>NC_079190.1:307173796-307502736 GCF_029499605.1 Hyla sarda | reverse complement strand
AAGTTAAACAGATTTGTAAATTACTTCTATTAAAAAATCTTAATCCTTCCAATAGTTATTAGCTTCTGAAGTTGAGTTGTTGTTTTCTGTCTAACTGCTCTCTGATGACTCACGTCCCGAGAGCGGAGCAGTTCCTATAGGGATATTCTCCCATCATACACAGCTCCCGGGACATGACATCATCATTGAGCAGTTAGACAGAAAACTAATAACTAAGAAGCTAATAACTATTGGAAGGATTAAGATTTTTTAATAGAAGTAATTTACAAATCTGTTTAACTTTCCGGAGCCAGTTCATATATATAAAAAAGGTTTTGCCTGGAATACCCCTTTAATACTGATATATTTATATGCCATTTCTAATGCTGAAAAAAGATATTTGTTATCTACTCCAGACTTAGATGAAAAGGTAGAACTGTATTTAAATGTGTCATTCATTTAATATATTCATTAATGACCTTGTAGAGGGATTGAATAGTAAAGTAGCAATCTTTGCAGATGATACTAAACTCTGTAAAGCGGTAAACACAATAGAGGACAGGGCACTGTTACAAATGGATCTGGATAGGTTGGAGGCTTGGGCTGGGAAGTGGCAGATGAGGTTTAACACTGATAAATGTAAGGTAATGCACAATGGGAGGAAAAATCCAGCCTGGGATTATGTATTAAATGGGAGAACATTAGGGACGACTGACGTGGAAAAGGACTTGGGAGTTTTAGTTAACAGTATATTTAGCTGTAGTGACCAGTGTCGAGCAGCTGCTGCCAAGGCAAATAAAATCACGGGGTGCATCAATAGGGGCATAGATGCCCACGACTAGGAAATAATTCTACCGCTGTACAAATCACTAGTCAGACCACACATAGAATACTGTGTACAGTACTGGGCACCAGTGTACAAGAAAGATACGTTGGAGCTGGAGAGGGTTCAAAGACGGGTAAGACGCGGAATGGGAGGACTACAGTACCCAGAAAGATTATCAGAATAAGGGTTATTTAGTTTAGAAAAAAGAAGGCTTAGGGGAGACCTAATAACTATGTATAAATATATCAGGGGACAGTACAGAGATCTTTCCCATAATCTATTTATACCCAGGACTGTATCTATAACAAGGGGGCATCCTCTCCGTTTAGAGGAAAGAAGGTTTCTACACCAGTCTTACTGTAAGAGCAGTGAGACTGTGGAATTCTCACCTGGAGGAGGTGGTCATGGGGAACAATGTAAAATAATTTAAATGGGGCCTGGATGCATTTTTGGAGAGTAAGAACATTGCTGGTTATGTATATTAGAATTATAGGGACAGAACTTTGATCCAGGGATTTATTCAGACTGCCATATTTGGAGTCGGGAAGAAATTTTTACCTCTAGTATGAGTTTTTTTTTTGCCTTCCTCTGGATTAACTCAGTAGGGACTCATTAGGGATATAGGTTGAACGTGATGGACTCTTGTCTTTTTCAACCTTATGAACTATGTTACTCTTAACCTCTATATCCAGCTTGCTATTTGCTTGCAACTAAGAAACCTTGGAATGATGCCAGGAGGCCCAACATGAGATGTCAGAAGACAAAACATTTGAGGATAGAAGGGCAAAGATCTGTGTTTTTCCAGTCTCAGAGTGAAAAGAGCCGCATAAGTGAACTTTGGCCAAGAAAAAAAAAAAGCTTAAATATGCTAAATATATACAGAGATAAAGCTCAACTAACCAATCAAAATGTAACATGAGGATTTTGACGTCATAACTAAACCTCCCTTTTTTTGTCGAATGTAGAAACATTGTACTTCCGTGAAATTAACAGAACTCCTTGGGGCAGCTGCTTAGTGAGTATGCTGAGAAGGAGATATTTACCAACATTTTGTCTGGTGTGTATTCCTTGTGCCGGCACTCAGCAATATACTGCAGCAGTCACTCACATTTTAAGGCCTCATCCGCACCCATCCTTGACAGTTGGTGTCAAGTCTGGTGGACCGACACCTTCCCGGCCATCCAGGGCAACCCAGAACTGTCCAAACTGAGTCAAATCTCCACAAAAACATGGTAAGTCTGCTGATTTCTTTATGAAACTAGCTTACACGTGTCTTTTGGGCAGGCCTGGGAGCCTGGGAGAGATGGCTTTTGTCAACCCTCTAGAACTAGCCCTAGCGACAGGGAATCTCCCTCCCCCTCCTGTGTGGTCTAAATTTTATAGAGGAGTTCTAGTCGCAGGTGACTGATTGCTGCTTAGATTTTGTAATGATAATGAGGATACCATTAACGAAGAGATATTTTGTAATGATAATGAGGATAGCGTTAACGAAGAGATATTTTATAATGATAATGAGGATACCGGTAACGAAGAGATATTTTTTTTTAATGATGATGATGATACCGTTAACGATGATATTACTGATGATGATAATGAGGTTACCAGGATGATATTACTGATGATGATGATTGATTTTTGTGTCGTACTGCTGGTAAATTTTGTGCTGTATCAGAGTTTTCTGATATTTTTTTTTAATTGTACCAGTCCAGTATATTTTTCTGTATTTAAGAGCCAGACTTAGATGAAAAGGTAGAACTGTATTTAAATGTGTCATGTGTTAAAGGGGTACTCCGGTGTTTAAGATTTTTGGCTATATTGCAACTTCTCTTAATGTTCATGTTTTTTTTGCAATTGACATGTATTATATGTTTGTGTAGCATGTGTCTTTTTTTCTTACCTGTTTGTGGGCCAGGAAGTTCTGTAGTTCTGTGTTGGATCTCTTACTGTTGTCCACAAAGTCGGCCATGTTAGGATTAGGCTGTGGACAACATGTCAGGGCTTTTTTTTCCCCCCTCTGTTCTTTCAGAACTGCATGAGAGAAAGAAGCCACGCCCCCTCATCTCCCCCTCCCGGTCTGCATGAGAGAAAGAAGCCAGAGCAGGGGGAGAGAGAGGACATACACAGCTCCTCATCTCCCCTCCCCGTGCTTTGTCTTTTGAGGACGCAGGTCTGCACTGAAAGAAAACAGAGAAGATAAGAGTGTTATGTGAAGGGGAGGATAATAAAGTGCACGGGCTGGGGATGTATAGACTGCAGGGGAATAAATCTCGGACTGGGGATGATTTCTATGTGTGTAGGGGGGGACTCCTGAATGACACATGCTGGGAGTTGTAGTCCCTGTTATGTGTGTGTATGCTAGTGTTTACAAACCAGTGTACCTCCAGCTGTTGCAAAACTACAACTCCCAGCATGCCTGGACAGACTTTGGGAATGCTGGGAGTTGTAGATTTGCAACAGCTGGAGGCACACTGGTTGGGAATCACTGTTCTAGCATATTCAGCATACACATCATGTTACACCAGTGTTTCCAAACCAGTGTGCCTCCAGCTGTTGTAAAACAACTCCCAGCATGCCCTGACAGCCTTTGGGCATGCTGGGAGTTGTAGTTTTGCAACAGCTGGAGACACACTGATTGGGAAACACTGGCCTAGCCTATTCAGTATATTACAAACATAGTGCATTGTTTCCCAACCACGGTGTCTTCAGCTGTATCAAAACTACAGCTCCCAGCATGCCCGGACAGCTTTTGGCTGTCCAGGCATGCTGGCAGTAGTAGTTTTGCAACACCTGGAGGCACCCTGGTTGGGAAACACTGGTGTATGCCCTATAGAGGTGTGGTGAACTACAACCCTCAGGAGACTACAGAAGCAGCATGCTGGTGTTATACCACAGACTAAAGACTCCTGAATGACACATGCTGGGAGTTGTAGTCCTTTTTGTGTGTGTATGCCAGTGTATCCCAACCAGGGCTGATTATATTAGTGTGCTGTGTATAGGCCCGGGAAAATAGTAGGGAGGGTAAAGGGCGGAAAAAAAAAAAAAGGAGCCGCCCAAAACCAGCAAGGAATGTGGCATGCGGCATGCTGGGATTTGTAGTTTTCAGCACAGCAAGAAACAGGAAATAGAAGCATAGATAGGAAAACAAAGTGGGGGATAAAAAGACAACAAAGAACGGAAATAGAGTAGCCTAAACAACAAGAATAGAAATGAAACAAAATAAATAGGGTAAGTTAAAAGCGGAAAAACACGTTGACCACCAGAGTAGCCCTTTAATTGAGTTCTAATGTTTTATCTCCAAAGAAATATGTGACTGATCTGTGCCAAGGGAAGGATGCATGAGTGTGTAAATGAGTATGCAGAGTGTGCAAAGAAGTTTCAAAACTGTGTCTGTGTTGTAAATTAAGTTGTTGAGTAGGATTGGTTGTCACATTATCCCTTAAAAAATGTTCCTTTTTGGATATGGTAGTTTGAGTGAACAAATGGCTGTGTGCATTGTGTTGAGGAAGTTGGTGGTTTTGGTCCGGGAGTTGATGGTGTGTGCAAAATGTGCTCAAGGTGAGGCAGGAGCGGATTGCTGTAAGTAGCTTGATAGGATTAGAGAGATGGTGTCAGAAATAGAGACTCAACGTTTTGATGGAAAAGCATGTGATAAGTGAAGGAAAAGCATGTGGAAATTAAGTCCGTTGAAAGTTTTGAATATACTGATGTTAATGGACAGAAGTATTCATATACAGCAGTGTTAAAGGTGTCAGTTAAGAGGGTGGGAAACAGTATGTTACAGAAGGCGCAGAGGAATGTGGGATTAGCAGAGTTGAAAGTGTTCCTGTAAGTGATATTATGGTATAAGAATGTAGAAGAGTCCAAAAAGTTTGTTGAAACTGTAAAACAGTGATAATACTTTGTTCAGGAATGTACTGAAGGTGTCAGCGGGGACCGCAGGGGTCCCCTGGATCAATGAAAGTAGTTGAAACAATGGAGTAATTTTTTTGGATGGTTGATGCTGAGTTATAAATGTAAGTTTGTTCCAAGTAATGTAAAGATGTAATACATAAGGCAGGATGTATGGTGATCACATGCAGAATGTTCTACGCCAATATTAACCACTCAATCTGAGCTTGTGGTTCAGAAAGTAGAGTTGAAGGTATTCACTGGGATGTGTAAGATATCTGAAGGTATGATGCAATGAGTATGGGTACACTTTTATTACCGCCCACAAGTATGGGCCTATTGGAGTATATATATATATATATATATATATATATATATATATATATTTTTTTTTTTTATTCCTTGGGAAACCAAGGATTAAAAAAAATGTTCAAGTTCTAGAGCTGCCAGAGAAGATGGCCGACATAAAGATCAAACCAACATGAAGAAAACAGCCCCAGGAGCCAAGGGGACTGAATGGTGAAGGAGGCTGCCAAGGCTGTAGTGCTCCTGTCCTCCCACAGTTATGGTGCAAAGTGTACAGGTGGTTGGGCAATGTGGATTTTTCTGGTTAGGTCTCTTGCAAGAACCGGCAATGTGTGCTGAGAGAGACCAATGGAAGAAGAAGAGAGATGGTACAGTGCAAAGACAGCATCTGAAGGTGTGCCAGCAGTCTTTTACCCCATGGTAACATACGGGGCCTCATACGCTAAGCAGAAGGGAGCTATGTGTGTAGTAATGTGGGTGGCCTCAGGATTCAACAATGCAAAAAGAGGGTTTGTGCAGACTTCCTTATTTGCATCTGTTATGATATAGGTAAAACAATAAAGGTACCTGACCAATAAACTCCAGAATCATCTTACCTGTTTCAGAGAATATGAGTAGACTTCATCTCACTGCCTAAGGTGGGCCAATATAAGTATGTCCTTGTCTGACTGTACTGAATCTGTTCCGTTGGATACAATGAAAATGAGAGTGTGAGGCAAAAATAGAGGTACATTATAATATATGAGTAGAATATTCTTTCTTAATAATTCCTGATAAAGTAAAAAAATTCCAATAGTGGCAGAGCTGTATACTTTAACACTTAAAGAACTCTCTATAATCTAGGAAGCAAAGGAAGGAAGAACTGTCTGTCAAAATTTGCAGCTTCATGTAAGCATCTTCTTTTCCTTATCAGAATCACATAGCAGAGTGTACCAGATCTGGGTCAAATGTATTTCTTAATAATTAATTAGAATTGTAACTGAAGTGAAAAAGTGAAGTTGCATAATTATATTTGCACATTGGGTATGTGTCGTAAAAGTACACGCAATTTGTGTGGTCCATTTATTTTAAATTAAAGGTATGTTCTCCATTAGATGATAATGGGGAACACTTTACCTTTCCTCCATTTCGGTTGAGTCAATTTCCTGTTGACTCACAGAAATGAGGGGGGGGGGGGGGGGGTTAAATACGTCATGCAGTTTGTTTTAAATATGTTGTGTATTTTGATTGGATCAGAATGAAGTGGAGAGACATGAGTCTCCATTTTGATCCTGGCAACCATGTTTAAGCAGATGCATTCAAAATGTAACCCTAAATACCAAAATGATAAATGTTGTTTGATTGAATATGAAATGGTGCATTACACGAACATATATTTTATACTCACATTCTGTATATAGGCTGTACACTGTATCACACATCATGGTTTAATAAGTGACAAAATATATAATTTCATGGTAATCAAAATTAGCAGTAATACATTTAGTAAATAAAAAATTGCAGCTTAACTCCTAATTTTTTTTCCTTGTTTCGGTTTGTTTTTTCTCACAATTACTGTTAAGTCACTTTTTCTGTTTTGCATAATTTTTTTACTTTAGCTACTTGTTGTCAGGCCCTGTAGAACATACTGTACTTTTTCCAGTTTAGAAGTGATGCTTTTTAACCATTATTGTCCCATTGGGTTAAATGTAGATTGCATTCACTGACATGTAGTAGTGTTGGTGCTTATAGTAGCTCCAGTAGAGTAGGGCTAATATATAAGTCCCAGGTGAAGGATCAGTCTGGGTACAAAGGGGGGTGATTCATAAGGAGCCGCTCGTCTCAAACCAGTGAAGCATCCCAAAACCGTTTTTTTCTTTTTCCCACCTGAACCTGAGACTATTAGTCAGAGTATATTGTAGGTGTATATTGTCGTGTGCGCTCAGCAAATATCTTTTTTAGGGCGGAATTGACAATTTGATTAAAATGATTCTGACTGCCAATCAATATATATTAATACTTATATATTTATATGCCATTTCTAATGCTGAAAAAAGATATTTGTTATCTACTCTTAACCTCTATATCCAGCTTGCTATTTGCTTGCAACTAAGAAACCTTGGAATGACGCCAGGAGGCCCAAGATGAAACGTCAGAAGACAAAAATTTTTAGTAAGATACAGATTGTATAGGGCAAAGGCAAAAAATTTGAGTAAGTTACAGATTGTATAGGGCAAAGATCTGGGTTTTTCCAGTCTCAGAGTGAAAAGAGCCGCATAAGTGAACTTTGGCCAAGAAAGAAAAAAATGCTTAAATATGCTAAATATTTACAGAGATAAAGCTCAACTAACCAATCAAAATGTAACATGATGATATTGACATCATTACTAAACCTCCCCTTTTTTGTCAAATGTAAAAACAATGTACTTCTGTGTAATAAACAGAACTCCTTGGGGCAGCTGCTTAGCAAGTATGCTGAGAAGGAGATATATACCAACATTTTGTCTGGTGTGTATTCCTTGTGACGGCACTCAGCAATATACAGCAGCAGTCACTCACATTTTAAGGCCTCATCCGCACCCATCCTTGACACATCTAAAAGGTTAATGCCGGGCATCGGCCCGATCGGCAGTGTCTGGCATTAACCCTGGGTCCTGGCTGCTGATAGCTGTTGGGACTCACCGGGTTTGAAGTGTGTTCAGCTCGTCAAACCCCGGTCGGGACCATGGCTTATGGTACGCTCTGTATGCGCTGCTTCCTTAAGTGCCAGGATGCAAGGGCGTACCTGTACACCCTGATCTGTATGGGGTTAAGGGTACGTTCACACTTGTGTATTTTGCTACAGATTTTCTGCTGCTGATTTTCCTACGAATTAAAGTCATTGGGTTGGAAAATCTGCAGCAAAATACGCATGTGTGAACATAACCTAAAGGAGTGTTCTGGGAGTAACATTGGCCTATTGCTATTACCATCACTGGCTGTTTGGGGCCCAGCAAAATAGAGAAACCATTTGTGTTAGATCCTCATCAATTAAACATTTATGGGCTACCCTCATATTCCATCAATGATTTACTACCAGAAAAAAAACTAAAATAAAATAAAATCATTAGTAATGACTCCTTGCATTACATAAGGCATGGTATTATTTCATATGCATATTGTAAAACTGGGAGTACATTGTCAAAGCATGAATAGAGTGTGCCAATGGCTTTGTTTGTTTGGCTATCAGTTTTTGATAACACTATTGACTAATTTAAAACCTATTAGGGAAAGTGCAGCATTTAATGAGTGCTTTTATACCATACATTTTCACTGTATTTGCTGTCAATCCATGGGAAAAGTAAGTATACATAAAACCTGTGACCTGGGCGATCAGAGGCCGTGGGATTATAATACTAATAAGAATTTTAGAAAAAGACAAGAAACATATTGGCCCAGATATATCAAACTGTCTGAGAGAAAATATGGAGGGATTTTCCCATAGTGTGGTGAGCCACAGGGGTGCGATGTGAGGTGTATGGGGCAGATGTTGTAGCCCAGGGGCAGATGGTGTTAACCCCTAAATGTTCATGATGCCAGGGAGTAGTTTTACCGATAGCCACGCGAACTGTAGCACCGCTTGTCCTAGTTAGGCAGGGCAAATAAGAGTCCAAGGCCAGGTCATGGTTAATGGTAGCTTTACTGAGCTATACAGATGGTACAGTCTTTACAGCTAGGCCAGGATCCCAGAGTGGTGACCAGTAACACAGGGGACCTCGCAGCTTGCTGGGACTTCCAGTGACTTTGATAGACTTTAGCACAGCCACACTGACAATAATAGGCTTGACTTGACTGAAGATAGTGATAGAAGATAGTGATAGCAGACAGAGATGACTTGAGTTACTGACATTTGGCTGTAATTTAGGCTTGAGGCCTCCAGATGTGCTGGACACTGGCTCTGAGACATTTGGACTGGACTTGACCTCAGGATCTAAGAGCAAATAAAAAGGCAGATTGCAGCTCCTCCCTTCCTTCTAAAGGAGGACAGAGCAATTGCTGTGGGTCATCTGATCACCTATGACTATGGTATAACATGACACTAGACTATGGCTATGCATGCTATGACATTTGACTATGCATAATAACACTTTATACATTACTAAGACATCACACCCACGGATTGGGTTGCCGGAGGCTTTCTGCCCAAAGCCTTGGCTACTGGGGTCCCTTGGCATTACGCACTTCTCCCCAGAACACTAGATATTTTAATGCTAGACACTTTCTTATGCTAGCCATTTTTTAGATAACATTTGACATTTTTGTTACCTTTGACTTTTTGATACACGTTTTTGAGGGTAACAGGAATACCTTCTGGCAAGCAAAGTATCCTGAGCATGAGGACACAAGAAATATCACATTTGACATTTTAGACATATTAGACATTTTTATGGACAGTGTAATTGTGAGTGTTACAGTCCAACTGTACATGAACATGTATACATGACTTTATGTGTACTTTATGTCTACTTAAAGTACACGACTTTACTGTTTGCTAAACTTTAATCTTTGTATCTGGCTGGTATTTTACGTTGGGACCTACTCAGCACCACTTCTTGCGACTCAGGAACACTTCCCTCTTCGGGAGTTCTTGGCATGACTGGTCTGGCAGCTGGTGAAGGAAGTACAGGAAGTTAATTCAGGTCTTCTTTGCCACATAATTTTATCCTATTACGATGGACAACTTGCGGCTCATGCCCTGGCTTCTGAATTGCATCACACATCTGATTCTGGATAGGGTACGGCCAACACTGTGTAGGGCTCTGTTTCCCAGAGGGCATCCAGTTTGCATGTTCTTGAAACTTCCGCAGCCAGACCTTGTCGCTAGAGATGAGCGAACTTTCTGAAAAAATTGTGTTCAGTACGAATTTTTTTTGTGGGGAATCACTATTAAATATGGCTTTTTCTGGCCTACAGCGAGGCTCAATAGGGGAGTAGAACACTTTGCCTTGTCCTAACACTCATAGGGGGTGTGCTGTGTTAGTGAAATAATACTGTTATTCAGTATGACATGCAGATTACAGGCATCGCTATTAGAATCACTGCAGCAGAGCGGCTCAATGACAGAGCCTGGAGGTGGCATCAGTATGAGAAGTGGCTGAATGACACAGCGTGGAGTTGGTGGCAGCATTTGGAGACCATATAGTGGCTGAATGACACAGCGTGGAGGTGTGAGCATGAGGAGACCGGATAGTGGCTGGATGAAACAGCCTGGACTTGTTGGCAACATATAGTGGCTGGATGGCATAGCCTGGAGTTGGCAGTAGCATTAGGAGATCATATAGTGGCTGAATGACACAGCCTGGAGTTGGTGGCAGCATACAGTGGCTGAATGACACAGCCTGGAGTTGGCGGCAGCATGAGGAGACCATAGGGCCTCACCATCCCTAAGTTTAAAAGATACATTTTCAAATTTAAATTGAAGATTTATGGTAACTAGCTATGGTAGCTAGTGGTATCATAAAATATTTTCGGTAATGTCCCAGGCCCAGAAGCATCATTAGACCATATAGTGGCTGAATGACACAGCCTGAACCTGGTGGCAGCATGAGGAGGCAATAGGGCTTTACAGTATCAGTATCAGTAAACCATATAGTGGCTGAACAGCACAGCCTGGAATTGGTGGCACCATGAGTAGAACATATAGTTCCTGAATGGCACAGCCTGGAGTTGGCGGCAGATGAGGAGACCATACAGTGGCTGCATTCCACAGCCTGGAGTTGGCGTCAGCATGAGGAGAACATATAGTGGCTGAATGGCACAGCCTGGAATTGGTGGCAGATGAGGAGAACACATAGTGGCTGAATAGCACAGCCTGTAGTTGGTGGCAGCATGAGTAGAACATATAGTGGCTGAATGACACAGCGTGGAGGTGGCGGCAGCATGATGAGACAATATAGTGGCTGAATGGCACAGCCTGGAGTTGGCGGTGGCATGAGGAGACCATATAGTGGCTGAATGGCACAGCCTGGAGTTGGCGGCAGCATGAGTAGAAAATATAGTGGCTGAATGGCACAGCCTGGAGTTCGCAGCAGATGAGGAGACCACATAGTGGCTGAATGGCACAGCCTGTAGTTGGTGGCAGCATGAGTAGAACATATAGTGGCTGAATGACACAGCGTGGATGTGGCGGCAGCATGAGGAGACCATATAGTGGCTGAATGGCACAGCCTGGAGTTGGCTGGTGGAGGAAGAGGCGGATGTCTCCTCCACTTCTTGGCTGGGCAGTAGCTGCTGACTGTGCTCTATTAGATTGTCCTCACTGAATAGTGGAGCTGAACCCACAGCATAAGATACTTCTTTAGGGGAGAGAACAGTATAGGACAGAGGCAATGGGAGGACAGGGAATGCTCCTGGGCCATGCCAACTGAGGGTTGTGTCTGAGGAACCCACTGCCTGTTGACTTGGGATATCAGATGTCACTTGTGATGAAGTGGATAACTCTGTTAACCAATCGATGATGGCAGATGGGTTGCTGGTCAAGACACAACCGCTAGCTGATACCGGGAGCTCAGGCCTCTCGCTGCGACCTCTGCTGTCACACGCCCCTAGTCTTCTGCGACCTCTGCCTTCACCTGATGAATTTTGGCCTCTGCCACTCCTCTGTGCACATCCTGGCACTTCTCTGCCTGACATACTTAGTGCGTATATTAGGGGAATACAATACGCTTCACTACTCTTAAAACAGTAATTGTATTGACCAGCAGCAGGTGTGTATTTTTGGCTATCCTTTCACAGTTTCTAGGCCCTTGACAGATTATCAGGTACAAAATAGTACACTACTTAGTTGTGGTGTGCACTTATGAGGGCAGAAAAATGCGCTACAGTACTCTTAAAGAAGTAGTGGAGTAAAACGTCGGCCGGTGATTACTTTTGCCTGAACTTTCACAGTATCTTGGCCCTTGACAGATTAACAGGTACAAAATAGTACACTACTTAGATGTAGGTATGTAGTATGCACTTATGAGGGCAGAAAATATGCTGCAGTATGCTTAAAAAACACATTTTTGCACAACATCAGCAGTACACATCAGTGCTGCAGCACAGAGTCGCTGTGTACTAAACCCAAAATTGCACTGTCTCACAGACTATTAGGAATGGACTGCTGGGTGTGTATTATACCATCTACAGACTAGTATAACCAGCAGACCATTTGTTGTGGAACAAAGAGGGCAGAAATGCACTGAAAAATCATTCCATCATCCTCTGCTAATGTTTCTCAAGCTGAGCCAGCTTGTTCAAATGTATGAGGCAACACACAGCTCTCTGCCCCTCTCTGTAATACAATGCTGTAGAAAGTGACTGTGAGGTTAATCGCTGCAGTAAAAATTATTTTCCGTGAAAAACACACTGCTCTCTGTCCACCAGAACGCTGATAACGAAACAATAGCGCTGACAGTCCTATCTCTCTGCAGTAAAAGGATGAAGTGACTAGCTGGAATATGGCTGCTGATTGTATAGGGCTGTGACATCACAAGGGTGACTGGTACTCCGGTGGAAAACTTTTTTTTTTAATCAACTGGTTCCAGAAAGTTAAACAGATTTGTAAATTACTTCTATTAAAAATCTCAATCCATCCAGTACTTATTAGCTGCTGAATACTTCAGAGGAAATTCTTTTCTTTTTGGAACACAGAGCTCTCTGCTGACATCATGACCACAGTGCTCTTTTCTGACACCTCTGTCCATTTTAAGAACTGTCCAGAGTAGGAAAAAATCCCATAGAAAACACATGCTGCTCTGGACAGTTCCTAAAACAGACAGAGATGTCAGCAGAGAGCACTGTGTTCCAAAATCTAAAGAATTTCCTCTGTAGTATTCAGCAGCTAACAAGTACTGGAAGGAATTAAGATTTTTTATAGAAGTAATTTACAAATCTGTTTAACTTATTGGCACCAGTTGATAAAAAAAAAAAAAAGATTCCACCAGAGTACCCCTTTAACCCCTTAACCTTGGGGACGGAGCCCATTATGACCCTAAGGACAGGAGCACTTTTTGCAAGTCTGACCACTGTCAATTTAAGCATTAATAACTCTGGGATACTTTTACTTATAAATTTGATTCCGAGGTTGTTTTTTTTCGTGACATATTCTACTTTATGCTAGTGGTAAATTTTTGTCGATAGTTGCATAATTTCTTGGTGAAAAATTAAAAAAATGGATGAAAAATTCGAAAATTTTGCATTTTTCTAACTGAAGCTCTCTGCTTGTAAGGAAAATAGACATTCCAAATAAATTATATATTGAATCACATATGCAATATGTCTACTTTATATTTGCATCATAAAGTTAACATGTTTTTACTTTTGGAAGACATCAGAGGGCTTCAAAGTTCAGCATAAATTTTCCAATGTTTCACAAAATTTTCAAAATCGGAATTTTTCAAGGACCAGTTCAGTTTTGAAGTGGATTTGAAGGGCCTTCATGTTAGAGATACCCCACAAATTACCCAATTATAAGAACTTCACCCCTCAAAGTATCTAAAATAACATTCAGTAAGTGTGTTAACCCTTTAGGTGTTTCACAGGAATAGCAGCAAAGTGAAGGAGAAGATTCAAAATTTTCATTTTTTACATTCGCATGTTCTTGTACACCCAGTTTTTGAATTTTTACAAGTGGTAATAGTGGAAAAAGCCCCCACAAATTTGTAACTCAATTTCTCTCGAGTAAGGAAATACCTCATATGTGTATGTCAAGTGTTCGGCGGACGCAGTAGAGGGCTCAGAAGGGAAGGAGCAACAATGGAATTTTTCTGAAATGGTTTTTGGGGGGCATGTTGCATTTAGGAAGCCCCTGTGGTGCCAGAACAGCAAAAAATACCCACATGGCATACTATTTTGGGAACTACACCCATTAAGGAACGTAACAAGGGGTACAGTGAGCCTTAACTACCCACAGGTGTTTGACGATTTTTTTTTTTTTTTTACTAAAATGCTGTTTTTCCCCTAAATTTTACATTTTTACAAGGGGTACTAGGAGAAAATGACCCCCCAAAATTTGTAACCCCATTTCTTCTGAGTATGGAAATACCCCATGTGTTGACGTCAAGTGCTCTGCTGGCGAACTACAATGGTCAGAAGAGGAGGAGTGCCATTAAGCTTTTGGAAAGATAATTCATTTGGAATGGTAGTGGGGGCGATGGGCATTTTCAAAGCCCCCCGTGGTGCCAGAACAGTTGACCCCCCCACATGTGACCCCATTTTGGAAACTACATCCCTCACAGAATTTAATAAGGGGTGCAGTGAGTATTTACACCCCACTGGCGTTTGACAGATCTTTGGAACAGTGGGCTGTGCAAATGAAAAATGACATTTTTCATTTTCATGCACCACTGTTCCAAAAATCTGTCAGACACCTGTGGGATGGAAATGCTCACTGTACCCCTTATTACATTACATGAGGGATGTAGTTTCCTAAATGGGGTCACATGTTAGGGGTCCATTGTTTTGGCACTATGGGGGCTTTGTAAACACACGTGGCCTTCAATTCCGTACAAATTTTCTGTACAAAATCCCAATGGCACTCCTTCTCTTCTGAGCATTATAGTTCGCCCGCAGAGCACTTTGCATCCACATATGGGGTATTTTCTTATTTAGAAGAAATGGGGTTACAAATTTTGGGGGGCTTTTTTCCTATTTTCCTCGTGAAAATGAAAAATTTAGGGTAACACCAGCATTTTTGTGAAAAAGATTTTTTTCCTCATTTTCCCATCCAAATTTTATGAAAATTCGTCAAACACTTGTGGGGTGTTAAGGCTCACTATACCCCTTGTTACGTTCCATGAGGGGTGTAGCTTCCAAAACAGGGACACATGTGGGTATTTATGTTTTTGTGTTTATGTCAGAACCGCTGTAAAATCAGCCACCCCTGTGCAAATCACCAATTTAGGCCTCAAATGTACAGGGTGCGCTCTTACTCCTGAGCCTTGTTGTGCGCCCGCAGAGCATTTTACGCCCACATATGGGGTATTTCCATACTCAGGAGAAATTGCGTTACAAATTTTGGGGGTCTATTTTTCCTTTTACTGCTTGTGAAAATAAAAAGCATGGGGCAACACCAGCATGTTAGTGTAATTATTTTTTTTTTTTTTACACTAACAGGCTGGTGTAGCCCCCAACTTTTCGTTTTCATAAGGGGTAAAAGGAGAAAAAGTCATCCAAAATTTGTAGTGCAATTTCTCCCGAGTATGGAAATACCCCATGTGTGGCCCTAAACGGTTTCCTTGAAATACGACAGGGCTCCGAAATGGGAGAGCGCCATGCGCATTTGAGGACTAAATTAGGGATTGCATAGGGGTGGACATAGGGGTATTCTACGCCAGTGATTCCCAAACAGGGTGCCTCCAGCTGTTGCTAAACTCCCAGCATGCCTGGACAGTCAGTGGCTGTCCCGAAATGCTGGGAGTTGTTGTTTTGCAACAGCTGGAGGCTCCGTTTTGGAAACAGTCGTACAATATGTTTTTCATTTTTATTGGGGGGACATGTAAGGGGGTGTATATGTAGTGTTTTACCCTTTATTATGTGTTAGTGTAGTGTAGTGTTTTTAGGGTACATTCACACTGGTGTGTCATGGTGAGTTTCCTGCTATGACTATGCGCTGCGGCAAAAAATTTGCCGCAGCCCAAACTTGAAGCAGGAAACTTACTGTAAACCTGCCCGTGTGACTGTACCCTGTACAGCTGTTTCAAAACTACAACTCCAAGCATGTACTGACAGACCGTGCATGCTGGGAGTTGTACTTTTGCAACAGCTGGAGGCACACTGGTTGGAAAACCTTCAGTTAGGTTCTGTTACCTAACTCAGTATTTTCCAACCAGTGTGCCTCCAGCTGTTGCAAAACTACAACTCCCAGCATGTACTGACAGACCATGCATGCTGGGAGTTGTTACTTTTGCAACAGCTGGAGGCACACTGGTTGGAAAACCTTCAGTTAGGTTATGTTACCTAACTCAGTATTTTCCAACCAGTGTGCCTCCAGCTGTTGCAAAACGACAACTCCCAGCATGTATTGATCGCCGAAGGGCATGCTGGGAGATGTAGTTATGCAACAGCTGGAGGTAAGCAACTACAACTCCCAGCATGCCGAGACAGCTGTTTGCTGTTTGGGCATGCTGGGATTTGCAGTTTTGCAACATCTGGAGGGCTACAGTTTATAGAGCACTGTATAGTGGTCTCAAACTGTAGCCAAACAGCTGTTACAAAACTACATATTCCAGCATGCCCAAACAGCTTTCTAGGCATGTTGGGAGTTTTCGTTTTGCAAGATCTGGAGGAATACAGTTTAGAGACCACTGCATAGTGGTCTCAAACTGTAGTCCTCAAGCTCTTGCAAAACTACATATTCCAGCATGCCCAAACAGCTGTCTGGGCATGCTGGGAGTTGTAGTTTTGCAATATCTGGGGGGCTACAGGTTTGAGACCACTGTATAGTGGTCTCAGACTGTAGCCCTCCAGATGTTGCTAGGCAACTTACCGGCTTCCGTAGGACCCAGGGAGCCGTCCTCTTCTTCCGCATGACATCGCCGCCCGCTGATCACCGTCGCCCGCTGCTGTCGGATGGGTAAGTGGATCTTCGGCGCCCGGTCCCCTTCGGTTCCCCGTCCTGCCCCGACTATTGTGGGTGGGCAGGATGGGGAAAATGAAAGTTTACTTCCCTGCCCCCGATCTGCTATTGGTCGTCGCTTCTGACGACCAATAGCAGGGATAGGAGGGGTGGCACCCCTGCCACCATTCATATTAGAAATACCCCACAAATGACCCCATTATAAAAACTGCACCCCTCAAAGTATTCAAAATTACATTCAGTAAGTGTGTTAACTCTTCAGGTGTTTCACTGGAATAGCAGCAAAGTGAAGGAGAAAATTCAAAATCTAAATTTTTTACACTTGCATGTTCTTGTAGGCCCAGTATTTTAATTTTTACAAGGGGTAATAGGAGAAAATGTCCCACTAAATTTGTAACCCAATTTCTCTCAAGTAGGGAAATTCCTCATACGTGTATGTTGACTGTTCGGCGGGCGCAGTAGAGGGCTCAGAATGGAAGGAGTGACAATGGGATTTTGGAGAGTGAATTTTGCTGAAATGGTTTTTGGGGGGCATGTTGCATTTGGGAAGCCCCTATGGTGCCAGAACAGCAGAAAAAAAAACACATGGCATACCATTTTGGAAACTACACCCCTGAAGGCACATAACAAGGGGTCTGCTGAGCTTTAACACCCCACAGGTGTTTGACGACTTTTCGTTAAATTCTGATGTGTAAATGTGTAAAAGAATTTTTTTTTTCACTAAAGTGCAGTTTTTCCCCCAAATTTACCATTTTTATAAAGGGTAATGGGCGAAAATGCCCCCCAAAATTTGTAACCGCATCTCTTTTGAGTATGGAAGAACCCCATGTTAGGACGTAAAATGCTCTGCGGGCAAACTACAATGCTCAGAAAGAAGAAATCACATTTGGCTTTTGTAAAGCAAATTTAGCTGAAATGGTTTTTTGGCGCATGTCGCATTAAGGAAGCCCCTATGGTGCCAGAACAGCAAGAAAAAAAACACACATGGCATACTATTTTGGAAACAAAACCCCTCAAGGAACGTAACAAGGGGTACAGTGAGCCTTGACACCTCACAGGTGTTTGATGAAAATGTAATTTTTCATTTGCACAGCCCACTGTTCCAAAGATCTGTCAAACACCAGTGGGGTGTAAATACTCACTGCACACCTTAAATTCTGTGAAGGGTGTAGTTTTCAAAATGGGGTCTCATGGGGGGGTCCACTGTTCTGGCACCACGGGGGGCTTTGTAAACGCACATGGCCCCTGACTTCCATTCCAAACAAATTCTCTCTCCCAAAAGCTCAATGGCGCTCCTCCTCTTCTGAGCATTGTAGTGCACCAGCAGAGCACTTGACGTCCACACCTGAGGTAGTTCCATACTCAGAAGAAATGGGGTAACACATTTTGGGGGTCATTTTTTCCTATTACACCTTGTAAAAATGTAAAATTTGGGGGAAAACCAGCATTTTTCATTTTCACGGACCACTGTTCCAAAAATCTGCCAGACACTTGTGGGGCGTAAACGCTCACTGTACCCCTTATTACATTCCACGAGGGGTGTAGTTTCCAAAATGGGGTCACGTTGGGGGGGGGGGATCCATTGTTCTGGCACTATGGGGACCTTGTAAACACACATGGCCTTCAATTTCGGACAAATTTTCTCTTCAAAAGCCAAATGGCGCTCCTCTTCTGAGGATTGTAGTGCGTCAGCAGAGCACTTTACATCCACATATGGGGTATGTTCTTACTCAGAAGAAATGGGGTTAAAAATTTTCGGGGGCTTTTTTTTCCTATTTTCCCTTGCGGAAATGAAAAATGTAGGGCAACACCAGCATTTTAGTGAAAATTTTTTTTTTTCATTTTCCCATCCAAATTTAACGAAAATTCGTCAAACACCCTGTGGGGTGTTAAGGCTCACTATACCCCTTGTTACATTCCGTGAGGGGTGTAGTTTCCAAAAAGCGTCACATGCGGGTATTTATTTTTTTGCGTTTATGTCAGTACCTCTGTAAAATCAGCCACCCCTGTGCAAATCACCAATTTAGTTCTCAAATGTGCATAGTGCTCTCTCACTCCTGAGCCTTGTTGTGCGTCCGCAGAGCATTTTACGCCCACATATGGGGTATTTCCGTACTCAGGAGAAATTGCGTTACAGATTTTGGGGGTATTTTTTTCCTTTTACCGCTTGTGAAAATAAAAAGTATGGGGCAATACCAGCATGTTAGTGTAATTTTTTTTTACACTAACAGGCTGGTGTAGCCCCCAACTTTTCATTTTCATGAGTGGTAAAAGGAGAAAATGCCCCCCAAAATTTGTAGTGCAATTTCTCCCGAGTACGGAAATACCCCATATGTGGCCCTAAACTGTTTCCTTGAAATACGACATGGCTCCGAAGTGAGAGCGCCATGCGCATTTGACGACAATATTAGGGATTGCATAGGGGTGGGCATAGGGGTATTCTACGCCAGTGATTCCCAAACAGGGTGCCTCCAGCTGTTGCTAAACTCCTAGCATGCCTGGACAGTCAATGGCTGTCCGGAAATGCTGGGAGTTGTTGTTTTGCAACAGCTGGAGACTCCATTTTGGAAACACTGCCATACAATACGTTTTCATTTTTATTGAGGGGGAACAGTGTAAGGGGGTGTATATGTAGTGTTTTAGCCTTTATTATGTGTTAGTGTAGTGTTGAGTTTTTAGGGTACATTCGCACTGGCTGGTTACGGTGAGTTTCTTTATTGTGTTGTATTGTGGTCTCAAAATGTAGTCCTCCAGATGTTGCTAGGCAACTCACCAGCTTCCGTAGGATCCAGGGAGCCAGCCACACGTCATCACCGTCCGCCGATCACCATCGCCGATTGCCGCTTGCTGCCTCCGCCAATAGGTAGGTGGACCTTTGGTGCCGGTCCCCTTCTGTTTCCCCGTTCTGCCCCACCTATTGTGATTGGGCAGAACGGAGAAACCGAAAGTTAACCCCCCACCCCCGATCTGCTATTGGTTGTCGCTTCTAGACAACCCCGATCCCCCTTATTTTCTGGGTCACCGGGTCACCATAGACCCGTATGACCTGGAATAGCCGCAAATCGCTTGGGCATTTGCATGGGGTGCCTGCTGATAAATATCAGCAGTCACCCCAGTTCGGTCCCCGTCCGGCGCGTGCCGGGGACAGAAATTCCCAAGGGCGAACAGGTACGCCCTGGGTCCTTAACTATGGGTCCTTAAGGGGTTAATGAATAATTTTTTATGAAATTCGTAAGGAATTCAGGTTTGCCAGATTCGATTTGCTCATCTCTAGTCATGACACTTTCTTCCAGCCACAACTTGTCTCCACAGAATTTTTCAGACAAACATTAAAGGCTGTGCACTTTTTCAGCACTTATAGTGCTGTGATTGGCAAAAGTATTCATGATGACCTGGGCTGGATGGAGAGAAAAAAAAAGTGAACATCTCCGATCAGAAAAGGATGTCACCTACAAGTCACTCAGATAAGACGCCCACTGAATGTCACTGAATGCAACTGCACAATTCCAGCACTTGTGCCTTTGACTTAAAGCCTTCTGCCAACCACCTCCAAAGCCACCACCAGCCAATCAGCATCAGTGTTTTACACTATACGTTGTAAATGCTGATTCGCGCGGATTTTTTCCAAGTATTTAGCTGCGGATCCGCTGGTGAAGGCCCCGTTCTATGCTGGCTTTACTTGTTCCTGCTGGTAGTGGCAATACGCCGCTACGAGCAGACACAGTGCAGCGATGTGCACAGCGTGCTCGCACATCACAGCCGCTGTCCCTGCTCTGAGCTAGGCAGAGAGCTCCCATGATGTACGAATATACTGCGACTCACACATCACAGTGTGCCTGCTGGTAGCGGCGTATTGCCGCTAGCAGCAGGCACATGTAAAGCCAGCATAGACCGGGCCTTCACCAGCGGATCTGCAGCGTAAAATCCGCTGAAAATCCGCTCGTGTGAACTAAGGGATAACAGAGAAATACAAGTACAGAAAGAAAACATGTATAGTAAAATAAATAAAAATAAATTGCAGTGGTCTATGCAAATTACTGGTAAAGGTACGATCATTGACTTAACAAGAGGACAGCAGTTTAAGAGTGCCTTGTGTGAAAAAAGCATTAGAAAACATGCATAACCTCCACCATATTCAATGTCTATGGTACTGATAGGTAATGGTCTATAGTAGAAAACTCTGTGCTTGCAAAGCACATAGGGTAAGCAGCACAACCTCAGTAATTGTCATGGAGTAAAGCTAGAAATGTGGTCCCAGTCGCAGACCACTTCTAACGATGAGATACTTGGCAAGTAGCAGCACACCCAGACGGCATAAGGTGTAAAAAAACAGAGCTTAATTCACCCATGTCAATACAATGCGACGTTTCGATGGTTTCACACCATCTGCTTGATAAAGATGGTGTGAAACCATCGAAACGTAGTATTGTATTGACATGGGCGATTAAAGCTCTGTTTTTTACACCTTATGCCGTCTGGGTGTGCTGCTACTTGCCAAGAAACTCTGTGCTTGGCTATCTCCTTCAGTGCCATTCGACCATTATCCCAGACCTTTGATGGAGCTCTAAGGAATAAATTTATGTGAAGGGCTATGTGTCTGAGCTTTCAATAAGCCTGTGTCGCCACTCCAGTTTCTTTATCTGTGGTTTGGACTGTAGCCAAAAATGGTGATACATGACGTAAAAGCACATTTTCTAATTTTATGGGCCGTGAGCCAAAGTGATAGCGAATTATCGACATTACATGTGACTGGCAAAACTGGTGTTTTTAATTTTTGGTTATAAATGTTCTGTTTTTAAAACACAAAATAAAATTGAAGTTATAGTGTGGTGATAAATAGAAAGGGTAATCATGATCCCTGGTTAGGGCTCCTATGTTGTTTACTGGTTTTGTCTAAAAAGCCAAAAAAACATCCCTTATCCACTTTTTGGGGATGCCCAAAAATTCTTCTGTTTTTTGGGAGCTGCAACAGGTTTATGGTTGGCAGGTGAAGAAGATGCAATAGCTTTTTCCAAACGTTTCAAAAATTGGTTTCCCAAAATGGTGAAGAAGAAGAATTTTTATTAAAATGACTCCCCCCCCCCCACACACACACCAAATATCAATTTTTTGGGATCATGGGTTGTGTATGTGCAGGCATGGCTGGTAGTAGCAGCAGCAAGGGTGGTGGATTGGTGGTAGTTGAAGTAGCTAGTGGACAGCACTTTTGTGGACTGGGTGTAGTTGTAGTAGCCAGAGGACAGGAGAAAGTGGTGAACAAGTGGTAGGTGTAGTAGCAGTAGGACAGCAGGGGTGGTTGACTAGTGCCAGTTGTAGACAAAAGATAACAGCCAGTAGTGGACAGTGATATTGGATGCCGCTCCATGTGCTTACCTTTCTTTCTTTTGCAGAGTCAGCACTTTGCGTTATTTTCTGCAGCTGGAGATAGAAAAGAATTTCTATATGGCAGATTACTGTAAAAGGTATGTACGCCACCACCCGACTGTGCCGCTCCTCTGGAAGTCTTTTCTTTTCAAGCCTACAGATGCAGCAGCATCACTGTCACCTGCTCCTGATCTTAACATACCAGCTGGCATGAGTCTGGTACATTTGACAGGTGTTCTTGCCTTACTTCGGCTCCACTCTTCATCATTGACATCATCATGATCATTGTTGACATCAACATGATAGTACCCACCACTCCACTCTGTATGAACTTCTGATGTCTGATCATGGGCTCCTTGTTCCCCCTCAGCATGTCCATCATGATTAGAGATGAGCGAACTTTTCAAAAATTCGATTCGGCCGATTCGCCGAATTTTCCGAAAAAGTTTGTTTCGATCCGAAATTATTTGCGGGGAATCTATATTAAAAAAGGCAATTTCTAGCTTACATACAGCCTCTATAGGGGTATAGAACACTTTGCTGTGTTCTAACACGCACACCCTTGAATCCCATTAACCCCAATAACATAAAGGATGGAAATGTAAAGTTTATGTTCACAAATGCCAGAAGCCTAGCAAATAAAATTGGGGAGCTTGAGGCCTTGATACTGGAGGAACAAATTGATATAGTTGGGGTCACTGAGACATGGCTGGACTCCTCGCATGACTGGGCCGTTAATCTGCATGGGTTTACATTGTTTCGAAAGGATAGACTGAACAGAAAAGGTGGTGGAGTCTGTCTGTATGTAAGAAGTGGTATGAAAGTCAGTGTGAACGATGCCATAGTGTGTGATGATTCTGAAGAGGTGTAATCACTGTAGGTAGAATTACAAAAGGAGGGAAATACTGAAAAAATAATATTTGGGGTAATCTACAGACCCCATAATATCACTGAAGAGATAGAAGTTCGGCTTCATAAACAAATAGAGAGGGCCGCCCGGGCAGGTACAGTGGTAATAATGGGAGATTTTAACTATCCAGATATAGATTGGGGTCCGGGGTTGGCTAAAACTACAAAGGGTCGTCAATTCCTAAATTTATTGCAGGATAATTTTATGGGCCAGTTTGTGGAGGACCCAACAAGAAGTGATGCCTTGTTGGATCTGATCATTTCCAACAACGCAGAGCTGGTTGGTAATGTAACTGTGCGGGAAAACCTTGGTAATAGCGACCACAATATAGTTACTTTTGACTTAAAATGTAGAAAACAAAGACAGGCGGGGAAGGCAAAAACATATAACTTTAAAAAGGCAAATTTCCCTGGGCTGAGAGCTGCACTACAGGACATAGACTGGGGGGAGGTGTTGTCAAATACTGATACAGAAGGTAAATGGGACATCTTTAAATCAACTCTAAATAACTATACAGCTAAATATATACCAAAGGGGAACAAATATAAACGATTAAAACTAAATCCTACATGGCTGACAAATGATGTTAAAAATAGCCTTCAAAAAATACAAATCTGATGGGTCAGCGATAACATTTAAACAGTACAAAGAGCTTAATAAAATCTGTAAAAATGTAATAAAAACAGCAAAAATTCAAAACGAGAGACAGGTGGCCAAAGAAAGCAAAACTAATCCTAAATATTTTTTTAGATATATAAATGCAAAAAAAAACAAGGACAGAGCATGTAGGACCCCTTGATAATGATAATGGTGAGGTTGTCACAGGCGATCAAGAGAAAGCGGAGCTACTGAATGGGTTCTTTAGTTCTGTATACACTATGGAAAAAGGAGCTGACATTGGCCAGGTCAGTGCTGGTAACACATCATGTAATGTACTGAACTGGCTTAATGTAGAGATGATACAAGGTAAGTTAAGTGATATAAATGTAAGCAAATCTCCAGGGCCAGATGGATTGCACCCAAGAGTTCTTAGAGAGGTAAGTTCAGTAATATCTGTATCCCTGTTCATGATATTTAGAGATTCTCTGGTGTCTGGTATTGTGCCAAGGGACTGGCGCAAGGCGAATGTGGTGCCAATCTTCAAAAAGGGCTCTAGGTCTTCCCCAGGAAACTATAGACCGGTAAGTTTAACGTGCATTGTGGGTAAATTGTTTGAAGGACTTATAAGGGATTACATACAGGAATACATAGGGGATAATTGTATTATAAGTGATAACCAGCATGGGTTTACTAAGGATAGAAGTTGTCAAACCAATCTAATTTGCTTTTATGAAGAGGTGAGTAGAAGCCTTGACAGAGGAATGGCTGTGGATATAGTGTTTCTGGATTTTGCTAAAGCATTTGATACTGTCCCTCATAGACGTCTGACAGGTAAGTTAAGGTCTTTGGGTTTGGAAATTTTAGTTTGTAACTGGATTGAACACTGGCTCATGGATCGTGCCCAGAGAGTGGTGGTCAATGATTCGTACTCTGATTGGTCCCCAGTTATTAGTGGTGTACCCCAAGGTTCAGTACTGGGCCCGCTGTTGTTTAATTTATTTATCAATGATATAGAGGATGGTATTAACAGCTCTGTTTCTATGTTTGCAGACGACACCAAGCTTTGTAGCACGGTACAGTCTATAGAGGATGTGCATAAGTTACAGGATGACTTGGATAGACTAAGTGTCTGGGCATCCACTTGGCAAATGAGGTTCAATGTGGATAAATGTAAAGTTATGCATCTGGGTACTAATAACCTGCATGCATCGTATGTCTTAGGGGGATTAAACTGGCAGAGTTACTGGTAGAGAAGGATCTGGGTGTACTTGTAGATCACAGACTACAGAATAGCATGCAATGTCAGGCTGCTGCTTCCAAAGCCGGCAGGATATTGTCATGTATCAAAAGAGGCATGGACTCAAGGGACAGGGACATAATACTCCCCCTTTATGAAGCATTGGTACGGCCTCACCTGGAATATGCTGTTCAGTTTTGGGCACCTGTCCATAAAAGGGACACTGCGGAGTTGGAAAGGGTGCAGAGACGTGCGACTAAACTAATATGGGGCATGGAACATCTTAGCTATGAGGAGCGATTAAAGGAGTTACAATTGTTTAGTCTTGAGAAGAGACGTTTGAGGGGGGATATGATAAACGTATATAAGTATATTAATGGCCATTACAAAAAATATGGAGAAAAACTGTTCCAGGTTAAACCCCCCCAAAGGACGAGGGGGCACTCCCTCCGCCTGGAGAAGAAAAAGTTTAGTCTCAAGGGGCGACACGCCTTCTTTACCATGAGAACTGTGAATTTATGGAACGGTCTACCTCGGGAACTGGTCACAGAAGGAACAATTAACAGCTTTAAAACAGGATTAGATACATTCCTGGAACAAAATAACATTAATGCTTATGAAGAAATATAAAATCCCATCCCTTCCCCAATATCGCGCCACACCCCTACCCCTTAATTCCCTGGTTGAACTTGATGGACATATGTCTTTTTTCGACCGTACTAACTATGTAACTATGTAACTATGGAGTGTGCTGGGGTAGTGAAATAATATTGTTATTCCGAATAACATGCAGATTACCGGCATCGCTTTTGAATCACTGCCGCAGAGTGGCATAATGATAGAGCCTGGAGGTGGCATCAGTGTGAGGAGACCATATAGTGGCTGAATGACACAGCGTGGAGGTGTTGGCAGCATGAGGAGACCATATAGTGGCTGAATGGCACAGCGTGGAGGTGTTGGCAGCATGAGGACACCATATAGTGGCTGAATGACACAGCGTGAAGGTGTTGGCAGCATGAGGACACCATATAGTGGCTGAATGGCACAGCTTGGATGAGGCTGAAGCATGAGGACATCATATAGTGGTTGAATGACACAGCGTGGAGGTGTTGGCAGCATGAGGACACCATATAGTGGCTGAATGACACAGCGTGGAGGTGTTGGCAGCATGAGGACACCATATAGTGGCCGAATGACACAGCTTTGATGAGGCTGAAGCATGAGGACACCATATAGTGGCTGAATGGCACAGCGTGGAGGTGTTGGCAGCATGAGGACACCATATAGTGGCTGAATGACACAGCGTGGAGGTGTTGGCAGCATGAGGAGACCATATAGTGGCTAAATGGCACAGCGTGGAGGTGTTGGCAGCATGAGGACACCATATAGTGGCTGAATGACACAGCGTGGAGGTGTTGGCAGCATGAGGAGACCATATAGTGGATGAATGGCACAGCCCGGAGTTGCCAGCAGCATAAGTAGGCACTAGGCCTTCACAATCCCTAAGATTAAAAGATGAATTTAGAAATTTAAACCAAAGAATTTGGATAGCGGGTGCTACCTATGATCACATTTTAATTCCCAGGCTCAGCAGCGGCATCAGTAAACCATATATTGCCTGAATGACATAGCCTGGAGTTGGCTGATGCATGAGTACACACCAGGGCTTCACAATCCCTAAAATAAAACACAGCCATTTTTGAAATTTTTGAAGAAGATTTTGGATAGCGGGTGCTACCTATGATAAAATTTTAATTCCCAGACCCAGGGCCAGCAGCGGCATCAGTAAACCATATATTGCCTGAATGACACAGCCTGGAGTTGGCTGATGCATGAGTACACATCAGGGATTCACAATCCCTAAAATAAAACACAACAATTTTTGAAATTTTTGAAGAAGATTTTGGATTGCGGGTGCTACCTATGATAAAATTTTAATACCCAGACCCAGGCCCAGCAGCGGCATCAGTAAACCATATATTGCCTGAATGACACAGCTTGGAATTGGTTGAAGCATGAGGAAACCATTGAAATGAATGATTTTGTTATTTCAAATTTAAATCAAAGTTTGAGTGTCCCGGACCCCGGCATGTGGGTACAAAGGACCAAATCAAACAAGCCCCCCCAGGGCTCATGTGGCCGTGAGATGTAGGTGAAACGTCTCCATTGGCCTGACCGGCCATTGTTTCCAAGACTTTTCGCCAGGGCAAACCATGAGAAGAACAGAGTGACACCGCCGTGCCCTGCACACATGGTATGCTGAAGGGCCACTGAGACTTGTCTGGACAGTGGAGGCTTAGGACACAATGGAGGATGTGAAGGCAGAGTCGCACAGTGTCACAGGACCAACGGACTGACAGAGTGGAGCAGGAAGCAGAAAGAGTACACAAGAGTGGTTCACAACCCCTAAAATTAAAAGGTGAACGTTAAAATCTCTATTGAAGATGCATGTTAGGTAGTGCTACCATCCAAAAATGTAAGGCCCAAGCCCAGAAGCATCAGTAAGTCAAGTAATATCTGAAACACACAGGAGCAGTCAGGAGCAGTCATCAGCAGTACACCCAAGGGTTTCATAACCCCTTACATTTAAAGATCAATGTTGAAATTTGCATTAAGCATGTATTAAGCTACTGCTAAACATCCAAGGCCCGAAGCATCAGTGAGGCAAGTAGTTCCTGAAAGACACAGGATGAGTCAAATGCAGGCATTCTCAGTACCCAAGAGGGTTTCATAACCCTTTACATTTAAAGATCAATGTTGAAATTCTCATTAAGCATGTCATTAGCTACTGCTAAACATCCAAAAATTAAAGGCCCAAGGCCCGAAGCATCAGTTAGGCAAGTAGTTCCTGAAAGAGACACAAGATGAGTCAGGAGCAGGCATTCGCAGTACCCAAGAGGGTTTCATAACCCCTTACATTTAAATATCAATGTTGAAATTTGCATTAAGCATGTATTTAGCTACTGCTAAACATCCAAAAATTAAAGGCCCAAGGCCCGTGTCAGGATCCGGGCTGGCAGATGGTGAGGACACTGGACGTGGATCCTCTGTGCCAGAGAGGTGATGGCGTAGGCCGTACCAGGGGAATGGAGTCTAAGGGGTTACTGGTATTCACCAGAGCCCGCCGCAAAGCGGGATGGACTTGCTGCGGCGGTAACCCCCTGGTCGTTCCACCCGGTAGCGACTCAACCCCTCTGGCAGCTGAGATGGCGCAGTACAAAAGGACAAGGCAAGGCAAGGTCAGACGTAGCAGAAGGTCAGGGCAGGCGGCAAGGTTCGTAGTCAGGGGCAACAGCAAAGGTTCTGGGAACAAAGGCAATGGACACTCAGGAAACGCTTTCTCTAGGCACTAGGCAACAAGATCCGGCAAGGACAGGAAGGGGAAGTGGTGTTTTATACGTTTTAAAGTGATTGGGCCAGGCACCAATTAATGGTGCACTTGCCCTTTAAATTTAAGAGAGACGATGTGCGCGCGCCCTAGAGAACGGGGCCATGGCGCTGGGAGGACACAGCAGGCAGGGAGAGGTAAGTGGAACGGGATGCGACCCGCGGGCGGACCTGTGCCGCCATGCGGATCACATCCCAGCCGGCAGCACTGAAGCAGCACTCCCGGTCAGAGGGACAGACTGGGGCGCTGTGGTGAGGCACACGCCGTGAGCGCTCCGGGATGGATGCGTTACAGCCCGAAGCATCAGTGAGGCAAGTAGTTCCTGAAAGACACAGGATGAGTCAGGAGCAGGCATTCGCAGTACCCGAGAGAGTTTCATAACCCTAATTGATAACCCAAGTGGGTTTCATAACCATAAATGTGAAGTGTTGGTATAGCAGCATGGTCAATCTACTCTGAGGCATCTGGCATTGGTGGCTGGAAATCCTGGCTGATCAATCCCTGATTCATCTTCACAAAGGTCAGTCTCTCCCCATTTTTCGTGGACAGACGAGTTCGCCTTGGGGTGACTATGGCCCCGGCTGCACTAAACACCCGCTCTGATGGCACACTACTGGCCGGGCAGGACAGCTTTTCTAGGGAAAACTATGCTAGTTGCAGCCATAAATCAAGTTTGGCTGCCCAGAAGTCCAGCAGATCTTCAATGGTTGTTGGCATGGCCATGTCAAGGTATGCCACCACCTGCTGGTTCAGGTCCTGCTCCATGTCTACCTGCTGCTGATGAGTTGCTTCACTATGTGGGTGAAGAAAGCTACTCATCAGCGACTGTAGACTCAGGCTGCTGCTGTTGGAGCTGGTACTGCTCCTGCACCCCTCCCCTCCCAAGCAGCCATGGCAGTGGAAGGTGAGCGCAGAGGGCCCCCCGAGTCAGACCTGCGAGTGGATGGACCATGTCACTGATAGGCATCGGCCAACTGACTACGTAGGATCTCTCTGTAGTAGGTCAGTTTGTCCTCCCTCTCAGTGGGTGTAAAAAAGGCCCCCATTCTGGGACGGTAGCGAGGGTCCAATAAGGAGGAGAGCCAGAAGTCATCCCGCTGACGAATTTTGACAATTCGGGGGTCACTACGCAAGCAACTGAGCATGCATCGTGCCATTTGCGCCAGTGACTCGGAGGGACTACCTGCCTCCATCTCCACTGCATACTGCCACGGTGTGTCTGAGACCTCTGTCTCGCCTTCCTCATAACCCTCTAGCTCCTCTGGCTGCTCCTCCTCTCCTGTCCGATGACTAGAAACTCCGGCCATCTCATCTAACCTAAACTGTGCTCCACTCTGCCCCTCATCCTCCTCCTCCAGTTCAGCCCCCACAGGGATCATGTAGCCTTGAGATGTAGGCGCAACGTCTCCGTTGCTTTGACCAGCCATCGTTTCAATCATTTGTTGTAGGAAATGGCGGAGTGGAATTACGTCTAAGGTGTCACGTATGAGCTGCCCCTGGTTCACATTGAAGTTACACAGGGGAGTACTCCTATCTGCTTGGATCATCAAGAAATCGGTGATGGCTTTTCTTTGTTCGTATAGTCTGTCTAACATATGGAGGGTGGAATTCCAACGTGTGACAACGTCACAAATAAGACTATGTTGTGGGATACCGTTCTGACGCTGCAGATCAAGAAGGGTGTGCTTTGCGGTGTACGAGTGGCTGAAGTGCATGCACAGTTTCCTTGCCATTGTCAGGATGTCTTGCAAATGGGGAGAAGAATTCAGGATGTGCTTGACAACCAGATTCAACACGTGTACCATGCAGGGCGCATGTTTCACACTTCCTTGTCGCAGTGCGGACACAATGTTCTTCCCATTGTCGGTCACCATGGTTCCCATTTTCAGATTTCATGGAGTAAGCCATATTCGGATTTCTTGACAAATGAATTTTAGCAGTTCCCCCCTGTGTAGCTCCGTTCGCCAAGGCAAACCATGTGAAGAACAGCGTGACACCGCGTGCCCTACACACATAGTACGATGAAGGGCCACCGAGATTTGTACGTGCAGTGGAGGCCGAGGACACGGTGGAGGATGAGGAGGCGGAGTCGCACACTGTCACAGGACCAACTGCCTGGGAGCGAGAGCGTGGAGGAGGAAGCGGTGTGACCTGTCCAAGTTGCTGTTGTGGCTGTGCAGGAACCACATTTACCCAGTGGGCCGTAAAAGACATGTATTGTCCCTGCCCGTAGTTACAGCTCCACACGTCGGCGCTGCTGTGCACTTTTGAACACAACGACAGGCTCAAGGACTGGCCCACCTTCTCTTGTGTACTGCCTTATTCACAAAGAAATGATGGCTTAGGACTCTCAACCACCTCTCGGCACAAGCCTTCAATTCTCTGAAAGGTGCAGGGTCCACCACTTGAAAAGGGAGGGAATGCCGCACCAGCAACTTAGACAGGAGCACATTCAACTTCTGCGCCGTTGGGAGCATACTGTTGTCTCTTGGACATGGTTTCGCCGATGGATTGTTGGTGGAATGGCTGGCTAAAAGTGGGAGAAGCAGGAGCATCTGGAGCAACAGAAGGAGGGATTGACACACAGCTCCCTTCGCCTGAGGTGGTGGAGCCTTGGCTGGATGAAGAAGGGAGCGGATGGCCACTGGGTGATGCAGCAGGATGGACCACTACATCGGAGCCAAAGTTCTCCCAGGCCGCTTTATGGTGGCGAAGCATGTGTTGACGCAGGGCCGTGGTGCCGACATTGGGACCCTGGCCACGCTTCACCTTCTGCCAACATATCTTGCATGTGGCTACGTGAACCTCCTCCGGATGCCTGATGAAAAACTGCCACACCGCCGAGTAGCTGATTTTCCCACCTACATTCCGCACTAATTGACTGCTACTGGCGCCGTCTCCAGGAACCCCTGTTCCACTACCTCCCACAAAGGTAGGCTGCCGCGAAGCAGGTGGTCTTCCCCGGGCACGTTTGGCTCCAGAATTTCCACTCCTACCATCATGCTGTCTGCCAACCGTGCTACCACCTTGCTGGCTCAGCTGCTGCTTCAAAGGCAACCTGCAACTATCTTCTCCTGATGATGATGAAGCCCCTTCTGCATCCGGCTCCCAATTGCGATCGGCTTCTTCATCATCATCATCAATAGGTGTGTGCATGTCACTGATGTGTCTGCTTCAGGACCCTGAACCCTTACAACACCATCTCCCACGTCACTCTCCGCATCACTACTTGGCCGCCTAGCGGAGCAAGCGGGGCATGTCTCCTCCCCTTCTTGGCTGGGCAGTAGCTGCTAACTGTCCTCTATTAGATCATCCTCAGTGAATAGGGGAGCTGAACCCACAGCATAAGATACTTCTCCAGGAGAGGGAACAGCATAGGACAAAGGCAATGGGAGGACAGGGACTGCTCCCGGGCCATGCCAACTGAGGGTTGTGTCTGAGGAACCCACCGACTGTTGACTGGGGTGTCAGATGTCACTTGTGATGAAGTGGATGAGCGTGTTAACCAATCGACGATGGCAGATGGGTTGCTGGTTGAGACACGACCGCTGGCTGATGACGGGAGCTCAGGCCTCTCGCTGTGACTCCTGCTGCCACTCGCCCCTAGTCTGCTGAACTTCTGCCTGAAGTATTTAGGTCTCTGCAACTCCTCTGTGCACATCCTGGCACTTCTCTGCCTGACATACTTAGTGCGTATATGAGAATATTACAATACGCTTCACTACTCTTTAAGCAGTATTTGTCTAGAACAGCAGCAGGTGATTACTTTTGGCTGTCCTTTCACAGTATGTAGGCCCTTGACAGATTAACAGGTACAAAATGGTACACTAATTAGATGTACATATGCGGTATGCACTGATGAGGGCAAAAAAATGCGCTACAATGAGCGTAAAAACTCAAATTTTTGTAAAACACCAGCCGGTGAATACTATTGTTTGGACTTTCACAGTATGTAGGCCCTTGACAGATTAACAGGTACAAAATGGTACACTACTTGGATGTACGTATGCGGTATGCACTGATGAGGGCAGAAAAGTGCGCCACAATGAGCCTAAAAACTCTGTAATTTTTGTAAAACACCAGCCGGTGAATCCTATTGTTTGGACTGTTACGCTATGCGCTCCTGCCTCACACGCTGGCCGTGAGCGCATGGTCCCCTTACCTTCTGCTGCCGACGGGGCTGGAACTCGCATTGCGGGACACACCTGCATGCGAGCCCCAGTCAGTCACTCTCCGGGTGTTTCCCCTGCCTCTGCTTCCGCCTCTCTGCTCCGGCGCGCGTGTCCCCGTCCCTCAGGCCGTGCGTGCATGTGCTGGAGCTTTAACCTTTTAAGGATGCCGGGCGTATGCATACGCCCTGCATCCCGGGTCCTTAAGGACGTGGGGCATATGCATGCGCCCGTGGGAATTCCGGTCCCCGCCCCTAGCCGATTGGGGACCGGACCGGAATGCCTGCTGAAACCATTCAGCAGGCATCCCGGCGCATCACCGAGGGGGGTCCTGAGACCCCCCATGTCGTCGATCGCAGAAAATCGCATGTCAATTCAGACATGTGATTTTCTGCTATTCCGGGCTGATCGGGTCTCTGGTGACCCGATCACCCGGAAAATAGGGATGATCGGAGTTGTCAGGGACAGCCCTGATCATCCTGTGGGATAGGAGCGAGGTCGCAGTGCTGCGATCTCCTCCTATCCCCTGCCATTAGTCTGATTCAGACCAATGGCAGGGCAGGACAGTGGGTTGCCATGACAACCCCCCGTTCTGCCCACCCCTGGATGGCGAGGGGAATGTGGGGAGATGATGGAGGCCGGTACCTGGAGGCGAAGATGCCTGGGGACCCCGGATCGTCGCTGGAGACTGCTGGATCCTGGCTCAGGTAGGGAAACTACCGAGGGGGGGGGGGGGGGGGGGTAAATGAAAGTAAAGTGATCTTCACTGTGGCAACCACTAGGAAGGCCAAACTGCAACTCCCAGCATGCCTAGACAGCCAAAGGCTGCCTGGGCATGCTGGGAGTTGTAGTTTTGCAACATCTGGAGGGTCACAGTTTGGAGACCACTGTTACCCTCCAGATGTTACCACTGTTTAGCCCTTCAGATTTTGCCAAACTACAACTCTCAGCATGCCTAGACTGCCCAGGCAGGCTGGGAGTTGTAGTTCTGTAACATCTGTCTCTTCAGATTTAGCAATTTTCATGACATTTTTGAAAATTGCTGCTCTACTTTGAAGCCCTCAAATTTTTTCAAAAAGCAAAAATATGTCCATTTTATGAAGCAAACATAAAGTGGACATATTGTATTTGTGAATAAAAATAAAATGTATTTGGAATATCCATTTTCCTTACAACTAGAAAGTTTTTTTTCATGAAATTTTGGGATTTTTCACCAAAAAAGGATGCAAGTAATGCCGAAATTTTACCACCAAAATAAAGTAGAATATGTCACGAAAAAAAAAATCAGAATCAGAATATTCGGTAAAGGCGTTTTCGATTTATTAATTCGTAAAGCGACGGTGGTCAGAATTGCGGAAAAGGGCTCAGTCTTTAAGGTGAAAAAGGGCTGCGTCCTTAAGGGGTTAAGATTTAAAGGGCCAGTACACTCATTAGTGTAACCACCTGTGTCTTGTTGATAAATTCCTCCATCCTCCTTAGTTCCCTGCCGGAACTTTGTTGCCTTGTGCCCTAGAGAAAGCGTTCCTTTGTATTGCCTTGCCGTTTACCAGATCTCCTGCTCTTGTGACCTTGACCTTGCTTTTCTGCCGCCTGCCTACTGAACTTCACTTCTGCTACGTCCCGACTACGCTACTGTGCCGCCTGCCCTGACCTAAAGCTATCCTGACTATGAGTTGTCTCATCCCTTCTGTGCTTCGCATCTCCTCAGCTGCCTGTGTGGTCGAGCCGTGCCGGGGGTAGCGACCTGGGTGTCGCCTGCAGCTGCAGGCCCACCCTGCTTTGCGACGGGCTCTGGTGAAGACCAGCGGCACCTTAGACTCCGCTCCCTGGCACGGTCCGAGTCATCTGCCACACAGGTCCAGCGGATCCACATACACCGGAGTTCCTGTCTTTAGAAACGTGAGTGTTACAGTAAGATCCGGCCATGGATCCCGCTGAGGAACCCCTGCCTGAAGTTGCGGATCTTTCCTCCATTGTGATATGTCACTCACAGCAGTTGTCCCGACAGGCGCAGAAATTTTCTCAACTTGCAGCCATGATGCAACAGCTTTTGGCCTTGCAACAGCAACAGGTAACACAATCTGTCCCACTCCCTCCTCCAGCTCCTTTAGTCTCTCCTGGCTCCCAGCTGCACCTGCCTTTGCCTTCCAAGTATGATAGGGATTCCAAGTCATGCAGAGGCTTTGTTACTAAGTGCTCCATGAATTTGGAGCTCATGTCTGAACTGTTTTCGACTGAAAGTAGTAAGGTGGTCTTTTCATTAGTCTACCTTCTGGAAAAGCTCTGGCTTGGGCTACACCCCTTTGGGACCGTGGTGATCCAGTATCCTCCAATTTGACGGCATTCTTGGCAGAATTTCGCAGTGTCTTTGAGGAACCTGCACGTGCCTCTTCAGCCGAGACGGCGTTGCTGAATCTCCGTCAAGGTGATTCTACCGTTGGTGACTTCAGTTCCGTATTCTAGCCTCTGAACTTGCCTGGAATGAAGAGGCCTTGTGTGCCACATTTAAAAAAGGACTGTCAAGCAGGATTAAAGATGCCCTTGCAGCACGGGATTCTCCATCTTCTTTGTCTGAACTTATCCACTTGGCCACACGCATTGATGTGCGTTTTGCCGAAAGACAGGACGAATTGCGCTTTGAGAGGGAATCTGCCCACCTGACACCTGTGTCCCAACGTTCTCCTCTTCTGTCTCTTGCGCCCCTTGCCAAAGAGGTTATACAAGGAGATCATCCTCCTCTTACACAGCAGGAGAGGTCACAACGACGCAATGAGAATTGTTTTTTGTACTGTGCTAGCCCGGAGCACTTTCTGAAGGACTGTACTGTTCGTCCGCACCTAGGGTATGTGGGAGAGGCATCCCTGGGTGTGAATACTACCTCTTCACGCTTAACTATTCTTGTAGAAGTCTTCGCTTCAGCCAAGCCTTCCTTCAGTGCTACAGGTTTTTTGGACTCCGGATCTGTTGGTGACTTTATTGATGCGGCTTTAGTCCACAAGTATCATCTTCCTCTTACTCGGCTTGCAAAGCCCTTGTTCATCTCCTCTGTAAATGGACAAAATCTGGACTGTAAGGTTCACTTCCTTACTGAATCTCTCGTCATGCAAGTGGGAGTATCACATAAAGAGAAGATTGAATTCTATGTTTTGCCACACTGTACTTCTGAGATTCTTCTTGGTCTTCCTTGGCTACAACGCCATTCCCCGCAACTGGATTGGAGAACTGGAGAAATAATCCTCTGTGGACAATCCTGTAAAACTTTTTGCCTCCAACCTGTTCTGCGTAAAGTTGTTTCTTGTCTTCCACCTTTACCTGGCCTGCCGCCACCTTACCAAGATTTCTCAGATGTCTTCTGCAAGAAACAGTCTGAATCTCTGCCTCCAGATCGTCCTTACGACTGCCCTATTGATCTTCTGCCTGGTACCACTCCTCCTCATGGGAGGATATATCCTCTTTCAGTTCCTGAGACCAAAGCCATGGCTGAGTGTATCCTGGAGAATCTCCAAAAGGGATTTATCCGTAAGTCCTCTTCTCCTGCTGGAGCAGGTTTCTTCTTTGTAGGGAAGAAGGATGGCTCACTCCGTCCATGCACTGACAACAGGGGACTTAACAAAATCACGGACAAGAACCGTTACCCTCTACGTCTTATCTCAGAACTTTTTGACCGTTTACGTGGTGCCAAGGTCTTCTCCAAGCTGGACTTACGCGGTGCGTATAACCTCATTCGTATCCACAAGGGAGATGAATGGAAAACGGCCTTCAATACTCGTGATGGACATTTTGAGTATCTTGTTATGCCTTTTGGTCTCTGCAATGCTCCAGCCGTTTTCCAGGAGTTCGTTAATGATATCTTCTGTGTTCTTCTTTACACCTGTGTTGTCATATACCTTGATGACATCCTGATCTTCTCTTCCAACTTAGAGGAGCATCGTGCTCATGTTTGTCTGGTTCTTCAGAGACTACGGAAGAATCATCTCTATGCCAAAGTGGAGAAATGCCTGTTCGAAAAGTCTAGTCTTCCGTTTCTTGGCTACATTGTTTCTCATCAGGGCCTGCAGATGGATCCAGATAAGTTATCTGCAGTTTTGGATTGGCCTCGTCCCTCGGGCCTACGTGCAATTCAACGCTTTCTGGGATTCGCTAACTATTATCATCAGTTTTTCCAACATTTTTCATCCTTGGTTGCTCCTATTGTAGCTCTCATTAAAAAAGCATCCAATCCTAAGTCTTGGCCTCAAGAGGCTGAAGAGGCCTTCTCCCATTTAAAGTCTGAGTTTGCCTCTGCTCCCGTGCTTACAAGACCTGATCCAGAGAGGCCCTTTGCGTTGGAGGTTGATGCCTTATCTATTGGAGCAGGTGCTGTCCTCACACAGAAAAACGCCAAGGGCAAGAGTGTAACTTGTGGGTTCTTCTCCAAGACTTTCTCTCCTGCTGAGAGGAATTACTTCATTGGAGATCGTGAAATCCTCACTATTAAGCTAGCCTTGGAGGAATTCTGCCATTTACTGGAAGGTTCTTCTCATCCGGTCAGCATCTACTCCAATCTATTCCTTCAGTCTGTCCAGCGTTTGAACCCCCGCCAGGCAAGATGGTCACTGTTCTTTTCCCGTTTCAACTTCTTCATTCACTTCAGTCCTGCAGACAAGAACATCAGGCCTGATGCACTCTCCAGGTCCTCTGACGTCATTGGTTTGGACTCAACGCCTAGGCACATTATTCCTCCTGACTGTTTGGTTCCTACCGCTCCTGCCGAGATTCAGCAAGTTCCTCCAGGAAAATCCTTTGTGCCCACCAGATTGAGATGCAAGGTCTTGAAATGGGGTAATTCTTCCTTGACAGCAGGACATCCTGGAATACACAAGACCCTACTTCTTATTTCCCGGCACTACTTGTGGCCCTATCTTTAACGTGATGTTTCTTATTTTGTTCGGTCCTGTGTAACATGTGCCCATGACAAAACTCCTCGGCAAAGTCCTGCAGGACTCTTACAGCCTTTACCCATTCCAGAGACTCCCTGGTCCGATATCGCCATGGATTTCATCACCGATCTGCCACCTTCTCATAATGGACTAAAAAAAGTGAAAGAGCAACATGCTCAATCTAAATTAGCGCTTCCCAAAATAGGTTGTGCACAGGCCAGCACAACATGGATAAAGGTGTGTAATAATGATCCACTGCTGCCATTCCACAAATAGGCACAAGAACATACAGTCACCTCCAAGAGGAATGGAACTCAGGCATTGAAGGACCAAGCAAATCTCAAGACAACAAGGTATTTATTCCCAGTATGCAAAGCGTTTCGCGCATATGCGCTTCATCAGGCATCAATCGACCTGCCCTGACCTACAGCTATCCTGACTATGAGTTGTCTCATCCCTTCTGTGCTTCGCATCTCCTCATCCGCCTGTGTGGTCGAGCCGTGCCGGGGGTAGCAACCTGGGTGTCGCCTGCAGCTGCAAGCCCATCCTGCTTTGGGGCGGGCTCTGGTGAAGATCAGCGGCACCTTAGACTCCGCTCCCTGGCACAGTCCGAGTCATCTGCCACACAGGTCCAGAGGATCCACATACACCGGAGTTCCTGTCTTCAGAAACGTGAGTGTTACATGTACTTTCACAGTATGTAGGCCCTTGACAGATTAACAGGTACAAAATGGTACACTACTTGGATGTACAAATGATGTTTAAAGAGCAATAGTGTGTGATGATTTTGAGGAGGTGGAATCACTGAGGGTAGAATTACAAAAGGAGGGAAATACTGAAAAAATAATATTTGGGGTAATCTACAGACCCCCTAATATCACTGAAGAGATAGAAGTTCGGCTTCATAAACAAATAGAGAGGGCCGCCCGGGCAGGTACAGTGGTAATAATGGGAGATTTTAACTATCCAGATATAGTTTGGGGTCCGGGGTTGGCTAAAACTACAAAGGGGCGACAATTCCTAAATTTATTGCAGGATAATTTTATGGGCCAGTTTGTGGAGGACCCAACAAGAAGTGATGCCTTGTTGGATCTGATCATTTCCAACAACGCCGAGCTGGTTGGTAATGTAACTGTGTGGGAAAACCTTGGTAATAGCGACCACAATATAGTTACTTTTGACTTAAAATGTAGAAAACAAAGACAGTCGGGGAAGGCAAAAACATATAACTTTAAAAAGGCAAACTTCCCTTGGATGAGGGCTGCACTACAGGACATAGACTGGGGGGAGGTGTTGTCAAATACTGATACAGAAGGTAAATGGGACATCTTTAAATCAACTCTAAATAACTATACATCTAAATATATACCAAAGGGGAACAAATATAAAGGATTAAAACTAAATCCTACATGGCTGACACATGATGTTAAAAGAGCAATAAACAACAAAAAAATAGCCTTCAAAAAATACAAATCTGATGGGTCAGCGATAACATTTAAACAGTACAAAGAGCTTAATAAAATCTGTAAAAATGTAAAACAGCAAAAATTCAAAACGAGAGACAGGTGGCCAAAGAAAGCAAAACTAATCCTAAATATTTTTTTAGATATATAAATGCAAAAAAACCAAGGACAGAGCATGTAGGACCCCTTAATAATGATATTGGGGAGGTTGTCACGGGCGATCAAGAGAAGGCGGAGCGACTGAATGGGTTCTTTAGTTCTGTATATACTAGGGAAAAAGGAGCTGACATTGGCCAGGTCAGTGCTGGTAACACATCATGCAATGTACTGAACTGGCTTAATGTAGAGATGGTACAAGGTAAGTTAAGTGATATAAATGTAAGCAAATCCCCAGGCCCGGATGGACAACACCCAAGAGTTCTTAGAGAGGTAAGTTCAGTAATATCTGTACCCCTGTTCATGATATTTAGAGATTCTCTGGTGTCTGGTATTGTGCCAAGGGACTGGCGCAAGGCGAATGTGGTGCCAATCTTCAAAAAGGGCTCTAAGTCTTCCCCAGGAAACTATAGACCGGTAAGTTTAACGTGCATTGTGGGTAAATTGTTTGAAGGACTTATAAGGGATTACATACAGGAATACATAGGGGATAATTGTATTATAAGTGATAGCCAGCATGAGTTTACTAAGGATAGAAGTTGTCAAACCAATCTAATTTGCTTTTATGAAGAGGTGAGTAGAAGCCTTGACAGAGGAATGGCTGTGGATATAGTGTTTCTGGATTTTGCTAAAGCGTTTAATACTGTCCCTCATAGACGTCTGACAGGTAAGTTAAGGTCTTTGGGTTTGGAAATTGTAGTTTGTAACTGGATTGAACACTGGCTCATGGATCGTACCCAGAGAGTGGTGGTCAATGATTTGAACTCTGATTGGTCCCCGGTAATTAGTGGTGTACCCCAAGGTTCAGTACTGGGCCCGCTGTTGTTTAATTTATTTATCAATGATATAGAGGATGGTATTAAGAGCTCTGTTTCTATCTTTGCAGATGACACCAAGCTTTGTAGCACAGTACAGTCTATAGAGGATGTGCATAAGTTACAAGATGACTTGGATAGACTAAGTGTCTGGGCATCCACTTGGCAAATGAGGTTCAATGTGGATAAATGTAAAGTTATGCATCTGGGTACTAATAACCTGCATGCATCGTATGTCTTAGGGGGGATTAAACTGGCAGAGTCACTGGTAGAGAAGGATCTGGGTGTCCTTGTACACCACAGACTACAGAATAGCATGCAATGTCAGGCTGCTGCTTCCAAAGCCGGCAGGATATTGTCATGTATCAAAAGAGGCATGGACTCAAGGGACAGGGACATAATACTCCCCCTTTATAAAGCATTGGTATGGCCTCACCTGGAATATGCTGTTCAGTTTTGGGCACCTGTCCATAAAAGGGACACTGCAGAGTTGGAAAGGGTGCAGAGACGCGCGACTAAACTAATATGGGGCATGGAACATCTTAGCTATGAGGAGCGATTAAAGGAGTTACAATTGTTTAGTCTTGAGAAGAGACGTTTAAGGGGGGATATGATAAACGTATACAAGTATATTAATGGCCCATACAAAAAATATGGAGAAAAACTGTTCCAGGTTAACCCCCCCCAAAGGACGAGTGGGCACTCCCTCTGTCTCGAGAAGAAAAAGTTTAGTCTCAAGGGGCGACACGCCTTCTTTACCGTGAGGACTGTGAATTTATGGAACAGTCTACCTCAGGAACTGGTCACAGCAGGAACAATTAACAGCTTTAAAACAGGATTAGATACATTCATGGAACAAAATAACATTAATGCTTATGAAGAAATATAAAATCCCATCCCTTCCCCAATATCGCGCCACACCCCTACGCCTTAATTCCCTGGTTGAACTTGATGGACATATGTCTTTTTTCGACCGTACTAACTATGTAACTATGTTACTATGTGATAAACAACAAAAAAATAGCCTTCAAAAAATACAAATTTGAGGGGTCAGCTATAACATTTAAACAGTACAAGGAGCTTAACAAAATCTGTAAAAATGTAATAAAAACAGCAAAAATTCAAAATGAGAGACAGGTGGCCAAAGAAAGCAAAACTAATCCTAAATATTTTTTTTAGATATATAAATGCAAAAAAACCAAGGACAGAGCATGTAGGACCCCTTAATAATGATAATGGGGAGGTTGTCACAGGCGATCAAGAGAAGGCGGAGCTACTGAATGGGTTCTTTAGTTCTGTATATGCTAGGGAAGAAGGAGGAGCTGACATTGGACAGGTCAGTGCTGGTAGCACATCATGTAATGTACTGAACTGGCTTAATGTAGAGATGGTACAAGGTAAGTTAAGTAATATAAATGTAAGCAAATCTCCAGGGCCAGATGGATTGCACCCAAGAGTTCTTAGAGAGGTAAGTTCAGTAATATCTGTACCCCTGTTCATGATATTTAGAGATTCACTAGTGTCTGGTATTGTGCCAAGGGACTGGCGCAAGGCAAATGTGGTGCCAATCTTCAAAAAGGGCTCTAGGTCTTCCCCAGGAAACTATAGACTGGTAAGTTTAATATGCATTGTGGGTAAATTGTTTGAAGGACTTATAAGGGATTACATACAGGAATACATAGGGGATAATTGTATTATAAGTGATAACCAGCATGGGTTTACTAAGGATAGAAGTTGCCAAACCAATCTAATTTGCTTTTATGAAGAGGTGAGTAGAAGCCTTGACAGAGGAATGGCTGTGGATATAGTGTTTCTGGATTTTGCTAAAGCGTTTGATACTGTCCCTCATAGACGTCTGACAGGTAAGTTAAGGTCTTTGGGTTTGGAAATTTTAGTTTGTAACTGGATTGAACACTGGCTCATGGATCGTACCCAGAGAGTGGTGGTCAATGATTCCTACTCTGATTGGTCCCCGGTTATTAGTGGTGTACCCCAAGGTTCAGTACTGGGCCCGCTGTTGTTTAATTTATTTATCAATGATATAGAGGATGGCATTAACAGCTCTGTTTCTATATTTGCAGATGACACCAAGCTTTGTAGCACGGTACAGTCTATAGAGTAGGTGTATAGGTTACAAGATGACTTGGATAGACTAAGTGTCTGGGCATCCCCTTGGCAAATGAGGTTCAATGTGGATAAATGTAAAGTTATGTATCTGGGTACTAATAACCTTCATGCGTCGTATGTCTTAGGGGGGATTAAACTGGCAGAGTCACTGGTAGAGAAGGATCTGGGTGTACTTGTAGATCACAGACTACAGAATAGCATGCAATGTCAGGCTGCTGCTTCCAAAGCCAGCAGGATATTGTCATGTATCAAAAGAGGCATGGACTCAAGGGACAGGGACATAATACTCCCCCTTTATAAAGCATTGGTACGGCCTCACCTGGAATATGCTGTTCAGTTTTGGTCACCTGTCCATAAAAGGGACACTGTGGAGCTGGAAATGGAACATCTTAGCTATGAGGAGCAATTAAAAGAGTTACAATTGTTTAGTCTTGAGAAGAGATGTTTAAGGGGGATATGATAAACATAAATAAGTATATTAATGGCCCATACAAAAAATATGGAGAAAAACTGTTCCAGGTTAAACCCCCCCAAAGGACGAGGGGGCAATCCCTCCGTCTGGAGCAGAAAAAGTTTAGTCTCAAGGGGCGACACGCCTTCTTTACCATGAGAACTGTGAACTTATGGAACAGTCTACCTCAGGAACTGGTCACAGCAGGAAAAATTAACAGCTTTAAAACAGGATTAGATACATTCCTGGAACAAATTAACATTAATGCTTATGAAGAAATATAAAATCCCATCCCTTCCCCAATATCGCGCCACACCCCTACCCTTCAATTCCCTGGTTGAACTTGATGGACATATGTCTTTTTTCGACCCTACTAACTATGTAACTATATGTATGCGGTATGCATGATGAGGGCAGAAAAATGCGCAACAATACGCAGAAAAAAGTCTGTATTTCTGTAAAACACCAGCCGGTGAGTACTATTGTTTGGACTTTCACAGTATGTAGGCCCTTGACAGATTAACAGGTACAAAATGGTACACTACTTGGATGTACGTATGCGGTATGCACTGATAAGGGCAGAAAAATGCACAACAATACATAGTTACATAGTAACATAGTTAGTACGGTCGAAAAAAGACATATGTCCATCAAGTTCAACCAGGGAATTAAGGGGTAGGGGTGTGGCGCGATATTGGGGAAGGGATGGGATTTTATATTTCTTCATAAGCATTAATGTTATTTTGTTCCAGGAATGTATCTAATCCTGTTTTAAAGCTGTTAATTGTTCCTGCTGTGACCAGTTCCTGAGGTAGACCGTTCCATAAATTCACAGTCCTCACGGTAAAGAAGGCGTGTCGCCCCTTTAGATTAAACTTTTTCTTCTCCAGATGGAAGGAGTGCCCCCTCGTCCTTTGGGGGGATTTAACCTGGAACAGTTTTTCTCCATATTTTTTGTATGGGCCATTAATATACTTATATACATTTATCGTATCCCCCCTTAAACGTCTCTTCTCAAGACTAAACAATTGTAACTCCTTTAATCGCTCCTCATAGCTAAGATGATCCATGCCCCATATTAGTTTAGTCTCGCGTCTCTGCACCCTTTCCAACTCCGCAGTGTCCCTTTTATGGACAGGTGCCCAAAACTGAACAGCATATTCCAGGTGAGGCCGTACCAATGCTTTATAAAGGGGTAGTATTATGTCGCTGTCCCTCGAGTCCATGCCTCTTTTTATACATGACAATATCCTGCCGGCCTTGGATGCAGCAGCCTGACATTGCATGCTATTCTGTAGTCTGTGATCTACACCCAGATCCTTCTCTACCAGTGACTCTGCCAGTTTAATCCCCACTAACAGTATCAAATGCTTTAGCAAAATCCAGAAACACTATATCCACAGCCATTCCTCTGTCAAGGCTTCTACTCACCTCTTCATAAATGCAAATTAGATTGGTTTGACAACTTCTATCCTTAGTAAACCCATGCTGGCTATCACTTATAATACAATTATCCCCTATGTATTCCTGTATGTAATCCCTTATAAGTCCTTCAAACAATTTACCCACAATGCACGTTAAACTTACCGGTCTATAGTTTCCTGGGGAAGACCTAGAGCCCTTTTTGAAGATTGGCACCACATTCGCCTTGCGCTAGTCCCTTGGCACAATACCAGACACCAGAGAATCTCTAAATATCATGAACAGGGGTACAGATATTACTGAACTTACCTCTCTAAGAACTCTTGGGTGCAATCCATCTGGCCCTGGAGATTTGCTTACATTTATATCACTTAATTTACCTTGTACCATCTCTACATTAAGCCAGTTCAGTACATTACATGATGTGTTACCAGCACTGACCTGGCCAATGTCAGCTCCTTTTTCCATAGTGTATACAGAACTAAAGAACCCATTCAGTAGCTCCGCTTTCTCTTGATCGCCTGTGACAACCTCCCCATTATCATTATTAAGGGGTCCTACATGCTCTGTCCTTGGTTTTTTTGCATTTATATATCTAAAAAAATATTTAGGATTAGTTTTGCTTTCTTTGGCCACCTGTCTCTCGTTTTGAATTTTTGCTGTTTTTATTACATTTTTACAGATTTTATTAAGCTCTTTGTACTGTTTAAATGTTATCGCTGACCCATCAGATTTGTATTTTTTGAAGGCTATTTTTTTGTCTTTTATTGCTCTTTTAACATCATTTGTCAGCCATGTAGGATTTAGTTTTAATCGTTTATATTTGTTCCCCTTTGGTATATATTTAGCTGTATAGTTATTTAGAGTTGATATCTCTTCAGTGATATTAAGGGGTCTATAGATTACCCCAAATATTATTTTTTCAGTATTTCCCTCCTTTTGTAATTCTACCCACAGTGATTCCACCTCCTCAAAATCATCACACACTATGGAATCGTTCACACTGACTTTCATACCACTTCTTACATACAGACAGACTCCACCACCTTTTCTGTTCATTCTATCCTTGCGAAACAAACCCCTGCAGATTGACAGCCCAGTCATGCGAGGAGTCCAGCCATGTCTCAGTGACCCCAACTATATCAATATGTTCCTCCAGTATCAAGGCCTCAAGCTCCCCCATTTTATTTGCTAGGCTTCTGGCATTTGTGAGCATACACTTTACATTTCCATCCTTTATGTTATTGGGGTTAATGGGATTCAAGGGTGTAAGTTTTATTTTCCTATGAAGCCTATTCCTATTAACTATTCTAACCCCCCCCTCCGCTCCACCCCAGGTACATTTATAATTCCCACCTCTCTATCTACACTATCTTCTCCCTCTTTGCTGTAGGTTCCCTCCCCCCAAGTCCCTAGTTTAAACACTCCTCCACCCTTCTAGCCATCTTCTCCCCAAGCAAAGCTGCACCCTCCCCATTGAGGTGCAGCTCGTCCCTACGGTAGAGCCGGTAACCGACAGCGAAGTCAGCCCAGTTCTCCATGAACCCAAACCCTTCCTTCCTACACCAGCTTCTGAGCCACTTGTTTACCTTCCTGATCTCCCGCTGCCTCTCTGGTGTGGCTCGTGGTACTGGTAGTATTTCAGAAAATACTACCTTGGAGGTCCTTGCCTTAAGCTTGCGGCCTAATTCCCTGAAATCATTTTTAAGGACACTCCACCTACCTCTTACTTTGTCATTGGTGCCAATATGTACCATGACTGCTGGGTCCTCTCCAGCCCCGCCCAGGAACCTGTCAACCCGATCCGCGATGTGCCGAACTCGTGCGCCAGGCAGACAACACACTGTTCGGCGATCCCGGTCTTTGTGACAGATTGCCCTGTCTGTCCCCCTTATAATTGAGTCCCCCACCACTAGTACCTGTCTGGCCTGCCCTGTACTCCTCCCTCCCTCCTTACTGGAGCAGACACCCCCCTGGCGGTCAGAGGCGGTATCCTGCAGAAAAAAAATCAGTTTTTTTTGTAAAACACCAGCCGGTGAGTACTATTGTTTGGACTTTCACAGTATGTAGGCCCTTGACAGATTAACAGGTACAAAATGGTACAATACTTCGATGTATGTATGCGGTATGCACTGATTAGTTCAGAAAAATGCGCTACAATACGCAGAAAAAATCTGTATTTTTGAAAAACTCCAGCAGGTGATTACCGTATATACTCGAGTATAAGCCGAGTTTTTCAGCACGATTTTTCGTGCTGAAAACACCCCCCTCGGCTTATACTCGAGTGAACTCCCCCACCCGCAGTGGTCTTCAACCTGCGGACCTCCAGAGGTTTCAAAACTACAACTCCCAGCAAGCCCGGGCAGCCATCGGCTGTCCGGGCTTGCTGGGAGTTGTAGTTTTGAAACCTCCGGAGGTCCGCAGGTTGAAGACCACTGCGGCCTTCAACATCATCCAGCCCCCCTCTCACCCCCTTTAGTTCTGACTACTCACCTCCGCTCGGCGCTGGTCCGGTCCTGCAGGGCTGTCCGGTAAGGAGGTGGTCCGGTGAGGAGGTGGTCCGGGCTGCTATCTTCACCGGGGAGGCCTCTTCTAAGCGCTTCGGGCCCGGCCTCAGAATAGTCACGTTGCCTTGACAACGACGCAGATACGTCGTTGTCAAGGCAACGGCTCTATTCCGGGCCGGAAGCGCGGAGAAGAGGCGCCCCCGGTGAAGATAGCAGCCCGGACCACCTCCTCACCGGACCACCTCCTTACCGGACAGCCCTGCAGGACCGGACCAGCGCCGAGCGGAGGTGAGTAGTCAGAACTAAAAGGGGGTGAGAGGGGGGCTGGATGATGTTGAAGGCCGCAGTGGTCTTCAACCTGCGGACCTCCGGAGGTTTCAAAACTACAACTCCCAGCAAGCCCGGACAGCCGATGGCTGCCCGGGCTTGCTGGGAGTTGTAGTTTTGAAACCTCTGGAGGTCCGCATGTTGAAGGCCGCAGTGGTCTTCAACCTGCGGACCTCCGGAGGTTTCAAAACTACAACTCCCAGCAAGCCCGGACAGCCGATGGCTGCCCGGGCTTGCTGGGAGTTGTAGTTTTGAAACCTCTGGAGGTCCGCAGGTTGAAGACCACTGAGGGCGAATGATGAGAGGAGGATGATGAAGGGGGGGGGGTGTGGGGATGATGAAGGGGGGTGGGGATGATGAAGGGGGGGGTGTGGGATGATTACAAGGGGATGATGAAGGGGGGATGTGTGGGATGATAAGGGGATGTGTGGGATGATGACAAGGGGATGATGAAGGGGGGATGTGTGGGATGATGACAAGGGGATGATGAAGGGGGGATGTGTGGGATAAGGGGATGTGTGGGATGATGACAAGGGGATGATGAAGGGGGGATGTGTGGGATAAGGGGATGTGTGGGATGATGACAAGGGGATGATGAAGGGGGGATGTGTGGGATGATGACAAGGGGATGATGAAGGGGGGATGTGTGGGATGATAAGGGGATGTGTGGGATGATGACAAGGGGATGATGAAGGGGGGATGTGTGGGATGATAAGGGGATGTGTGGGATGATGACAAGGGGATGATGAAGGGGGGATGTGTGGGATGATGACAAGGGGATGATGAGGATGTTAATGACGGGTCTGGATGATGACAGGGGGGGATGAGGTATTTCCCACCCTAGGCTTATACTCGAGTCAATAACTTTTCCTGGGATTTTGGGTTGAAATTAGGGGTCTCGGCTTATACTCGGGTCGGCTTATACTCGAGTATATACGGTACTTTTGCCAGGACTTTCCCTATATCTAGACTTGTTACAGATACAAAATAGTAGACTGCTTTGATGTAGGCATGTGGTATGCAAGTATGAGGGCAGACAAATGCACTACAGTCTGCTCAAAAACGTATTTGTGAACAGCAGCAGGACCCAACAGTGCAGCACCACAAAAAAAAAAAAAAAAAAGAAAACCGGGATTAAACCCTAAATTCCCCTCTGTCACAGAGTGTTAAGAATGGGGTGCACTGGTTTTTATACGGTCTACACACAATTCTAACCAGCATATGGTTTGTGGAGCAAAAAAAGCACAGAATTGTGCTAAAAAATGAGGAGATAAGATGGTTCATAAAGTTCAGGCAGCTTTTTGATATGTATGAGACAACAAAAAGCTATCTGGCCCTCTCTGATGCAATGCTCAATAACGTGAATAGGAGGTTTATATATTGTAAGATCCTTCTCAGTGAGAACACCAAACCACTGCATTCCTGTCTGTCCGCAATGCTGATGTGACTAGCAGTTGCAGTGTAACGCTGTGGTATAAGCAATTCAGACACGCGCAGCCCGTCCTCTCTCTCTCTGAGTGCATGGATGAAAAGAGCAGCAGCAAGATGGCTGCCGATTATATAGGGCTGTGACATCACAGGGGTCAATGAATGCTGATAGGCTGCATCTCGCATATGATCCAGGGTCATCCCCCCTACCTCCCTTCCCGCCGTACTTTCCCGCCCTCCCATAATCCCCTGCCCCATGTACTCACATGTGAATCTGCCATTTTAGGTATCCTTTAGCCGGGAAAGCTGTAAAATGGAATTTAATGAATATCGAATATTTCATGAAATTCGTAACGAATTCGCGTTCATCAGCTTCGATTCACTCATCTCTAGTAAATATGATTGTTCCTCTAGGTTTGTTGTCTATTTGATCACTTGCAAATGTGTGCTGCAATATATTGGACGAACAGTACAGTCACTTAGAGCTAGAATGAATAAACACTGTCACAATATACATATTAAATTCATGCAACATAGCGCGTCGAGACGTATCAATATGATCCATGCGGGTGACTTACACTGTCTGACAGTTCAAATCATTGATTTTATCCCTGAAGATGCACACAACCGATACCAGAGACTTATTAATAGGGAATCATACTGGATTTTTAATATAAATTCGTTATGGCCTCATGGGTTAAATGAGATCATAGAAACAACTTCTTTTTAGTTGTGTATGTTCCCTCTATATTCTTCTTTCATTTAACCCGTTTTGTTATATATAAGAGAACCTCATTATACGCTTTTTTATATTTGTATGGTTATTTGTATATTTATAGATACTTTTATTGTTGCCACTGCAAATGGTCTTATGATCTGTACCTTTTTTCCATGTTTTACCTGTGTCTCCCATGTTTTACTCTTGCACAATACTTCATATCCGGTTTGAAGTTTTGAGTATGCCTTGTATAAAGCATAGTTCGAGTTTAGTAAGATCACGTCGGATGAAAAAACCAGAGGGTTTTGAAACGCTTTGCGTGTACAAGTTTATAGAATAACTATTGTTAAAATTACCTGGGATTCCTCCACTTCTTCGACAGCGCGAACACAAGCTTTCAGTTTCCTGCCTGTACCTTTGGTTCCTATTGTCTTCACACTGATTTGGTCGGCGTGGGAAGCCGCTGCAGTCGACTATACCTTATTGCCTTCCAGAGTGTTGTGCCTCTCCAGCACAACCTTACCAGGTGAACGACTTTCCTACCAGATTTCCTCACTCTGGTGTCATCACTGATTCCACACAGGGAGCACTCCGTGTTTGTTCTGTTTTTTGTTTCAAACTCCAGGCAGCCATTCAGCCACTATATGGTCTCCTCATACTGATGTCAAGTCCAGGCTCTGTCATTGTGCTGCCATGTGACATGTGACTCCTTGTTAAATTTGGCCCTTTGTACCCACTCACTGGGGGCCGGGACACTAAAACTTGGGAGTGTTAGCTAAATTTAAAATTTCAAAATCCTCAATTTAAATTTAAATATCTTAAATTTAAAAATCTTAAATTTCAATGGTCTCCTCATGCTTCAGCCACCTCCAGGCTGTGTAATTCAGCCAATATATGGTTTACTGAAGCTGCTGGGCCTGGGACATTACCTACAAATATTTTATGGTAGCATACTGTTTACCATCATTTTTCAATTTCAAAATTAATCTTTTAATCTTAGGGATTGTGAAGCCCTAGTGTCTACTCATGCTGCCAGCTGCTCCAGGCTGTGTCATTCAGCAACTATATGGTTTAGTGATGCTGCTGGGCCTGGGACATTACCATAAATTCCAATTCCCTGCTGTGTCATTCTGCCAGATGATGGTCTCCTCATGCTGCTGCCACCTTTAGGCTCTGTCATTGTGCTGCCATGTGACTACTTGTAAGGTTGGGTTTTGTAGTCATACAGTATTAGTTCAAAAACCAAAAAAAAGGGACCCTTTGGAAGTCACAGAACATACGCAAAACAGTATAAATACACGGAGAACCAGCGTATAATGAATCAAAGATAGAAAAAGTTTTAGTTCAATACAAATCATTTAAAAAACAGTCACAGACAAGAAAATAGGCATAGATTTAAAAACAGGGAAAAAATGACAGTGAAAACCGAAGAAATGGAGTCCAGCACTGGAATAGAATCCCAATATAATCCCCAGATATATACAACCTTGATCACCAAGGTAAAACAATAATGAGGGAAACGGGATACTTGATACCCACCCAGGGGTTAACACAAACAAATTAGTAAACAGTATATCACATAGTGTGAGATAACATTACCAAACAATGCAGACCAAGTGCAGGACGCCACTGCCCGACGTTTCGCCACTCAGGGAGGCTTCTTCCGGGGCGTGGTCTTAGCTGAAGCTGTCCACCATTAAATATATGTCCCCATGCAATCACAGGATCCAGCGCAAATCACATGTGCGCTTCGTCAGCACTCAATGTGTGGTGTAAGGAACCAGGTCCAGAGGCCACCCCAGACCGCGCATGCGTCCGGAGAGTGGGCCCGGCCCGAGCTCCCCACCCACAACCAATCCGCGGACACCATGATGTAAACAAACCTACACGTGCATATTAACATCAACGCTGCACATGGAGGACGCCGGCACCAGCCCCGCCGCCCGAGCGCGCAAGCGCACAGGGGACGGACCAGGGGCCAGCCCCCTCCACCACAGCGGCCAATAGAGAAGTACAAGGTGTATGGGATACGCCCCGCAACAGCAGGACGACATTGAACTGGGCCATATTATGTGGAACCCAGTGCTGAACCGACTCCTCTCCACAGCATGAAGACCCACTGCATCCCCGCCCCCCAAGGCAAGCGCAACTGGGGGCGACGACACCAAGCGCATAGCGAGGCAGCACCGACCCCGTCCCGCAAGCCCAGCGGGGACCAGTGGAACAACAGCACACGGGGAGCAGACAGTATCGGCACCAATTAGATAAAACCTGATAATTTAGAAAATAAATATATAAATATACATAATACTGTATTTCCATGTGGGCTCCAAGTACCTCAGAGATCATAATAAATCAACCAATATACAAAGGTAAAAAGTCTTCATACATATAATAAATACTCAAAAGTGCATATCATACCCGCACAATGTGTATATGTGTATATATATATGTGCATACAGCCTAATAATGACCCATAAATCATAGTGCAAATATATAGACTAAAGGTGCTAAAAAAAATATATATATTAATTCAAGGGATGTTGGCACTGTGCAGCGCGCATCAACATGCGCGTATACACATGTCAGCAAACCTGTGTGTAAACATGTGTAGACGGCGGCAGGGACTTCAAAACGAAGAACAATGCAGTCGATAATAGGATGGAAAATGTGTATAAAAGTACACTGTAGAAGTAGAAATGAAAATGAAAATAAAAATAAATATAAAAATTGAAAAATATAAAAATTGATTGGCAGAATGGACAGTTTCGTTAGTTGTGACTCACTAAAAAACAAAAAACGTGCATAAGTGAGGATTGCAGAAAGTGAACAGTGAAACACACGTGAAGGTGCATGAATGAAAGTGAATATACTATACCTATTGGGCCCGAATCAGATCCATGTGATGAATCATAAACCCTTGCAAAATCCAATCTCCAAAAGATAAACATAAGTCAAGTACTAAATCAATCCAAAAAGCACACATATACCACATATGGGGAGGGAGATGGTTTGTGCCCAACCCCCACCAAGATACGACATGGAGCCCACAAACGATTCCATCCATAAGTATAACATATCAAACATAAAAATACACATATAGTCCATGTATCCCTTAATTGGATCCAAGGTCCAGAAAAAGTGCCCTCCTACTCAGCGTGTCACAGATGTCCAATAGGTAAAAAATATATATGTCAAGAGGTGCCACAGGATAATCAATGTCCAATGGTTAGATTTCATAGAGGTAGACAGCTAAAGAAAAAATGGAAAAAATAGAAAGGTAAAGTAAGTGTTAAAAACTAAACATAATTAAAAATTGTTAAAACACAAATACTGAGCCAAGGACAATACAACAAAAGGAGGTGCGCTACTATAGAAATGGTACAAAGCTATTGGTTTCGTTCAATCCATAAGGTGTCATCGTGTTTAGTTGGAAAATCCACCTAGTTTCACGTTGGGCCAGGTTTTTCTGCCAATTGCCCCGCCTTGGTCCAATCTGGACATGATCAATGCCGCAAAATTTAAGTAAGGTACTGTCACATTGATGCTTCAACTTAAAGTGCCTCGGAATTGTCTTGAGGATCATAGTATCACCATGTAATTTAGCCAACTCAATGTCTCTCACATGTTCTCTCACTCTCCTCTTCAATTCGTGTGTCGTCATGCCAAGGTACATTAAATTAAATGGACAGCTAGCTACATATACCACTCCCTTGGTGTTGCAGTTGATACAGTGGCGAATGCCATAGGTACGAGTCCAAGAACAATCCTTAAAAGTAGTTGTTTTGTCCATATTCGGGCACGCGACACATCTGCCGCATGGACCACTGCCATGTTGTGGACCTCTACTCCCGAATAAAAAAAAAAATAAAAATAAAAAACGTTTCTGATGTAGCATGTAGACTGTGGACTAGCATGTCTTTCAAGTTTTTGGCACGACGATATGTAATGCTGGGATTAAGGGACAGAGACCGTGCCAGGATGTCATCAGTTAACAATATCGGCCAATATTGATTCATAATATCCCTGACCTCCTGATTTTTAGAGTTGAAGTCCATAACACATCTGATGGTTTTGTGCTTTGTTTCCCTTACCTTCTGTAGCCACAGAAGAGATTTCCTATCGCTGTTCTTGGCTCTCCAGTACGCACGTTTTATGCATCGCCTGCTGTATCCACGTTCACAAAACCTCTGACGCAAATCCGCCGCTTGAAGTTCAAACTTCTCTTCATCTGAGCACAAACGCCGTGCTCAGAAAAACTGACCCACTGGAATGTTTCTTATAAGATGTATCGGGTGCGCTGAGGTAGCATGTAATAAGGTGTTCGCAGAGGTCGCCTTTCTGTAAAGGTCAGTCTGGATGAATCCTTGGTTATCCTTGATGAGTCTCATATCTAGAAAATCAATCAAGGAGTTACTGGCCTTATATGTCAAGCGTATGTTACGATCATTAACATTCAGTTCACACATAAACGCCTCCAACTCCAAAAGAGTACCATGCCAAACCATTAGAATATCATCAATGTACCGACCCCACCACACCACCTTGTGGAGGTGTGGTGAGGTGTCAGTGGCAAAAAGGGTCCTCTCCCACAACCCCATAAAGAGATTGGCGTACGAGGGCGCGCACGCCGCCCCCATCGCCGTGCCTTGGCGTTGCAGATAGTACACGCCTTTAAACACAAAGAAGTTGTGGGAGAGGACGAAGGTAAGTAGCTCCACCAGAAAGTGACATATCTCTGAATTCAAGTCACTGGAGTCCAGAAAAAACTTAACTGCCTCAATTCCATCCGTGTGTCTAATTGGCGTATACAACGCCTCCACATCACATGTAACCAGGTACATCCCGTCCTCCATTTGGATACCTTCTACCTTTTTTAACACATCATTGGAGTCCTTGATATATGAAGGCAGTAACTCCACAAAAGGTTGCAAATAATAGTCAAGCAACTTACAGGCAGGTTCTGTTAGTGAATTCGATCCGGATACTGGTGGTCGTCCAGGTGGGGATGTCTCATTTTTATGGATTTTCGGCAGCAAATAAATGGTGGCCACAGTTGGATTAGGTAACAAGAAGCCGTCTGCTTGTCTTCGTGTCAGTAGCCCTTCATCCATAGCTTTTTCCAATATTCCAGACAATTGTGTCCTAAAAGACAATAATGGGTTGAATGTTAGCCGTTGATAACAGGTGGAATCACGCAATTGTCTGTACATCTCCTTTTCGTACATTATCACAGGCCATATCACCACATTACCACCCTTATCCGATGGTTTTATCACCACATCCCGTCTGTCACTCAACTCCTGTAACGCTATGCGTTGTCTGTAAGTCAAGTTGTCCTTATTGTGTCTAGGTTGTACCTGCTGCAACTCGCGTGTGACAGTCTTGACAAACAGATCTATCGCAGGAAACAAGGACGGGAAAGGAGGACGGGAAAGGAGGGTGGGATAGGAGGACGGGATAGGAGGACGGGATAGGAGGACGGGATAGGAGGACAGGATAGATGGACGGGATAGGAGGACGGGATAGGAGGATGGGAAAGGAGGACGGGAAAGGAGGACAGGAAAGGAGGTAGAGATAGGAGGACGGGAAAGGAGGTCGAGATAGGAGGACGGGAAATGAGGTCGGGAAAGGAAGACGGGATAGGAGGATGTGATAGAAGGAAGGGATAGGAGGACGGGATAGGAGGATGGGATAGGTGGACGGGATAGGAGGTCGGGATAGGAGGTCAGGATACGATGACGGAATAGGAGGTCGGGATATGACAACAATATATGAGGACGGGATATGAAGTTAAAAGCTTCCTCCTTTGCTTATTTTCATCCCCAACAAGGATTAGGAAGGAAAAACCGGGCAACGCCAGGTATTCAGCTAGTACAGGATATAACTTACAACTCAGGATCCGTATATGATAAGTAATATAATGTATGTACACAGTGACCCCACCAGCAGAATAGTGAGTACAGCTCTGGAGTAATAGAGGATTTAACTCTGGATAAGTACAGGATAAGTAATGTAATGTGTGTACACAGTGACTCCACCAGCAGAATAGAGAGTATACAGTACCTCTGGAGTATAATATAGAATATAACTCAGGATTTACACGCTCTCCACTTCCTGCAATTATGTCGTATCTCACTGTGGCGTGACGTTGGCTCTTCTCCCAAGCAGCCACTATAGTTACATAGTTACATAGTTAGTATGGTACTCCTAAAGGGCCGCAGTGGATGTGTGAAGACAATTGCATTGCTAGGGTTGGTGTCACCTGATGTGGTAAAAACTAGTGTCACCCCCAAACTCATACCCTCCAATGAAATGTTTTTTAATCTGTCGTGACAGACACCAGTGGTATAGCTCATTGCGGAAAATTATTTCCAGTATAATAGTCAAATATACCAATTGCCACAGGATGGGACAGTGCTAGAGAAGTTTTAACCATTTAAAACTAAAGCTCCCAGTATGACCTAAGCAGTGGTTGTTGTTTCACGCATTATAACTGCAGAACTTACAAGTGACTACAGCTCTGATGGGACATAGTGGGGAGAATACACAATGATATCAGTAACTACAGGTGACATCTTCTCTATAGACTTCCCTTGTCTAATTCAGATGGTACATACCGCCATAACTTCATCCAGCTAAATCTTCTCTCTGCAGAACATGATGCCCAAATGGCTCCTCACTATGTCAGCGCATTCTGATCCTTTATATGAAAACAATAATCATTATAACCCTGCTACACACTGCTTTCAATGAATATAATAATGCTACACACTGTACCCTCTAAATATAATACTACCACACACTGCACTCTTTGAATATGAAACTAACTCACACTGTACCCCCTGAAAATAATACTACCACACACTGTACCCTCTAAATATAATATTGGCACACACTGTACCCTCTAAATATAATACTACCACACACTGTACCCTGTCCTGTGCCCTCATCATATTAATGCCCCCTGTCCTGTTCCCCCCACATAATTATGCCTCGTCCTGTTCTCCCACATAAAAATTCCCTCTGTTCTGTGCCTCCACATATAATACTAATGTCCTCGTCCTCCCCCCAACGTAACCCTGTGCCCCTCACATATAATTCCCACTGTCTTGTGCCACATATAATGCCCCCTGTCTTGTGCCTCATATAATGCCCCCTGTCCTGTGTCCCTCACATATAATGCCCCATCATATGTTTATAGCGGGACCATGGGGTGTAGCGATGTAGATGGTGGGGCTAGATGGTATTAACCCTGGGGCAAGATGTTGTTAACCCCTAGTGTTTGTGACGCCAGAGTGTTTTTTGGGTACCGGAACCACACAAAGGGTATCTCAGCTATTTCAATGGCTAGTTAGTGAAATGAAAGTCCACAACCAGCTATGGTTTAACGGAGGCTTTCCTGAGTTAAGACAGATGGAATTATCTTCAAAGCTAGGCCAGATTCCCAGAGAGGTGTCCAGGAACCAATAAGGACCTCGCAGCTTGCTGGGACCTATTATGCTTGTAATAGACTTTAGATAATTATCTTGAGGCTTGACAATAGACTGGACCTGACTATTTGTAGTGACAGCAGACATAGACTTTTGACTTACTGGAATGACCGTAGGTTTGTGGCCTTCCAGATGCTGGTCACTAGCACTGAGACATCTGCACTGACTGGTTCTCAGTAAAGGAAGAGAAGAGAGCGAATTGTAATGGATGCCCCTTTATATAGTGGGGGGCTGGACTAAAGCCCATTGGTCAAGCTGCGGGTCATAGGTTAAGCTGGTGCTCTCTGGGTAACATCATGTGACAACATAACATAACATGTGACAATCTCACAGGTCCTTTAGACAACTCTCAGGTCCTTTAGACTATCTACACATTAGGACGCTGACTACACATAAGGTAGGATCAATAACATTATAGAAACAGTAGGGGTGACCCTGCAGGGGAGCCCCCAGGTCACCGAGTGACTCAACCTGACAGGGCCTAACTGCAGTGCAGGACCATTGAGGTGGCTGTGGGGCTGGATGCAGTCCTGAGGCATTTTGTGTGGACAAATTCCATTTCAGGCTGATGAAATGTTCCTTTGGTGAAATAATGGATAATATTAGAGTCTCTGTATAAATTATCCCTACACGCTCTGACTTGTGGTTGAACAGGATTAGTGGGACTAATACATATAACTTTACCTTTAACCCCCTTAAGGACAATGGACATACTCCTACGCCCCCGTTTCCGAGTCCTTAAGGACCGAGGACGTAGGAGTACTTCCTGTCCATTCCCGGCCCCCCGCCGCTAGCCGGAGGGGAGCCGGTGCCCGATGCCTGCTGAAATCGTTCAGCAGGCATCGCGACATATCTCCCAGGGGGGTCCAGATCGCTGGACAATTCAGTTTTTCAAGGCAACAGTTTAGGGCCACATGTGGGGTATTGCCGTACTCGGGAGAAATTGTGTTACAAATTTTGGGGGGTATTTTCTGCTATTACCCTTTTTAAAAATGTAACATTTGTTGGGAAACCAAGCATTTGAGGTAAATTTTTTTTTTTTTTTACATATGCAAAAGTCGTGAATCACCTGTGGGGTATTAAGGTTCACATTACCCCTTGTTACGTTCCCCGAGGGGTCTAGTATCCAAAATGGTATGCCATGTGTTTTGTTTTTTGCTGTTCTGGCACCATAGGGGCTTCCTAAATGCGGCATGCCCCCAGAGCAAAATTTGCTTTCAAAAAGCCAAATGTGACTCCTCCTCTTCTGAGACCTGTAGTGCGCCAGCAGAGCACTTTTCACCCCCCTATGGGGTTTTTTCTGAATCGGGAGAAATTGGGCTTCAAATTTTGGGGGGTATTTTCTGCTCTTATCCTTTTAAAAAATGTAAATTTTGGGAAACCAAGCATTTTAGGTAAAAAAAAAATTTTGTTTTACATATGCAAAAGTCGTGAAACACCTGTAGGGTATTAAGGTTCACATTACCCCTTGTTACGTTCCCCGAGGGGTATAGTTTCCAAAATGGTATGCCATGTGTTTTTTTTTTTTGCTGTTCTGGCACCATAGGGGCTTCCTAAATGCGGCATGCCCCCAGAGCAAAATTTGCTTTCAAAAAGCCAAATGTGACTCCTTCTCTTCTGAGACCTGTAGTGTGCCAGCAGAGCCAGGGCCGGATTAACGTAGGGGCTGATGGAGCTGCAGCTCCAGGCCCCTACAGTAAAATAGGTCCAGCCAGCCGCCAAAAAGGCCGCCGAGGAGCGGCCCCCCTCCCTGCCACTACACTATGCTACATACTGCAGCAACAGGCAGGGACCTTGGGCGCGGCCCGGGCCCACCGCTGCCAGCACTATTACCTGCAAATGGTGCGGGCCCCCTTGCCACAATCATATGATGGCCAGCGGTAACCGCCATCAAGTTAATTAATCAGTAATGTGCACGGGTCCGCCGCCACTAAGCAGCCCGCAGGGGCCGCCGTCACATTCTGGACATCCCTGTGTCCCGAAAGATATTTTCGGGACACAAGGATGTCTCGTTACCTCTCTGCGGTGGCCCCCCGCGTTAACTTTAAAAACGCAGGGGCCGCTGGGAGATAGGGCACGCAGGGACGTCACTGACATCCCGTGCGTGCACCCATAGCAACAACAGAGCGGAGCAACGAGGAAGAGGACGCGCACGCATGGTAAGGCAAGTTAAGTTGCCAATAGCAACCCCCCCTGGCGAGAGTCAACCCTGCCGATAACAATGCCCCTCCCCCCTCAGGTCCCGGTCGCAAATCTTCATTTCTTCTGCGACCCGCGCGGGACACCGACGGTGATGTCACTCACAGCCGCCGCCAGGGAGAAGGAGCAAGGCACGGGCCGGGGGGTAAGTTTATGTATGTATGTGTGTGTGTGTGTGTGTGTATGGGGTGGGGGGGGGTCCTATACTTATGTGGGAGCCTCCAGCTGTTGCAATACTACAACTGCCAGCATGCCTGGAGAGCCTTTGGCTGTCTGGTCATGCTGGCAGTTGTAGTATTGCAACAGCTGGAGACTCCCACATAAGTATAGGACCCCCCCCCCCACAGGTACAAAATCCTTCTTGAGAGACACTATGCACTTTCTATCAGTGATCCAATCACTACATATACCAGATGATGCCATCATAGCCTCCTTTGACATAGTCTCACTTTACACCTCAATTCAACATGATAGGGGTTTTAGAGCAGTGAGCAATGCTCTAAAAAAAAACTCCCATTGACTACCATGCAAAGTGACTTCATTTTACAGTTACTATCATTTGTACTGGAGAATAACTATTTCTCCTTTAATGATGAGTTCTATATCCAAAAACGGGGGACCGCTATGGGCAGCAACTTAGCACCTACGTATGCAAACATCGTTATGGCCGAGTTTGAAGAAGAGAGCGTCTATGTATCCCACCACTCCAGTTACTTACTGGGGTGGTGGAGGTACATAGATGATATCTTCATTATCTGGACAGGTGGACCAGAGGAATTACTAAACTTCCAGAAGTACCTAAACAGCATTGATACCAACTTACAGTTTACCTTATCCTTCTCCGACAACACAGTTAATTTTCTAGATACACAAGTGACCATCCGCAATAACAGACTATCCACAGACATCTATCACAAACCTACAGATTGTAACACCCTTCTGAAATTCGAATCTTCACACCCCAGACCAATGGTATCTTCACTTCCCTACTGTCAATTACTAAGAGCTAGCCGTGTCACGGATACAGAGGACAAATTTGAGATGGCAGTAGATCGAATGGTTAAACTTTTCAGAGATAGAGGATACCCAGCGGGCATTATCTCTAAACATGTACAGAGGGTAAAAACAGAGAGGAGACTAGGCAAGTCCCAATTTGACAAAGAAAACCAATTCAACCGTATACCTTTTATCTCCACGTATAACGAAACATCAAATAGTATTGCTAGAGCCATGAAAAAACACTGGCGCCTTGTTAAAAACAGTTTTCCCCAGATAAAAGCATTTCAAATCCCCCCTCTAATGTCTTACCGTAGGTCACGGAACCTTAGGGACCACCTGATTAAAGCTGACATCGCAGGACCTAGAAAAAAATCAAAAATATATGTCAATCAAATCCAAAGGATGCTTCCCATGCCTCAGATGCGTTAGTTGCAAATATATCAACAAGGGCAATACATTTATACATCCACAAACCAAGAAAGAATATCCCATCAACTTTTATCTGACATGTGAAAGTAATCATGTAATTTACATACTTTGGTGCCCCTGCAATTTGATTTATGTGGGGGAAACAAAGAATGATTTCCGAACCCGCTTAAATCAACATAGATACTCTATGAGAAAAAAGCGCATGGACTTACCGGTATCCAAACATTTTACTGAAGCCAAACATATGGAATTCGAACTTAGGGGCATGCTTGTCGATCACATCCCCCCACCAACGAGGGGCGGTGATCGCATAACCATGCTTAAAACCAGAGAACTCAGATGGATACACAACCTTGATTGTTTGAAACCAAAAGGACTCAATGTGGAGTTCACAGTCCTCCCTAAAATGCTTAAACGTTGATTGACCTAGCCCTTTGATAATCAGTTTTCCCACCAAGCTTTAGGTGATAGTGATATGTATCACAAGATTTGTATATATTATATTAATTTTAATCATGCTACTCTCTTTTGTTTTTAGACCACTTGTACACCGGGTACTTGCCATGATGCCAACCATTGCTTTGCATTCTACCCTATATTTATCACTGGATTCCATATTCTGCAATCTAGCCATTTCATTCACTTTTCCTCCTCTCATTTTGCGGTAATTTTCATCCATGTTTGACTTCAAATTCCCCTTTCTAACACTGATCATATATATCTATGTTCTACTCTATTCTCATGGGCATCATCTCCCTCTGCACATTTGTCTTCTTGCACCTGTACCATCTATCTTACTGCTTTGTGTTGTACCGACCACACTCCACATTCTCGGAGCTCCGGCATGACTGTTTCCATGAATGGGGTACTTATATAGACACATGTCTGCATTAGTGTGTGGGAAGAGGGGTTCAAAGTCGGCTAGTGGCTACAGTTGGATTACCCCTGACAACAGCCACTCGACCTGGTGCTGAGTATGCACATGTCCATGAGCATCTCTTAATAGGCACCCCCCGTAATTATCCCAATTACACACTAGACAGGGTTGTCTATGTCCCTGATATGTGTGTTGCTTACTTTGTATGTGGGAGCTTATAATGTGATCCTATATAACATGGTATTCACGTTCTCTCTTTTTTTCAGTTTGACCGCCCAGAGCGAATCCTTGTTGGCATCGGTACACACACAGTGGTCTGGAGCATAGGATCGGTCCACACACACCGACAGCTCCACTATTTTACGATGGTTTACGGGATACGAAGTCGGTTCAAACACACCGACAGGGCAAAAATGCCTGTCTAGCTTTGGATACTCACATGTGCGTATAGATAATGGATGCCCACTCTTCCTCTTGCCTCTTTGGGGACACCTGTTGCTAAGGATAACGACAGACGGAACAGGTTTCCCACTACCTTATCTTCCATTGGGGAATCTATACTATCTTCTCTACATCAGCACCCACTAGTGGTGAAGTGACTAACTAACTACTCACCTCAGACAAGCCCAACATGGATACGCTCATCGCTCACTGCCACTGGAGCCGCTGACAAGTCCTGGCTACTAGGCTACTAAGGTACGGACGCATCTGTTGCCATGGATGCGACTCACAGTGCGCATGAGCAGTCTCTTCTTTACATTCTGCAGGCCTATTACGCATGCGCTAGTGACGGTGAGAGGTTTCTATGGTAGCAATGACGTCATTTTGACGCCGCTACCCCCTCACAACCCGGAAGCGATGCCAACAGCCGCGAATCACTTTGATACCATGCTGGATCGGCGTCTCTCCAATACAGGCATCATGGCGAGGACACCGGAAGTTTTTCATGACTGCACGCATTTGCATGTATATTTTCTCATTTGTACGTTTACTATGTAAGTATTTGATATCTGATTACTGTAATACATGCATATATACTATGATGTTCTATATGTTATGAAATGTTCAAGATATTCACTTTTGATTATGTATGCACCTGGTTTACTTATGTAAATTGTCTTGCTAATTATGTCACATGACCAAGTGGGAGGTCTATTTAAACCCACCTATGTCACTATCAGTTACTTGAGAAAGCCAGTGAGAGACTGGTGAAACGTTGTCTTTGCACATGCTGGAATAAATAACCACCTTTTGCATATTTGTGGAGTGCTGCATCATCTTTACTTCTCTAGATAGATAGATAGATAGATAGATTGATAGATAGGAGATAGATGGATATGATATAGATAGATGGATATGATATAGATAAATTTATATGATATAGATAGATAGATCAGTTTCCCAACCAGGGGGCCTCCAGCTGTTGCAAAACTACAACTCCCAGCATTCATTTTGCTTTATGATCATACTGGGAGTTGTAGTTTTGCAACAGCTGGAGGCCCCCCTAGTTGAGAAGCACTGATCTATATCAATCATCTATCTATTGTCTATCTATCTATCTATCAATCAAAAAAAAAAAATCAGTGCAAAAAAGGTGGAGATTTATTGCATTATCCCAGTGTACAAAAGAAGCGATGTTTCAGCGACCTCTTGTCGCCGTTCTCAAGCTCCTTGAGAACGGCGACGAGAGGTCGCTGAAATGTCGCTTCTTTTGTACACTGGGATAATGCAATAAATCTCCACCTTTTTTGCACTAATTTTTCTGTGTGTTGCTGGTCTCTTGCTTTTTTCTAGTACAAGTGAACCTCTCACCAAGGTCCACACCCAGCGTGCACCATTGCATTGGTTTTCTTAATTTTGTTGTGCTGCTCTTCTGGAGTTTTTTTTTTTTAAATCTATCTATCCATCTATCTCCTATCTATCTCCTATCTATCTCCTATCTATCTCCTATCTATCTCCTATCTATCTCATGTCTATCTATCTATCTATATCATATCTATCTATCCATCTATCTATATCCATCTATTTATGTATCTATCTATCTTTCTATTTATCTATCTATCTCATATCTATCTCAGATAGATGAGAGATAGATGAAAGATAGATAGATATGAGAGATAGATAGATAGATGATATATAGATATATAGATAGATATGAGATAGATAGAAAGATATATTAATAGATGATAGATAGATAATAGATATGATATAGATAGATAGATGATAGATAGATATGATATAGATAGATAGATAGGAGATAGATGGATAGATAGATGATTGATAGATAAATAGAGCAGTGTTTCCCAACCAGGGGGCCTCCAGCTGTTGCAAAACTACAACTCCCAGTATGCTCATAAAGCCAAAGACATGCTGGGAGTTGTCGTTTTGGAATAGCTAGAGGCCCCCTGGTTGGGATACACTGATCTATCTATCTATCTCATATCTATCTATCTATCTATCTCATATCTATTATCTATCTATCTATATATCATCTATCTATCTACAAAACTAAAGATCCAGCGGCACTCCCAGATAAGGTGCAAAAACCAAGTGTTTTATTCCCCCATGTATGTGTGACGTTTCGATAGCATCCCGCCATCTTCATCATACATACAGTTGTACATTCTGTAGTCTCTGTGACATCACTGTGCTTCATAATAAACTGTGACATCACTGTGCTTCATAATAAACTGTGACATCACTGTGCTTCATAATAAACTGTGACATCACTGTGCTTCATAATAAACTGTGACATCACTGTGCTTCATCATAAACTGTGACATCACTGTGCTTCATCATAAACTGTGACATCACTGTGCTTCATCATAAACTGTGACATCACTGTGCTTCATAATAAACTGTGACATCACTGTGCTTCATAATAAACTGTGACATCACTGTGCTTCATCATAAACTGTGACATCACTGTGCTTCATCATAAACTGTGACATCACTGTGCTTCATCATAAACTGTGACATCACTGTGCTTCATCATAAACTGTGACATCACTGTGCTTCATCATAAACTGTGACATCACTGTGCTTCATCATAAACTGTGACATCACTGTGCTTCATAATAAACTGTGACATCACTGTGCTTCATCATAAACTGTGACATCACTGTGCTTCATCATAAACTGTGACATCACTGTGCTTCATCATAAACTGTGACATCACTGTGCTTCATAATAAACTGTGACATCACTGTGCTTCATAATAAACTGTGACATCACTGTGCTTCATAATAAACTGTGACATCACTGTGCTTCATCCTGTAATTTGATATCACTGTGTATAACAACCCTGTAGTGACATCACAGTTTATTATTCTTGAATGCTGACTTCACTGTGTATATTTTCCCGGTACAATGACATCACTGTATAGTTACCCTCTACTGTGACAACACTGCGTTTATTAACCCTGTAGTGGCAAAACTGTTTATTGTCCCTGTACGGAGACATTACTGTTTATATTAACTCTGAACTGTGATGTCACTGTGCATATTTACCCTGTATTGTCACTCGCAGTGCAAGGTAAATATGTACAGTGGCATTAGGGTATACAGGCTTAATATATACAGTGATGTTACAGTGCAGTGTAAGTATCAACAGTGATGTTGCAGTATAGAGATAACACACAGTGATGTTATAGTTCAGAGATAATGTACACAGTGATGTCAAAGTACAGGGATAATACACACAGTGATGTCACAGTACAGGGATAATATACACAGTGATGTCACAGTACAGGGATAATATACACAGTGATGTCACAGTACAGGGATAATATACACAGTGATGTCACAGTACAGGGATAATACACAGTGATGTCACAGTACAGGGATAATACATAGTGATGTCACAGTACAGGGATAATACACACAGTGATGTCACAGTACAGAGATAATACACACAGTGATGTCACAGTACAGAGATAATACACACAGTGATGTCACAGTACAGGGATAATACACAGTGATGTCACTGTACAGAGATAATACACACAGTGATGTCACAGTACAGGGAGGGATAATATACACAGTGATGTCATAGTACAGGGATAATACACAGTGACGTCACAGTACAGGGATAATACACAGTGATGTGACAGTACAGGGATAATACACAGTGATGTGACAGTACAGAGATAATACACACAGTGATGTCACAGTACAGGAATAATACATAGTGATGTCACAGTACAGGAATAATACACAGTGATGTCACAGTACAGGAATAATACACAGTGATGTCACAGTACAGGGATAATATACAGAGTGATGTCACAATACAGGGATAATATACAGAGTGATGTCACAGTACAGGGATAATACATACAGTGATGTTACAGTACAGAGATAATACACACTGTGATGTCACAGTACAGGGATAATACACACAGTGAGGTCACAGTACAGGGATAATATACACAGTGATGTCACAGTACAGGGATAATATACACAGTGATGTCACAGTACAGGGATAATACACACAGTGATGTCACAGTACAGGGATAATATACAGAGTGATGTCACAGTACAGGGATAATATACAGAGTGATGTCACAGTACAGGGATAATACACAGTGATGTCACAGTACAGAGATAATACACAGTGATGTCACAGTACAGGGATAATACACAGTGATGTCACAGTACAGGGATAATACACACAGTGATGTCACAGTACAGGGATAATATACAGAGTGATGTCACAGTACAGGGATAATATACAGAGTGATGTCACATTACAGGGATAATACACACAGGGATGTCACAGTACAGAGATAATACACAGTGATGTCACAGTACAGGGATAATACACAGTGATGTCACAGTACAGGGATAATACACAGAGTGATGTCACAGTACAGGGATAATACACAGAGTGATTTCACAGTACAGAGATAATACACAGTGACGTCACAGTACAGGGATAATACACAGTGATGGCACAGTACAGAGTTAATACACAGTGATGTCACATTACAGGGATAATACACAGAGTGATGGCATAGTACAGAGATAGTACACAGTGATGTCACAGTACAGGGATAATACAAACAGTGATGTCACAGTACAGGGATAATACACAGTGATGTCACAGTACAGGGATAATGCACACAGTGATGTCACAGTACAGGGATAATACACAGAGTGATGGCACAGTACAGAGATAATACACAGTGACGTCACAGTAGAGGGATAATACACAGTGATGGCACAGTACAGAGTTAATACACAGTGATGTCACATTACAGGGATAATACACAGAGTGATGGCACAGTACAGAGATAATACACAGTGATGTCACAGTACAGGGATAATACACAGTGATGTCACAGTATAACCATCTCACAGCCGGACCACCATGTAATTTCAGTAGAAAATAAAGCAGGGCCTCATGTTCAAGTTTCGCCTAAGGCCTCACAAAGTCTAGAGCCGCCTCTGGTCGGCCCTACCATGGGACCCAGTGGGACCATAAGTCCCAGGTGGCACTTTTGCAGGGGCGGCATTTTGCTGCCCCCATTTTTTTTTGTGCCTAGTAGGTTCATGGTAGGGTTGGCGCCGCTGCTGCTCACTGTTCTAAAGCAGCTGTGGGGTATAATAGCGCAGCGGGCACTTTAGAAAGTGAGTCAGCCTCCGGCCGACCGGGGTCTGACGAGGGACGTCGCAAAAGTGACGTACTTCTGCAGACCCGCTCATGAGGACGTCAGTGACGTCACTCGTCAGGCCGCTGCCGGAGAGGAGAAGCGCTGTGCAGGGCAGGTAAGTGTGTCTCTGTGTGTGTCTGTGTCTGTCTGTGTGTTTGGGGGGGCTATGGCTACCTAATGTGAGGAATCTATGCTACCTAATGTGGGGAAACTATGTTACCTAATGTGGGGAATCTGTGCTACCTAATGTGGGGAAACTATGCTATCTAATGTGGGGAAAGTATGCTACCTAATGTGGGGAAGCTATGCTACCTAATGTGGGGAAACTATGTTACCTAATGTGGGGAATCTGTGCTACCTAATGTGGGTAAACTATGCTACCTAATGTGGGGAAACTATGTTACCTAATGTGGGGAATCTGTGCTACCTAATGTGGGCAAACTATGCTACCTAATGTGGGAAAACTATGTTACCTAATGTGGGGAAACTATGTTACCTGATGTGGGGAATCTGTGCTACCTAATGTGGGGAAACTATGCTACCTAATGTGGGGAAACTATGTTACCTAATGTGAGGAATCTGTGCTACCTAATGTGGGGAAACTATGCTACCTAATGTGGGCAAACTATGCTACCTAATGTGGGGAAACTGCTACCTAATGTAGGGAATCTATGTTACCTAATGTGGGGAAACTATGCTACCTAATGTGAGGAAACGATGCTACCTAATGTGGGGAATATATGCTACCTAATGTTGGGAATCTATGCTACCTAATGTGGGGGGCTTGAATGAGCTGCGGCATATGGGAGGCGTTAATAAATAATTAGAAACTTATACAGCAAGTGACATATGGGGGTCCACCTGAGTAAGTGACACATGGAGGGGTGCTGAACAATTGATGTTCTTTGCACAAGGGCCCTCTGCTGTCTGTGTCCGCCTCTGGGTAGAGAATAAGGGGTAAAGTGGAACATAGAACAAATGCAGTTATTTTTTTCTTAATTTTTTTTAATGAAGTAAACGAGATAAAGGTAAGCAATGACTTTTCCTCAGTCTGAAGCGCGGTCCTCATCGGCAGGAAGCAGTGAGGAGGAGGAGGATGACGGAGGTTCTGATTCCATCTCTGCTTCTTTTTCGTCCCTCTCTATATATAGGGCCGTGGCCATGAAGAAGGCCCCTCCGGTGACTGCCATTATGGTGCAGGTCATGAGGGCATACTCCAGGCTGCGGTATTTCAGAAGAGGGGATTTGGCATATCCTCGTTCGTAGGTGTCAGATATCAGGCCGATGAGGTACGGGCTGCCGGCGTCACCTAGGAGGTGATAGATTGTCATCTGCACAGCCAGGGCTGAAGATCTCCTCCACGGAGTTACTACTTTTAGTATAATGTCAGATATGAGGGTGAAATTTACTGACAGAAGCGTCTCTCCGATGAAGATGAACATGTTGGTGGCAACGAGGCTGATGTTGCCAAAAGTCAATGCCAACAGAAGAAAAGGGTGTAGAGCATCATCGCGCATCCACACACAAGCGGGTCCGTCCGTGGGTTGGATTTGCGATATCTTTTACTTATCTCCGTCCCTGCTACAACTCCCAGAATGCCGGAAACGACTGTAACCACACCAAATATTAGGATGTCGTCATAGTCACACGGTTCAGCACGGCAAGGGTCCTTCTCTTGTAGGAGTGTTCGTGCGTGGGTCAGGTATGACGGACCCCATACACCTATGGCTCCCACTATGAAGGATACCGCCGTCGATCCCATGGTGGTTAACATGAAGCTTCGATTTTTAAATAGTTTTTTCAGATCTGTCGTCCATTTGGCAAACTTCTGGGATTTGTTGTTCTTCTTCCCGTTTGTAGTCGGTCTTGGAAGCTCCTTTGTGACAAAAACCTCAAAGCCACAGCTATGAGGCCCAGGCCAGGGGTGATCCGAAATGCCCAGTGCCAATCGCCCCTTGCTGCATCAGTCACTTTGGGCCCGATGATGTATCCTAGTCCGCAGCCCACAGGTATGACAGAGTAAAACACGTTCAGCATGCGGGTCCGCTGGTCACTTGTAAAAAGGTCTGCAATGATGGAGGGGGCGATGGTGCAGAAAGTCGCCTCTCCGGCTCCAACCAGTCCACTCGTCAGCAGGAAGAGCAGGAAGTACCCGTCAGGGATGAATGACAGGGTAAGTGTCATGCTCAGCCAAACGATGACTCCTGTGCAAACAGTATATTTGTTATTACAGTGGTCGCCCAAATATCCGGCAATTGGTGCGACCAGCACGTAGCTTCCAATGAACAATGTATTCAATAAGCCGGACAGACTAGCATTGGTGTCATATGCTTTCTGTATATAAGGCAGCACCCCCGCCACGCTGGAGCGATTTGCATAGATGAGCAAATTAACAAAGGCGAGGATCACTACGGTGATGATGGAACGTGCGGTGGACATCACGCTTAGAGATGGCAGGTTCTGCCTCTCAGGGATATCGCCCTTTTCTACATCCATATCACTATGGTCCTCCATTGCTTCTTCCTCCTCCTTCAGCAATGGGTCTTGTGGAGAGGCCATGGTCACAGGTCAGAGCCTGAAAACACTAGAGAGAGAGAGATAAGTGAACACATTAGACAACATGTCAGCATTCCTGTCATTATACAATAGATCTTTCATACAGAGCAGAAATGTCCAGCACAGAACCACAAGATAACACTAAGACAGTGGCAGCCTCAGAAGAAGACGCTTCTCTATAAGTGTTTTATATGGAGACGTCTTCCCTGAGGTTACCAATGTCTGATAACCCTGAACCTGTCCGGTCCTAGTAATATCTGATAACCCTGAACCTGTCTGGTCCTAGTAATATCTGATAACCCTGAACCTGTCCGGTTCTAGTAATATCTGATAACCCTGAACCTGTCCGGTCCTAGTAATATCTGATAACCCTGAACCTGTCCGGTCCTAGTAATATCTGATAACCCTGAACCTGTCCGGTCCTAGTAATATCTGATAACCCTGAACCTGTCCGGTCCTAGTAATATCTGATAACCCTGAACCTGTCCGGTCCTAGTAATATCTGATAACCCTGAACCTGTCCGGTCCTAGTAATATCTGATAACCCTGCACCTGTCCGGTCCTAGTAATATCTGATAACCCTGAACCTGTCCGGTCCTAGTAATATCTGATAACCCTGAACCTGTCCGGTCCTAGTAATATCTGATAACCCTGAACCTGTCCGGTCCTAGTATTATCTGATAACCCTGAACCTGTCCGGTCCTAGTAATATCTGATAACCCTGAACCTGTCCGGTCCTAGTAATATCTGATAACCCTGAACCTGTCCAGTCCTAGTAATATCTGATAACTCTGAACCTGTCCGGTCCTAGTAATATCTGATAACCCTGAACCTGTCCGATCCTAGTAATATCTGATAACCCTGAACCTGTCCGGTCCTAGTAATATCTGATAACCCTAAACCTGTCCCGTCCTAGTAATATCTGATAACCCTGAACCTGTCCGGTCCTAGTAATATCTGATAACCCTGAACCTGTCCGGTCCTAGTAATATCTGATAACCCTGAACCTGTCCGGTCCTAGTAATATCTGATAACCCTGAACCTGTCCGGTCCTAGTAATATCTGATAACCCTGAACCTGTCCGGTCCTAGTAATATCTGACAACCCTGATTCTGTCCGGTCCTAGTAATATCTGATAACCCTGAACCTGTCCGGTCCTAGTAATATCTGATAACCCTGAACCTGTCCGGTCCTGGTAATATCTGATAACCCTGAACCTGTCGGGTCCTAGTAATATCTCATAAACCTGAACCTCTCCGGTCATAGTAATATCTGACAACCCTGAATCTGTCCTAATAATGGCAGATTATAAGGGCTTGGCTGTATGGTCACTGGGCCATGTGAACTTCATACTGTAGATACAATTGGGCTATCCTGCTATATACATTTACTAATAATGAACCTACCCCATCTCATTGGGATCTATCCATCCCCTATATGACTTTCTGCCACTAGTTGATTTGACAATTTTCCCTTTCGAAGTACCCAGAGTATTTCTATTGTTAGTGCACACAGAATTCTATTATATAATATTATATTTCTGCCCTAATCTTTCTGTCATTCTTTTACTACACCACCAAATCTTTCTCATAGACTTATATCTTTCAGAACTTCATGAATTATTACTCTTTTTCTTGGGGGCTTTTTTGGGCATAATTGCATTTCAGCAGTTTTGCAAGAAAAAGCTCTGGTCATGATACTATCTGTGCGTTTTATTATGTTTAATGCCTAAGCCAAGTATTGTCACAATGCTATGAGAAATATAACTTTTGTTATTTCTTTTGGAAATTAATTTCCTGTTTTTTTTTGCTAAAAAAAAAAAATGCAACAACAATAAAAAAAAAAACTGTCAAACAAAAAGCCCTGTGTATGTATGAATAGAAGAGGCTGAGACTTACCTTGTGGTTCTCTCTTCAGACAAGGAACGGTCAAAATCTTGAATTCTCTATCGCAAATAGAAACTCTCTAACAAACACTTTGCACCACAGGTTGTGAATGCAAAACACACTGAAGAGACTGCAGCCGGCGCGCACCTCCTTGTACAGCTTACGGTGACATCATCACAAGCATGTGTGACATCACAGGGTTCTAAACCATCTTCAGGTATGTGTATATCTGTATAGTAAATGTGAGTAGCCATATTAGTCCAGTGATGCAGATTGTAATACCTTTTTTATTGGACTAACAGAATTTTGTAGAGACAAACTTTTGGGATTCCTCCCTGATAATTTATAAAGTCCTTTGATCATTAGTCCTTGACTATTGGACTTGATAAAGGGAGGAATCCTGAAAGCTTGTCTCTACAAAATTCTGTTAGTCCAATAAAAAAGGTATTACAAGAGACTGCAACATATTTTTTGATTTGTGTGTGTATATATATATATATATATATATATATAGTTCCAAGGAAAATGCTGTGGCACTCAAGGGAAAAAATGAAAACTATTTATTCATCCCAAATGTGCAAAGAGCAACGTTTCGATGGTCTCACACCATCATTATGAAGCCACTTGATAATGATGGTGTGAGACCATTGAAACGTTGCTCTTTGCACATTTGGGATGAATAAATAGTTTTCATTTTTTCACCATACCTTGAGTGCCACAGCATTTTCCTTGGAACTACGTATGCAGGATCCTGGACCCGGATCCTAGCTGGAGGCACCTACTCACGCTTTAGGAGTGCTGCTTTCTTCTTTGACATATATATATATATATATATATATATATATATATATATATTAATATATATTAATATACACCTAGAAATACATCAAGTACACAAAAACATCTTTTAGAAAAATATTTATCCAGGCCTGCCGAGTATATCCCCGTACTTCACAGTGTCTTCTTAGTTTATATATTTTAATCTTTTGACCTTTTAACCCCACTAGGGCCAAGGGCATCCTGGGACTTAAAGGGGTATTCCAGGCCAAAACTTTTTTTTATATATCAACAGGCTCCAGAAAGTTAAACAGATTTGTAAATTACTTCTATTAAAAAATCTTAATCCTTTCAGTACTTATGACCTTCTGAAGTTAAGGTTGTTTTTTTCTGTCTAAGTCCTCTCTGATGACACCTGTCTCGGGCAACGCCCAGTTTAGAAGCAAATCCCCATAGCAAACCTCTTCTAAACTGGGCGTTTCCCGAGACAGGTGTCATCAGAGAGCACTTAGACAGAAAATAACAACCTTAACTTCAGAAGCTCATAAGTACTGAAAGGGTTAAGATTTTTTTTATAGAAGTAATTTACAAATCTGTTTAACTTTCTGGAGCCAGTTGATATATATAAAAAAGTTTTTGCCTGGAATACCCCTTTAAGATTGAACCGATTATTATTGATATATGTCATGAATGCATCAACGGTCAGATGGTCGGACGACCAAATGATGAACACATCGTCTACATACCTCCCATACCATGCGAGGCATGTGGAAAATGGATTGGTGTCAGAAAAAATAAACTGCTCCTCCCATCAAAAAACAAAAAGGTTAGCCCAAGCTGGTGATGACTTTGCTCCCATTGAAGCACCCGTGTGCTGCAAATAAAAATTGTTACCAAACATAAAATAATTGTGTTTTAACACAATCTACCACCTCAATAATGTAATGTCTCAAATCCACAGAATATTTAGAAAATCTCATCAGTATATCCGAGATAGCTGATAATGCCAGGTTTTGCGGAATACTGGAATAGAGCGATTCAATGTCGCAAGTAAGCCACGACAGAGAATCGCTCCATGTGAATTTAGTTCTTCTGACCAGGAGTTTACTGAAAATTCAGATTGTTCAGATACCATGGACACTAGCGGGGACTCAGAACCGCAATATGTGAACACTCACAAGAATCGCAATGCGAGAAGACAGTCAAAAAACGAGGAAGGCGCGGTGGCAGAAAACATAGGAAGAAGAGCTTCGGAGCGTAATAAGGACAAACGGAAAAAGTAATAAAAGAGGATTTTCAAGTCATCAACATTTCTGCACAAATCATTACAGATGAAGAAACCTCGGTCTTGTGGAAAGGACTGGGTTTCTCTCCTACACATCATTTTGATGTTTATCGGACAATTTTGGATATAAATAAATTTGTGAGAACTTTAACAGTTAAGAAAATTTTTTTTGTGGAAAATGCTGATGAACCATCGGACCCACCTCAACTTTCTATAAACCCTGATTTACCACTAATGCATGCGTTAGCAGAACAAATTGCTTTTAGAGATCTCTGTCTCCTTGAAAATAGTGGGATATCAATTTGTGATGAAGTGAATACTGCACATACCTTCTCCACTAAAAACCTAAATTTTTACCCCATACAGACCAGACCAGCAATTTTTGATTGGTTCCAGGACCTTATCATGAAAGATTTGGTTAATCTACAATCAAAAGTAATGTCCAATACAACTCGTCCTAATTTGAATAAAAAGGAGGCTGCTGCCATAAAGAAATTAAAGAAAAACAAAAATTTGACGATCCGATCCGCCGATAAAGGCGGCTCGGTAGTATGTATGGACACGGGACTGTATATCAATTTAAATGAAAATCTACTATTTGATGATAAAACTTACCTTAAACTTTGTGGGGATCCCACTGAACATTTTAAAAAAGAACTGTTGACTCTGTTGGAAGAGGGGAAAGCCAGATCTATTTTGACCCAAAAAGAAGTGGATTATATTTTCGTGCCTGCTCCAATTATTCCTATCTTCCACTCGCTACCCAAGCTGCATAAGGACCGATTCCCGCCGCCGATGCGTCCGATCGTGGCGGGGATCGGATCCCTTAACGAGCACCTATGCGAGTGGTTGGACTCAGTACTGCAACCTCTGGTTATGCAATGCCCAAGTTATATCAAGGACACTAAGCACTTGCTAAAAATCATGGATGAATTCACATGGAGCGATTCTCTCTTACTTACGACATTAAATCGCTCTATTCCAGTGTTCCACAAAACCTGGCATTATCAGCTATCTCGGATATACTGATGAGATTTTCTAAATATTCTGTGGATTTGAGACATTACATTATTGAGGTGGTAGATTTTGTGTTAAAACACAATTATTTTATGTTTGGTAACAATTTTTATTTGCAGTGCACGGGTGCTTCAATGGGAGCAAAGTCATCACCAGCTCGGGCTAAGCTTTTTGTTTTTTGGTGGGAGGAGCAGTTAATTTTTTCTAACACCAATCCATTTTCCACATGCCTCGCATGGTATGGGAGGTATGTATCCGATGTGTTCATCATTTGGTCGTCCGACCATCTGACCGTTGATGCATTCATGACATATATCAATAATAATCGGTTCAATCTTACGTTTACCCACACATGGTGTAAAAGTGAAACCCCCTTTTTGGATGTCATATTACGTGGCAACCCAGATAAAAATAAAATTGAGGTTGATCCTTACAGAAAAAAGATATCAGGCAATACCATCCGAAGGGCGAATTTATGCCATTCCAAACAAACGGTAAGAGCCATACCAGTAGGTGAACTTATACGAATTAAGCGGAACAGTTCTTCCCCCGAGATGTACCGCAGGGAAGCTGATGCAGCATGCACACGCCTGGCGGCTCGAGGTTACCCTGGATCGCTCTTGAAAAAAGCTCGGTCGAGAGTGGATCCTATGAATCGAAAATCCCTTTTTACAAGTAAGCAACCAACTGAATCACAAGATTGTCCTACATTTGTCACCACGTACAGTCCAGAATTTAATGACATCAAACGCATTGTAATTAAACACTTACCTTTGCTATCAACAGATCCCACGGTAGGGGAGATTATAAAGTCAGGTGTGAGATTTGCAGCGAGGCGGGCACCTACTCTATCCAATCTCCTTGTTCCCAGTATGGTGGACACGGCTAGTGTTACCACCCAGTGGATTAGCACCAAGGGCTTCCACAAGTGCGGTAAATCGCGGTGTGTGGTATGTCCCTTTGCCGAAAAATGCCAGAAAATAGAAGGTACGGTGGATGGCAAATGCCATGTCATTCACAACTTTATAAACTGTGATAGCACTTTTGTTTTATATAAAATCATGTGCACACAATGTCACTTAACATATGTGGGTTCCACCAAAAGGTCCCTTAAAAAACGCATGCAAGAGCACATTAGACATGCTGCTGGCTCTTTAAGCTCGAACATTTCTAAAGTATCTAAACATTTTCTAATATATCATAATTCAGACACCACTTCCCTCAGGTTCTCAGGCATTGAGAAGGTGAAGCTAAATAAAAGGGGAGGTGACCATATTCGATCCCTCCACAATAGGGAAATCATGTGGATTTATCTTTTGAATTGCATTCAACCCCATGGTCTAAATAGCAAAACAGATTTAATATTACTTTACTGATATGTCTCCGAATAATTTATCTGTGTTTGGTCCCATGTTTTTGTTTTAATCACGCGCACATGTGATGTGGACCTGTCCCTCCCCTTCCTGTGGGAATGGGGAAAATGCCCTGGAGTATATAAGGGTGCCTCATTTGAGGATCTACAGGCTATGAGTAAGGATCGATAGATCAGAAACGCGTCAGCCATGCTTGGGACCCCCCTCTGTTTGTGCAATATTTCATATTTTTGATATGTTCACGGTTTGTCTGCCCCCGTGAAGGCTTTTAAGGAAGAACCTAGCAAACATATTACCTGGGGGGGGGGGGGGGGGGGGCAGGCATATTCTTTACACAGGGGCCCTCTGTTGTCTGTGTCCGCCCCTGCCTCAGATGTAATCCCCCCTGTAATGTGCCCCTCAGATATGATGCCCCCTGTAATGTGCCCCTCAGATGTAATGCCCCTGTAATGTGCCCCTCAGATATAATGCCCCCTGAAATGTGCCCTTCAGATATAATGCCCCCTGTATAATGCCCCCATAGTGCCTTAAACAGTAAAAAAACAAACAAACAAAAAAAAACTATTACACTCACCTAATCCACGTTCCCACAAGCAGGTCTCTCCCTTGCTTCTGGCTTGCAGCGTGTGAGGTGCAGGGATGGGATCTTGGGCAGGTGCAATGATGTCATATCATTGCGTCGGCCTGCTGGGGATAGCGTCCCTGCGCTCACACGCTGCAAGCCGGGGAGGGGTGATCCACTACTGAGGTAGCCTGAGGACTTACCTCTCCTGCTGTGGCGCAGGCTGTATCAATTGAGCGCAGAGCACACAGATCAATGGGATTGTATGTAATCCTATTGATCTGTATGAGGAATCAAATGATTCCTCCTACAAGTCCCCTAAGGGGACTAAAAGTGTAAAAAAAAAAATTTTTTTAAAGTTTAAAAACACACACATTAACCCCTTCCTTCTAAAAAGTTTAAATCGCCCCCTTTTCCCAAATTCCATATAAAAAATAAATAAACATAATAAATATAAACATATATGGTATCGCTGCGTGCATAAATGTCCGAACTATAAAAATATATTGTAAATTAAACCGCTCGGTCACTGGCATACGCGCAAAAAATATTCCAAAGTCCAAAATAGCATATTTTTGGTCCCTTCTCATACAATAAAAAAAGAAAAAAAACTATCAAAAAGTGCGATCAAAACAAAAATGGTACCAAATAATCATGGTGCAAAAAATTTGCCCTTGAACCACCCTGTACGCGGAAAAATAAAAAAGTTATAGGGGTCAGAAGAGGACAATTTTATATGTATTAATTTTCGTGCATGTAGTTATGATTTTTTTCCAAAAGTATGACAAAATCAAACCTATATAAGTAGGGTATCATTTTAATCGTACGGACATACAGAATAAAGATAAAGTGTAATTTTTACCGAAAAATGTACGGCATAGAAACAGAAGCCCCCACAATTTACAAAATTGTGTTTTTTCTTCAATTTTGTCGCACAATGATTTTTTTTCCGTTTCGCCGGAGATTTTTGTGCAAAATGACTGATGTCATTACAAAGTAGAATTGGTGGTGCAAAAAAATAAGACCTTATATGGATTTTTAGGTGCAAAATTGAAAGGGTTATGATTTTTAAAAGGTAAGGAGGAAAAAAACGAAAGTGCAAAAACAGAAAAACACTTGGTCCTTAGGGGGTTAAGGAAAGCCACCTGTAACGCCTGGCTCTGTCCGAACACGAAGAGTTAAATTAGTTGGGCTGGAGCTGCTTGAAGCTCCCCTGTGTCATCTAGGTGTGGTTCTCAGCTCTGTTACCTATCAGGAAAGCGTATCCCTGATCACCTGCCTATATAAGCTAGGAGCTTATTTATTATGACCAGTTTATTGACTGTGAAAGATTACAGCTTAGCTGACACCGCCTGCTTACTGGATACCTGCTTGTTTATTGATCTTTGGCTTTTCCCTTGACTCTTCTCTTGCTCTGCGTTCCTGTACTCCTCTATTTCCTGGTACCGACCTTGGCTAGACTAACATTGATTTGAACGTGTGTGTGTGTCTTAGAGTATCTCTGTTAGATTGTGTGCCTCCAGCTGTTTCCCTACTCCTACTGTTTTTGTATAGGCAATAGGTAGGGACAGTGGCTGTGAGTTAGGGCTTCACTTTTCCCTGCCCATATGTAAGCCTCAACTTGTACCCCCAAACAAAAATAGGAGGTCATTGATGTAGTGGCCATACCACATGATGTTACAACTGAAAGGGTTGCTGAAGGAAAGAAGAATCCACCTCTCCCACCAACACATGTAAATGTGAGAGTGGGGGAGAACTTCCCCCCCATTGGCACCCCAGTGGTCTGCAGAAAAATATTCCTGTTAAACATAAAAAAATGATGGGTAAGTAATCTACTACTTGGATGATATAGCTCTGTAGACCACTGGGGTAATCAGAATACCTGCTGAGAAACCAGGTCAGAGCAAGGGCAGCAAGATCCAATGGTATCACGGAATATAAACATGTTACATCTGCCATGAGCCATGCATAGCCATCCTGCCACCACATAGACCCCAACATCTCAAGCAGAAGTTTGGTGTCTTTAATGAATCATGGAATCTTCGAGATAAGGGGCTGCAGCATAGTGTACCGCCAGGAATAGAGATGAGCGAATCGAAGCAGACGAACCCGAATTCGTTAAGAATTTCAGGATTTATCCGATTCGCAACGAATATCGCCACAATTCTGTTGCGTGAATCGCTTCATTAAACTCCATTTTACAGCATTCCAGGCTTCAGGACACCTAAAATGGCGGATACACATTTCATTACATGGGGCAGGGGATGCTGGGTAGGCGGGAATACGAGGCGGGAAGCGAGGTAGGCGTGATGACCCTGAATCACATGCGGGATGCAGCCTACCAGCCCTATATAATTGGCAGCCATTTTGAGGCTACTCATTTCATGCCATATACACTGTAGAGATAGGATAGACTGTGTGTCTGTGTGTGTTACACAGAGACCATAGGCGTGCGCACGGGGTGTGCCGGGTGTGCACAGGCACACCCTAATCACCGCGGCCCGCTGCTGCAGGACTTTTTTTTTTTCTCCCTACTAAACCCCAGCCCCACCGGACATCCCCGACAGTCACAATCATACATGGTGGGGATGTAGTCCTGAGCTGTGAGCCTACATAATGTAGGCTCACAGTTCAGGACTACATCGGCGATCGCAGCGCATCGCTCGTCAATTCAGACGAGCGATGCGCTGCGATTCCGTTCCCAGCCGCTCGCCGGGCGGGGATCGGAGCCGGATGTCTGCTGATTTCTATCAGCAGACATCCCGGCAGTGTGCAGGAGGAGGTCCGGAGGACCTCCTATACCTGCGATCGCTGCAGGATGCCGGTAACTACTTACCGGCGTTCTGCAGCGGTTCCGGGTCATCAGGGTCACGTGTGACCCTGTGACCCGGATATAGATGGTGACTGGTGGTGTAGTATACACCACCAATCACCATCCGTACTGTACTGGGGGCTGGCATTGTGGCCACCCCCCTCAGTACAGTTGTGATTGGGTGGCCAAAGTGGCCACACCAATCACATAGTAATGGGAGGGGATGGTGGGGGCTAGGAGCACGTTGCTCCGTTCTGCCCGCCATTCCACAGAGATCTGGTGTGCAGGAAGGAGCCCCGTGCTGCCCACCATTCCCTGAGTCCAAAAAAAGTGCCCCTTGCCCCCTTTCTGTGGCCCCTTGGCACAGAAATCGCCAGGGATAGCTTTAGATTAGGTAGGGACTTGTTAAGGTTAAAAAAAAAAAAGTTTTTTTTTGTCTTTTTTTCAGCGTACCTCAGTGGCTGTCCGTGGGTCCGTAGCACCTTTAGCTGCGTGACCCCGGCCCTGCTGGGTCGCTGCGGTCTGCCGCCAGCCTTTTTTTTTTTTTGGCGCAGATCTTTTTTTTTTTTTTTTTTCACTAAGCGTGTGTGCGGACCCTCTTAGTTATAAAAGAGCGGTCCGCCACCGTTTGTTAAAGCCCACCCGCCGCTGATCAGTCCCGTAGTACTGATCAGCGTTTTTTTTTGTGGTGCCGGCGCTTTTTTTTCGGGTTTTCTAGCGTGTTTTTGCACCCATAGGCGGTCCGTGCCACCAGTAGCAGGCGTGTACTGTGTTACCGGACCTTACCTGTGTGTGTGCGGCGTGCCTCACCGCTGTCGGTGATTTATCACTGATCAGCGTTTTTTTTTGTGGTACAGGCACTTTTTTCGGTTAACACGGTTTATTTTTTGCACCCATAGGCGGTCCGTGCCACCAGTAGCAGGCGTGTACTGTGTGGACAGACCGTACCTGTCCCACCACTGTCTGTGATTTATCACTGATCAGCGTTTTTTTGGGGGTTCAGGTGGGTGCATTTTTTTCGGGGTAAAGCGTTTTTTAATTTTATTTTAGGGTTTTTTTTTGTGTGGGGGTCAGTGGCCAGACCCCCCACTGACTTCTGCGCCCCCTGCCGCCACAAGCGCTAATCAGTGCGCACACCACTGATTAGATAAACGCTTTTTTTTGGCGGAGGAGGCATATGACCTAATTGCCTCCGACACCGAGAGCGGCTCAGAGGACGATGAAGACCCCACCTTCCTTATTTCATCATCCTCCTCATCATCTAGTTCTGATGATGAGCCACCAAGGCGGCGGAGACGCTGCCATGCGGTGCCGCAAACCTCCTCTGCTCTTGACCCTGTGCCCCATGCTAGTATGAGTCCCCCTGGCGCTCATACTAGTGAAGCCCCCCTGCCAAGGTCACTGGTACCTCGTACCGGAGAACTTGACTGGGCTGAGCCAGCGGACCACGAGCCCGTGATTCCTGAGTTTGTTGGCGACTCAGGAATCAAAATTAACATCGCCGGGTTCACTGAAAAGGACTTTTCGGTAATTTTTTCAGTGACGACTTTGTTAATTTGATGGTTACACAGACGAATCTGTACGCCCAACAGTTCGTCGCCACTAACCCGGGCTCACTTTTAGCTAGACCCGGCGGCTGGACTCCAGTCGATGCAGCCGAAATGAGGACCTTTTGGGGCCTCGCACTGCATATGGGTATAGTTAAAAAACCCAGTGTCAGGCAATATTGGAGTGGGGACGTCTTTTACCAGACACCCCTCTACAGTATGACCATGGCACGCTCCCGGTTCGAGGCCATTCGGAGATGTTTGCATTATGCTGATAATGCGGCATGTCCCCCCCGAACTGATCCCGCTTATGACCACCTGTATAAAATCAGGCCGGTCATCAATCACTTCGGGGCCAGATTTTGGGAGGCCTATGTCCCGGGGCGGGAGGTCTTTATTGATGAGTCTCTCATCAGCTTCAAGGGGAGACTCAGCTTCCGGCAATACATCCCGACCAAGCGGGCGCGGTATGGCGTGAAGATGTATAAACTTTGCGAGAGTACCTCCGGGTACACTTGCAAGTTTATAGTGTATGAGGGACGAGATTCCCGTTTTGAACCCCCAGAATGTCCCCCCACTCTGGATGTTAGCGGGAAAATCATTTGGGGCCTTTTGCACCCATTGCTAGATAAAGGTTACCACCTTTACGTGGATAACTTTTATACTAGTATCCCTCTCTTCACATCCCTCGCCGCCAGATCCACGGTCGCTTGTGGGACAGTCCGGAAGAATCAAAGAGGCCTTCCGCCCCATCCCCTACATGCTCCTATGCCCCGGGGTGAGTGACGAGCCTTTTCCCATGAGAACCTGTTGTTGGTCCGGTATAAGGACAAGAGGGATGTCCTTATGCTCACCACAATTCATGGGAATGGCAGCACCCCTGTCCCTGTGCGAGGTACCGGGGGACCGGTCCTCAAGCCCGATTGTATTCTGGACTACAATCGATATATGGGGGGAGTTGATCTTTCTGATCAAGTCCTCAAGCCATATAACGCCATGCGGAAAACACGCGTATGGTATAAAAAGGTTGCGGTCTACATGGTACAGGTTGCCATGTACAACTCTTTTATACTGTACCAGAAAGCTGGCAACACAGGGACATACCTGGAGTTCCAAGAGGTAGTTCTAAAGGCCCTCATCTTTGGTGACCGCCAAAGAGCGGGTCAGAGCACCTCTGGAACTTTAGGTCCCCGGCCAACACTTTCCAGGTGTGATCCCCAACAATGGAAGGACGGGACGAACCCAGAAGAAATGCAGAGTGTGTCACAAGAAGGGGAGACAGAGGGACACCACCACTCAATGTGACACTTGCCCCGATCATCCGGGCCTCTGCATAGGCTGCTTCAGGGAGTATCACACTTCCATAGAGTACTAAATTTTCCATCCTTTGCCCTAATTTTTATTCCCCAGAATTCGACTCCAATGTACCAGTCCAGGGTACATTGACTTCCAACTTTTAAACCAAAACACACCCCCAAAAAACAAAACCTTTTTCCCAATAGCCCAATATCTTTTTTTTTTTCTTCCCCCTAAAAAATGGGTCATGGGACACAGAGTCAACAGCATTGGAGGTTTGCAGTTGCCTCAAATGCGCAACGCTCTCTCTCCCCACCTGAGCGGGTTGCGCATTTGAGGTAACAGAATAGGGACGGCCCCACACATCCCCTTCCCAGAATGATGACTCAGAGTATAGGGTTTGGGGCGGGCATCATTTTTACTTTTGGCTGTACTCTGGGTCATCATTCTGGGAAAATAATTGGCATATCAGTACTAAAATTGCAATTTTCTTCCCCCCATAGTACACTTCATCCATTCCTGGAAAATAAATGAAGGGAACACCCGTCTGTTCCAAATCTCCACTTCACCCTATACACCTTCCCTAGGGGGTGTACTGTTTGTAGTATTCTCACATATGGATGTTCCTTTCTTGTATTTTCCTCTGAATGTATGTAACTGTTAGGTCCGTAACAAACATCCGCCTCAAATGCGAAGAGTTCTCGCTAAGCTCTGTCATATTTCCAGGCGACAATTCGGAGTCACATGTTAGTTGTTCCCAGAAAGATGAAGCAGAGCATAGGTTGAAAATTGCAATTTTCAAAAGCTACCCTTCATCCATTCCTGGAAAATAAATTTAGGAAACACCTGTGCATTAAAAATGTCCTCTTTACCCCTATACCCATTCCTCAGGGTGGGTACTTTCTGTAATGGTGTCACATGTGGGTGTTTCATTTTTGTATTTTCCTCGGAATGTATGTAACCGTCAGCTACTGATATGCCAAAGGCCACAAATACAAAGTGACCTCTATGACTTCTGAGCCTTGTTGTGCGCCCGCCCAGCGCGTTACCCCATATGTGGATGTATTTTTATAGTCAGGGGGAAAAGCCCTCCAAAATTTGTAACCGAATTTCTCATATTATGTTAATAATTGGGAAACCCCAGCATTTTACTGTAAAAAAATCAAATTTTTCAATTTATCGCCCACTTTTCAAAAAAAAAACCTGTGAGGTGTTATTTCCCGCTGTACCTCTTGTTACGTTCATTGAGGGGTGAAGTTTCTAAAATGGTGTCACATGTGGGTTTTTTTTTTTCCTCTTGGGGGCTTTATAAATGCACATGACCCCCGACTTCAATTACAACAAAATTTTCACTCCTTCTATTCTGAGCATTGTAGTGCGTCCACAGAGCAATTTACATCAAATTTTTCACTTTTACGGCCCACTGTTCAAAAAACCTGTGAGGTGTAAGTACTCACTGTAACACTGTTACGTTCCCCAAGGGGTCTAGTTTCCAAAATGGTATGCCATGTGTTTTTTTTTTTACTGTCCTGGCACCATAGGGGCTTCCTAAATGTGGCATGCCCCCAGAGCAAAATTTGTAACTCCTTCTCTTCTGAGACCTGTAGTACGCCAGCAGAGCACTTTTCATCCCCATATGGGGTGTTTTCTGAATCGGGAGAAATTGGGCTTCACATTTTGGGGGGTATTTTCTGCTTTAACCCTTTGTAAAAATGTAAAATTTTTGGGAAACCAAGCATTTTAGGTAAAATGTATTATTGTTTTTTTTACATATGCCAAAGTCGTGAAACCCCTGTGGGGTATTAAGGTTCACTTTACCGCTTGTTACGTTCCCCGAGGGGTCTAGTTTCCAAAATGGTATGCCATGTGTTTTTTTTTTAGCTGTCCTGGCACCATAGGGGCTTCCTAAATGCGGCATGCCCCCAGAGCAAAATTTGCTTCAAAAAAGCCAAATGTGACTCCTTCTCTTCTGAGACCTGTAGTGCGCCAGCAGAGCACTTTTCACCCCCATATGGGGTGTTTTCTGAATCGGGAGAAATTGGGCTTCAAATTTTGGGGGGTATTTTCTGCTTTAACCCTTTGTAAAAATGTCAAATTTTTGGGAAACCAAGCATTTTAGGTAACATTTTTTTTTTTACATATGCCAAAGTCGTGAAACCCCTGTGGGGTATTAAGGTTCACTTTTACCCCTTGTTACGTTCCCCGAGGGGTCTAGTTTCCAAAATGGTATGCCATGTGGGGGTTTTTAGCTGTCCTGGCACCATAGGGGCTTCCTAAATGCGGCATGCCCCCAGAGCAAAATTTGCTTCAAAAAAGCCAAATGTGACTCCTCTTCTGAGACATGTAGTGCGCCAGCAGAGCACTTTTCACCCCCATATGGGGTGTTTTCTGAATCGGGAGAAATTGGGCTTCAAATTTTTGGGGGTATTTTCTGCTTTAACCCTTTGTAAAAATGTAAAATTTGGGGGAAACCAAGCATTTTAGGTAAAATTTATAATTTTTTTTTTACATATGCCAAAGTCGTGAAACCCCTGTGGGGTATTAAGGTTCACTTTACCCCTTGTTACGTTCCCCAAGGGGTCTTGTTTCCAAAATGGTATGCCATGTGTTTTTTTTTGCTGTCCTGGCACCATAGGGGCTTCCTAAATGCGGCATGCCCCCAGAGCAAAATTTGCTTCAAAAAAGCCAAATGTAACTCCTTCTCTTCTGGGACCTGTAGTGCACCAGCAGAGCACTTTTCACCCCCATATGGGGTGTTTTCTGAATCAGGAGAAATTGGGCTTCAAATTTTGGGGGTATTTTCTGCTTTAACCCTTTGTAAAAATGTCAAATTTTTGGGAAACCAAGCATTTTAGGTAAAATTTTTTATTTTTTTTTTACATATGCCAAAGTCGTGAAACCCCTGTGGGGTATTAAGGTTCACTTTACCCCTTGTTACGTTCCCCGAGGGGTCTAGTTTCCAAAATGGTATGCCATGTGTTTTTTTTAGCTGTCCTGGCACCATAGGGGCTTCCTAAATGCGGCATGCCCCCAGAGCAAAATTTGCTTCAAAAAAGCCAAATGTGACTCCTTCTCTTCTGAGACATGTAGTGCGCCAGCAGAGCACTTTTCACCCCCATATGGGGTGTTTTCTGAATTGGGAGAAATTGGGCTTCAAATTTTGGGGGTATTTTCTGCTTTAACCCTTTGTAAAAATGTAAAATTTGGGGGAAACCAAGCATTTTAGGTAAAATTTATAATTTTTTTTTTACATATGCCAAAGTACATATGTAAAAAGTACATATGTAAAAATGTAAAATTTTTGGGAAACCAAGCATTTTAGAATTTTTTTTTTTACATTTGCAAAAGTCGTGAAACCCCTGTGGGGTATTAAGGCTCACTTAATTCCTTGTTACGTTCCTCAAGGGGTCTAGTTTCCAAAATGGTATGGCATATGGGGGGTTTTAGCTGTTCTGGCACCATAGGGGCTTCCTAAATGCAACATGCCCCCCAAAAACCATTTCAGAAAAACGTACTCTCTAAAATCCCCTTGTCGCTCCTTCGCTTCTGAGCCCTCTACTGCGCTCGCCGAACACTTTACATAGACATATGAGGTATGTGCTTACTCGAGAGAAATTGGGCTACAAACACACGTAAAAATTTTTTCCTTTTACCCCTTGCAAACATTCAAAAATTGGGTCTACAAGAACATGCGAGTGTAAAAAATGAAGATTTTGAATTTTCTCCTTCACTTTGCTGCTATTCCTGTGAAACATCTAAAGGGTTAAAACGCTTACTGAATGTCATTTTGAATACTTTGGGGGATGTAGTTTTTATAATGGGGTCATTTATGGGGTATTTCTAATATGAAGACTCTTCAAATCCACTCCAAACCTGAACTGGTCCCTGAAAAATATTGAGTTTGAAAATTTTGTGAAAATTTGGAAAATTGCTGCTGAACTTTGAAGCCCTCTGGTGTCTTCCAAAAGTAAAAACATGTAAATTTTATGATGCAATCATAAAGTAGACATATTGTATATGTGAATCAAAAAATTTTTTTATTTTGAATATCCATTTTCCTTACAAGCAGAGAGCTTTAAAGTTAAAAAAATGCAAAATTTTCAATTTTTTTGTCAAATTTTGGGATTTTTCACCAAGAAAGGATGCAAGTTACCATAAAATTTTACCACTATGTTAAAGTCGAATATGTCACGAAAAAACTATCTCGGAATCAGAATGATCAGTAAAAGCATTCTAGAGTTATTAATGTTTAAAGTGACAGTGGTCAGATTTGCAAAAAACGCTCTGGTCCTTAAGGTATAAAATGGCCTGGTCCTTAAGGGGTTAATACTACAAACACCTTGAAAGAGACAACTTTCTTTTTTCCTTTGTTCTGAAAAACGGGACATGGCCCACTCTCTGCAGTCCGTGCTCTTCTACCAGCAAATATACTAAAAACTACTACAGCACCGACCTGGTAGCTGAAATAAATTTTTTTTTATGTATTATGTATATATTTTATATTATGTATGTATTATGTGCCCAATCCCCCACACAGCACCCATAGCACCCCTCAAACACACAGCACCCCTCACACACACACAGCACCCCCCCCAAAACTCACACACAGCACCTCACACACACACACACACACAGCACCCCCAGTGCAACATAATGGGAGTTGTAGTTTTGACTCTCCATATATTGTATCAGGGCATGCTGGGAATTGTAGTTGGTAACTGAAAATCCCAGCATTGCATTCCTTGAAGGAATGCAATGCTGGGAGGTGCAGTTACCAACTACAATTCCCAGCATGCCCTGATACAATCTTTGATGACCAAAACTACAACTCCACACATCTTGCGCTATATAGGAGTACAATATAGATTATGGTGCAACATGCTGGGAGTCCTAGTTTTGGGTCAGCTGCAGACCCCAAACTACAACGTGCACACTGCTCTATTTGGAATATTCCCCCCCTCTGTGCCACCATCTTATAGTAAAAGCGTTCTTCTGTTTGCCAAGTAAAGAAAAACATGAGTTTTACCATTCAACTTACAATTTTTTTTCAAATCCACATCAAATGCATCCCCATAAACACCAGCAAACACAAGTGGGAGGTCTAGTCAGGGCTGGTGCATGGATTTTTGACACTCTAGGCAAAACCTAATTTTGACAACCCTTTGGCTCCGCCCATTGAACCCCTTGGCAAATATAAGATCAGGGGTAGAATTAGTCCCGTAAGCCTCATGGTAAATTCTAGACTTGTCCTCCTCCCTACAATTATAACTATACTGCACCTAATGTGGGGGAACTATATTGCACCTAATGTGGGGGAACTGTACTGCACCTAATGTGGGGGAACTATATTGCACCTAATGTGGGGGAACTGTACTGCACCTAATGTGGCAGAACTATATTGCACCTAATGTGGGGGAACTGTACTGTACCTAATGTGGGGAACTATATTGCACCTAATGTGGGGGAACTATATTGCACCTAATTTGGGGGAACTGTATTGCACCTAATGTGGGGGAACTGTACTGCACCTAATGTGGAGGAACTGTGCTACTAACCTAATGTGGGGGAACTATACTACTAACCTAATGTGGGGGAACTATACTACCACCTAATGTGGGGGACTATACTGCCAACCTAATGTGGGGGAACTGTACTACTAACCTAATGTGGGGGAACTATACTGCCAACCTAATGTGGGGGAAATATATTTCCATCCTAATGTGGGAGATTTATACTGCCAACCTAATGTGGGGGAACTATACAAAAATATAAAATTGTACTATTCTGATCCCTATAGCACTTTTATTTTTCTGTATATGGGGATGTATGAGGGTCATTTTTAGCGCTGTGATTTGTAGTTTTTATCGGTACCATTTATTTATTTTTTTTGCTTTTTAGATATTTTTTATGGTATTTGAAGTGACCAAAAATGTGCTAATCTGATTAGTGCACTATTACAACTTTTGGGACCCCACTTCTGATTTTGCCCAAGGCCATGCTAAGCCTAAAACCGGCCCTGGATCCAATCCTCCTACACTATGCAAGCAAGAGTGTGTGTGTGTGTATATGTATGTATATATATATATATATATATATATATATATATATATATATAATATATATATACATAAACACACACACGCGTGCACGGAGTGAGTTTGTGCTTTAGGGTGCACACCCTAATGCAGTAGGCTGCGCACGCCTATGACAGAGACGCTGAATTGATTATACCGCAGCGTTCCACTGACAACTGCTAGTTATATCAGCGTTGTGGACAGAGAGAAGTGCAGTGCTTGTTGTCATTTAGAATTATTTTGACGCCAGCCATTAAGCTCCCAGTCACTTCATTCAGCATTTTATCAGAAGGGCAGATAGCTTTTTGTTGCCTCATATATATCAAGAAGCTGCCTGAACTTCATGAACCTTATCACAGGAGGCAGGAATGATTTTTCAGCGCAATTCTGTGTATTTTTTCCACAAGAAATCATCTGCTGCTTATACTATTCGGTAGATGGTATAAAAACCAGTTCACACCATCCTTAACACTGTGACAGAGTGCAATTTAGGGTTTAATCCCCTTTTTTTGTGGTACTTCACTTTTGTGTCCTGCTGCTGTGCAAAAATGTGTTTTTTTCAGAGGACTGTAATGCATTTTTCTGCCCTCATAAGTGCATACCACATACCTACATCAAAGCAGTTGTTACGCCGAGCGCTCTGGGTCCCTGCTCCTCCCCGGATCGCTCGCGGCGTTCTTCTGCATGAAGCGCCCCGGTCAGAACCGGGAGCGCTGCACTGTTATCACCGGCGGGGATGCGATCACCTCAACTGCCCCGCCCTCCTGCTTTTCTGTCCCAGCGCGCGCGGCCCCACTCTCTAGAGCGCGCGCCGGCTCTCTGAAATTTAAAGGGCCAGAGCACCATTAATTGGTGCTTGGCCCAATCAGTACCTACTTCAAAACATATAAAAACCCACTTACCCTTCCTGTCCTTGCCGGATCTTGTTGCCTTGTGCCCTGAGAAAGCGTTTCTGTGTGTTCCATTGCCAGTGTACCCAGACCCTTGCCATTGCCCCTGACTACGAACCTTTGCTGCCTGCCTAGACCTTCTGCTACGTCCGACCTTGCTCTTGCCTTGTCCTTGTGTACCGCGCCTGTCTCAGCTGTCAGTGAGGTTGAGTCGCTATCGGGTGGAACGACCTGGGGGTTACCTGCCGCTGCAAGTCCATCCCGCTTTGCGGCGGGCTCTGGTGAAAACCAGTAACCCTTAGATTCCGTTCCCCTGGTATGGCCCACGCCATCACCTCACTGACACAGAGGATCCACCACCAGTGTCTTCTCTGCATACCAGTCCGGATCCTGACAGTAGATCCGGCCATGGATGCCGCTGAGGTCCCGCTGCCCAGTGTCGCTGACCTAACCACCTTGGTCGCCCAGCAATCACAGCAGATCGTGCTACAAGGACAGCAGTTGACTCAGTTGACCGCTATGCTGCAACAGCTTCTGCCGCAACAACAGCAACCATCTTCTCCGCCAGCTCCTGCATCTCCTCCGCAGCGAGTGGCGGCTCCCAGCTTCCACCTGTCTCTACCAGACAAGTTTGATGGGGACTCTAAACAGTGTCGTGGATTCCTGTCCCAGTGTTCCCTGTACCTGGAGATGATGTCAGACCAATTTCCTACAGAACGGTCTAAGGTGGCATTCGTGGTCAGCCTCCTGTCTGGAAAGGCCTTGTCATGGGCCACACACCGCTTTGGGACCACAACGATCCTACCACTGCTACAATCCAGTTCTTCTTCTCAGAAGTACGTAGTGTATTTGGGGAGCCAGCCCGAGCTTCCTCAGCCAAGACAGCTTTGCTGAATCTTGTCCAAGGGAGTTCTTCTGTGGACGAATATGCCATCCAGTTCCGCACCCTCGCCTCAGAGCTATGATGGAATAATGAGTAATGAGGCCCTCTGCACGACCTTCAAGAAAGGCTTATCCAGTCACATCAAAGATGTCCTGGCCGCACAAGACATTCCTGCTAATCTGTCTGAACATTCGTTTCTGGGAAAGACGCCAGGAGCTTCGTCAGGAAAAGGATCTTGTTCGCACAAGGCGGTTTCCCTCCCAGGCTCCTCTCTTCCAACGTCCTTTGCAATCTGTTCCTGTGCCTCCTGCCGATCGGTCTCGCCTGACCCAACAAGAGAGGACTCGCCGTAGGGATGAAAACCTGTGCCTATACTGTGCAAGCACCGAACATTTCCTAAAAGACTGTCCTATTCGTCCTCCGCATCTGAGAAACGCACCCACTCACCTAGTCAACGTAGGAGAGTCGTTGCTAGGAGTGAATTCTACCTCTCCACGATTGACTTTACCTGTGCGGATTGCTATACCCGCTAATTCTACTTCCTTCTCCGCTCAGGTTCTCTTGGACTCAGGTTCAGCAGGAAGTTTCATTGAAGCCTCCCTAGTAAACAGATTCAACATTCCAGTTACCCGTCTCGTCAAGCCTCTCTTCATTTCATCCGTCAATGGAGAGAGACTGGTCTGTACCGTGCGTTACCGCACTCAACCGCTACTCATGACTGTAGGAGTTCACCATCATGAACATATTGAATTTTTTGTGCTACCCAACTGCACTTTTGAAATTCTTCTGGGCTTGCCCTGGCTCCAACGTCATTCGCCTAGTCTCGACTGGGTCACCGGGGACATTAAGAGCTGGGGATCTTCTTGCCACAAGCGATGTCTTCACCCAGTTTCTTCCTGCCAAGTCTCCATGGCTACTCTTTTGCCAGGTCTTCCTTAGGCCTATCAGGACTTTCCAGGCGTCTTTTGTAAAAAGCAGGCAGAGGTCTTACCACCACATAGACCCTATGACTGTCCTATCGACCTGCTCCCTGGTACCACACTGCCCCGGGGTAGGATTTATCCACTTTCTGCCCCAGAAACCCAAGCTATGTCTGAGTACATACAAGAAAACCTCAAAAGAGGTCCGGCTGGAGCTGGATTTTTCTTTGTTGCTAAAAAAGATGGATCTCTTCGCCCTTGTATTGATTACCGCGGTCTCAATAAAATTACCGTAAAAAATCGCTATCCTCTGCCTCTCATCTCCGAACTCTTCGACCGACTACAAGGTGCTAAGATTTTCACCAAACTAGATCTAAGGGGCGCATATAACCTCATCCGTATTCGAGCAGGTGATGAATGAAAGACCGCCTTCAATACCAGAGATGGTCACTTTGAATACCTAGTTATTCCATTTGGTCTATGCAACGCCCCAGCAGTCTTTCAGGACTTTGTTAATGACATTTTTCGAGATATGCTGTACTCTTGTGTGGTAGTCTATCTTGACGACATCCTCATTTTTTCCTCCAACCTAGAGGAATATCGCCTTCATGTTCGTCAAGTGCTCCAGCGACTATGCCAAAATCGAGAAGTGTCTTTTCGAACGCAGCAGTCTTCCCTTCTTGGGTTACATTGTGTCCGGACAAGGTCTTCAAATGGACCCTGTTAAACTTTCTGCGATAATGGATTGGCCTCGTCCTACTGGCCTGCGAGCAATCCAAAGATTTCTCGGATTTGCAAATTACTACCGCCAATTCATTCCCCACTTCTCCACTATCGTTGCTCCTATTGTAGCACTGACTAAGAAAAATGCTAATCCCAAATCCTGGCCGCCACAGGCGGAGGAAGCTTTTAACCACCTCAGAGCCGCCTTCTCCTCTGCTCCAGTCTTGTCCAGACCTGATCCTCAGAAGCCCTTCTTCCTCGAGGTTGACGCCTCTTCTGTTGGAGCCGGAGCTGTTCTCCTACAAAAATCTGCTAAAGGAAAAAATGTCACCTGCAGATTTTTCTCCAAAATCTTTTCACCTCCAGAGAAAAATTATTCCATCGGAAACCATGAACTGTTGGCGATTAAGTTGGCCCTTGAGGAGTGGAGACATCTTTTGGAAGGATCCCTACACCCCATCACCATTTATACTGATCACAAAAATTTGTCTTATCTCCAATCCACACAGCGGCTAAATCCTCGCCAGGCTAGGTGGTCGTCGTTTTTTGCCCGTTTCAACTTTCTGATCCATTTTCGTCCCGCAGACAAGAATGTCAGAGCTGATGCTCTATCTCGTACCGATGCCTCTGAAGCCGAGACCCTTCCTCAGCACATCATTCCCCCTGAGTGCCTGATCTCTTCTGATCCTGCTTCTCTGGTACCTGTCCCTCCAGGAAAGACTTATGTTCCTCCCCGTCTTCATCTCCGGATCCTCAAATGGGGCCATTCCTCCCTTCTGGCTGGTCACGCTGGAATCAAAAAGACCTTACAATTGATTGCCAGACACTATTGGTGGTCCTCCTTGGAAAAGGATGTGACCGATTTCGTACGAGCCTGTACAGTATGTGCACGTGACAAGACCCCTCGTCAGAAGCCTTCAGGTCTTCTCCATCCGCTGCCGGTGCCTGAACAGCCTTGGTCTCACATAGCCATGGACTTCATCACTTATCTTCCTGTATCCCTTGGCAACACTGGGTGATCGTTGATCGTTTTTCCAAAATGGCTCACTTTATGCCGCTTCCAGGCCTTCCTTCTGCTCCACAGTCGGCGAAGCAATTTTTTTGGCAGATTTTTCGTCTTCACAGGCTTCCCACGCATATCGTCTTGGATAGAGGCGTTCAATTTGTGTCAAAATTTTGGAGAGCTCTCTGTAATCAATTAAAGATCAAATTAAATTTCTCGTCCTCCTATCACCCCCAGTCCAATGGACAAGTGGAAAGAGTAAACCAGATTCTTGATGACTACTGGCAACATTTTGTCTCCTCCAGCCAAGATAATTGGGTCGACCTTCTGCCCTGAGCTGAATTCTCGTACAATTTCAAAAATTCTGAGTCTTCCGCCAAATCCCCATTTTTTGTGGTGTACGGCCGTCACCCTCTGCCCCCCTCCCCATTCCCACTTCTTCTGGAGTTCCTGTCGTGAATGAAGTAACCCGGAACTTCTCCGCTATCTGGAAGGAGACTCAAAAGTCGTTCCTACTGGCCTCGTCTCGAATGAAGAGACATGCAGATAAAAAGAGAAGAACTCCTTCTGTCTTTCTCCCTGGGGACAAAGTGTGTCTCTCTGCCAAATACATACGCTTTTGTTTCCCTAGCTACAAGTTGGGTCCTCGCTACCTCTGCCCTTTTAAAATCAAGAATCAAATTAATTCTGTCTCTTACAAGCTTCTTCTTCCCTCTTCTCTTCGCATTCCTAACTTTTTCCAAGTGTCTTCTCAAACCTCTTGTGCTTAACCGCTTTTCTCCCAAGGTTACTGTTCCTGCTCCTGTTTCTGGCTCCTCTGATGTCTTCGCTGTCAAAGAGATCCTTGCTTCCAAGATCGTCCGAGGTAAAAGATTTTTTTTAATTCATTGGGGAATTGTGGCCCTGAAGAGAGGTCCTGGGAACCTGAGGCCAACATTTTGGACAAGGAGCTTGTCCGCAGATTCCTGGGCTCCAAAAAGAGGGGGAGACCAAAGGGGGGGGGATACTGTTACGCCGAGCGCTCCAGGTCCCTGCTCCTCCCCGGAGCGCTCGCGGCGTTCTTCTGCGTGCAGAGCCCTGGTCAGACCCGCTGACTGGGAGCGCTGCACTGTTATCACCGGCGGGGATGCGATCCGCGTAGCGGGACGCGCCCGCCTGCGGGTAGCATCCCAATCACCTCACCTGCTCCGTCCTCCTGCTGTTCTGTCCCGGCGCGCACGGCCCCGCTCTCTAGGGCGCGCGCGCGCCGGCTCTCTGAAATTTAAAGGGCCAGTGCACCATTAATTGGTGCCTGGCCCAATCAGTACCTACACCTTCAAAACATATAAAAACCCACTTCCCCTTCCTGTCCTTGCCAGATCTTGTTGCCTTGTGCCTTTACTGATACTGTTGATGGGCCTGGGTCTGGGACAGAAAATGTTGTTATGGTAGGTAAAACCAGCTATCCAAAATATTCATTTAAAATTTGAAAAAGTATTGTGTTTTTCTCTAGGGGATTGTGAAGCCCTGGTGTGTACTCATGCTTCAACCAACTTCAGGCTGTGTCATTCAGGCAATATATAGTTTACTGATGCCGCTGCTGGGCCTGGGTCTGGGAATACAAATTTTGTTATGGTAGGTAGCACCAGCTATCCAAAATCTTCACTTTAAATTTCAAAAATATTGTGTTTTTTCTTGGGGATTGTGAAGCCCTGGTGTGTACTCATGCATTAGCCAACTCCAGGCTGTCATTCAGGCAATATATGGTTTACTGATGCCACTGCTGGGCCTGGGTGTGGGAATAAAAATTTTGTTATGGTAGGTAGCACTAGCTATCCAAAATCTTCGGTTTAAATTTCTGAATTCATCTTTTAATCTTAGGGATTGTGAAGGCCTAGTGTCTACTCATGCTGCTGCCAAATCCTGGCTGTGCCATTCAGCCACTATATGGTCTCCTCATGCTGTCAACACCTCCACGCTGTGTCATTAAGCGACTATATGGTCTCTTCATGCTGCCAACACCTCCAAGCTGTGTAATTCAGTCACTATATGGTCTCCTCATGCTGCCAACATCTCCAAGCTGTGTCATTAAGCCACTATACGGTCTCCTCATGCTGCCAAAACCTCCACGCTGTGTCATTCAGCCACTATATGGTCTCCTCGTACTGATGCCACCTCCAGGCTCTGTCATTGTGCCGCTCTGCGGCAGTGATTCTAAAAGCGATGCCGGTAATCTGCATGTTATTCTGAATAACAGTATTATTTCACTACCCCAGCACATTCCATATGCGTGTTAGAACACAGCAAAGTGTTCTATACCCCCTATTGATGCTCTCTGTAAGCCAGAAATAGCCGTTTTTAATTATAAATATATATATATATATATATATATATATATATATATATATTTGGCGCAAATAAATTCAGATCGAAACAAATTGTTTCGAAAAATTTGGCGAATTGTCCGAATCGAATTTCTGAAAAGTTCGCTCATCTCTAGCCAGGAACATAGCCTCTTATGAAGAGAGCCTATGCCTGTGACAAGTGGTCCTAACCCGTTAAGGACCATGGGCATATCGGTATGCCCTGACATCCTGGTACTTAACCCCTTAAGGACTCAGCATTTTTCCATTTTTGCACTTTCGTTTTTTCCTTTCAATTTTGCACCTAAAAATCCCTATGACGCGCATAGACGTAACTTGTGTAGACGTTACTTGTCTGGGGTAGGAGGAAATATGTTAATGCAACATCACAAAAATCAAGAACAACATATTTCATATGCAATATATTTATTAATTAAAGTACAACACTGTAATCGTGTAGCGACTGGTATGGGCCAGTATTATTTACATACACAAAATTAGATAGTATACATTGGATCGAGCATGAGTGAGGCGTGACTGGTGTGTCCCTATCTAGTAGCCCTGCCTGGCGATACTGTAGGTCCCCTGTCCTAATGACCTGGGCCTACACTGGAACCTCCTAGTGGCCCTAGGCTACAGGGGGGATATTGAAACAATATTGCTGCGTCGCCAAAAAGCAGTTGAGCAAGGCTATTAGCCCAACAGATCCAATATACAGTATTTTATCTTAGATATCACGCATTAAAGGTGTTTAGAGGTATAACATACATGTGGTAAAAATAATACAATATCAGGACCCGAGGAAGGTAACCAAGGGTATGTAATAGTATTCACGTTTAAAAACCCACAATTGTATGTGTTGCATAGATAGAGATATACATATGCATTTCACAAAGATTGCATTAATCCAACGCGTTTCGCTAATCCGTGGGAGTACTTGCAGAAATAGGGTCATGGCAGACCATACATATAGTAGCAATGCATCATCACATGTAGAATGAAGAAGCGTACATTAGATATACTTGTATGATGATATGGTGAAAGTGACTGATCTGGACAGCTGCGTATGAGTATCAGTCTTAGGTCCAGGTGCTTGGTACTTGGTGATGATGAAAAGGGGTCTCCACTCAAACGTAGATGAAGTCGAGTATGTATAGATACTTTTGCATAGGTGTACCCGGTGGGCAATATTTGATGTAAGAGATGATCCTCGTTCGGGAGCAACCAGGTCTAATGGTCCCAAGGGCACGTGATAAACTGCGGTACGGGGGTCCCAGGGGGGAGGCTCAGGAGGTAGGGAGATGTCCAAATTGTGTGACTCCAGGGCTAAAAGGGAGGCCCGGGAGAGGTGAGTAGATCCTGGTCCCTCGGTGTCTGGGTGATGCGGCTGTCCGCAACAAAATTGTGCGACAAAATTGAAGAAAATACGCCATTTTCTAATTTTGGGGGGCTTCCGTTTCTACAAAGTACATTTTTCAGTAAAAATGACACCTTATCTTTATTCTGTAGGTCCATACGATTACAATCATACCCTACTTATAGGTTTGATTTTGTTGTGCTTCTGGAAAAAATCATAACTACATGCAGGAAAATGTATACGTTTAAAATTGTCATCTTCTGACCCCTATAACTTTTTCCATGTACAGGGCGGTATGAGGGCTCATTTTTTGCGCCGTGATCTGAAGTTTTTAACAGTACCATTGTTACGCCGAGCGCTCCGGGTTCCCGCTCCTCCCCGGAGCGCTCGCTTCACCTCCTCCGCTGCAGCGCCCCGGTCACGTCCTCTGACCCGGGGCGCTGCGATCCTGCTGCTAGCCGGGATGCGATTCGCGATGCGGGTAGCGCCCGCTCGCGATGCGCACCCCGGCTCTCCTACTTGACTCGCTCCCCGTCTGTTCTGTCCCGGCGCGCGCGGCCCCGCTCCCTAGGGCGCGCGCGCGCCGGGTCTCTGCGATTTAAAGGGCCACTGCGCCGCTGATTGGCGCAGTGGTTCCAATTAGAGTTATCACCTGTGCACTCCCTATATTACCTCACTTCCCTTGCACTCCCTTGCCGGATCTTGTTGCCTTAGTGCCAGTGAAAGCGTTCCTTGTGTGTCCCTTGCCAGTGTTTCCAGACCTTCTGCCGTTGCCCCTGACTACGATCCTTGCTGCCTGCCCCGACCTTCTGCTACGTCCGACCTTGCTTCTGCCTACTCCCTTGTACCGCGCCTATCTTCAGCAGCCAGAGAGGTGAGCCGTTGCTAGTGGATACGACCTGGTCACTACCGCCGCAGCAAGACCATCCCGCTTTGCGGCGGGCTCTGGTGAAAACCAGTAGTGGCTTAGAACCGGTCCACTAGCACGGTCCACGCCAATCCCTCTCTGGCACAGAGGATCCACCTCCTGCCAGCCGGCATCGTGACAGTAGATCCGGCCATGGATCCCGCTGAAGTTCCTCTGCCAGTCGTCGCTGACCTCACCACGGTGGTCGCCCAGCAGTCACAACAGATTGCGCAACAAGGCCAACAGCTGACTCAACTGACCGTTATGCTACAACAGTTGCTACCACAGCTTCAGCAGTCATCTCCTCCGCCAGCTCCTGCACCTCCTCCGCAGCGAGTGGCCGCTCCTGGGATACGCTTATCCTTGCCGGATAAGTTTGATGGGGACTCTAAGTTTTGCCGTGGCTTCCTTTCCCAATGTTCTCTGCATCTGGAGATGATGTCGGACCTGTTTCCCACTGAAAGGTCTAAGGTGGCTTTCGTAGTCAGTCTTCTGTCCGGAAAAGCCCTGTCATGGGCCACACCGCTCTGGGACCGCAATGACCCCGTCACTGCCTCAGTACACTCCTTCTTCTCGGAAATCCGAAGTGTCTTTGAGGAACCTGCCCGAGCCTCTTCTGCTGAGACTGCCCTGTTGAACCTGGTCCAGGGTAATTCTTCCGTTGGCGAGTATGCCGTACAATTCCGTACACTTGCTTCAGAATTGTCCTGGAATAATGAGGCCCTCTGCGCGACCTTCAAAAAAGGCCTATCCAGCAACATTAAAGATGTTCTGGCCGCACGAGAAATTCCTGCTAATCTACATGAACTTATTCACCTAGCCACTCGCATTGACATGCGTTTTTCTGAAAGGCGTCAGGAACTCCGCCAAGATATGGACTCTGTTCGCACGAGGCGTTTCGTCTCCTCGGCTCCTCTCTCCTCTGGTCCCCTGCAATCTGTTCCTGTGCCTCCCGCCGTGGAGGCTATGCAGGTCGACCGGTCTCGCCTGACACCTCAAGAGAGGACACGACGCCGTATGGAGAACCTCTGCCTGTACTGTGCTAGTACCGAACACTTCCTGAGGGATTGTCCTATCCGTCCTCCCCGCCTGGAAAGACGTACGCTGACTCCGCACAAAGGTGAGACAGTCCTTGATGTCTACTCAGCTTCTCCACGTCTTACTGTGCCTGTGCGGATGTCTGCTTCTGCCTTCTCCTTCTCTACAGTGGCCTTCTTGGATTCTGGTTCTGCAGGAAATTTTATTTTGGCCTCTCTCGTCAACAGGTTCAACATCCCAGTGACCAGTCTCGCCAGACCCCTCTACATCAATTGTGTAAATAATGAAAGATTGGACTGTACCATACGTTTCCGCACGGAGCCCCTTCTTATGAGCATCGGATCTCATCATGAGAGGATTGAACTTTTGGTCCTCCCCAATTGCACCTCGGAGATTCTTCTTGGACTTCCCTGGCTTCAACTTCATTCCCCAACCCTGGATTGGTCCACTGGGGAGATCAAGAGTTGGGGGTCCTCTTGTTCCAAGAACTGTCTAAAACCGGTTCCCAATAACCCTTGCCGTAACCCTCTGGTTCCTCCAGTAACCGGTCTCCCCAAGGCCTATATGGACTTCGCGGATGTTTTCTGCAAAAAACAGGCTGAGACTCTACCTCCTCACAGGCCTTATGATTGCCCTATCGACCTCCTCCCGGGTACTACTCCACCCCGGGGCAGAATTTATCCTCTCTCTGCCCCAGAGACTCTTGCCATGTCCGAATACGTCCAGGAGAATCTAAAAAGGGGCTTTATCCGTAAATCCTCCTCTCCTGCCGGAGCCGGATTTTTCTTTGTCTCCAAAAAAGATGGCTCCCTACGTCCTTGCATTGACTACCGCGGTCTTAATAAAATCACGGTTAAGAACCGCTACCCCTTACCCCTCATCTCTGAACTCTTTGATCGCCTCCAAGGTGCCCACATCTTCACTAAATTGGACTTAAGAGGCGCCTATAACCTCATCCGCATCAGAGAGGGGGACGAGTGGAAAACGGCATTTAACACCAGGGATGGACACTTTGAGTATCTGGTCATGCCCTTTGGACTGTGCAATGCCCCTGCCGTCTTCCAAGACTTTGTCAATGAAATTTTTCGTGATCTATTATACTCCTGTGTTGTGGTATATCTGGACGATATCCTAATTTTTTCTGCCAATCTAGAGGAACACCGCCGGCATGTCCGTATGGTTCTTCAGAGACTTCGTGACAACCAACTCTATGCCAAAATTGAGAAATGTCTGTTTGAATGCCAATCTCTTCCTTTTCTAGGATATTTGGTCTCTGGCCAGGGACTACAGATGGATCCAGACAAACTCTCTGCCGTCTTAAATTGGCCACGCCCCTCCGGACTCCGTGCTATCCAACGCTTTTTGGGGTTCGCCAATTATTACAGGCAATTTATTCCACATTTTTCTACCATTGTGGCTCCTATCGTGGCTTTAACCAAGAAAAATGCTGATCCCAAGTCCTGGCCTCCTCAAGCAGAAGACTCCTTTAAACAACTCAAGTCTGCCTTTTCTTCGGCTCCCGTGCTCTCCAGACCTGACCCTTCCAAACCCTTCCTATTGGAGGTTGATGCCTCCTCAGTAGGAGCTGGAGCTGTTCTTCTACAAAAAAATCCTTCCGGGCATGCTGTCACTTGTGGTTTTTTCTCTAGGACCTTCTCTCCAGCGGAGAGGAACTACTCCATCGGGGATCGAGAGCTTCTAGCCATTAAATTAGCACTTGAGGAATGGAGGCATCTGCTGGAGGGATCAAGATTTCCTGTTATTATCTACACCGACCACAAGAACCTCTCCTACCTCCAGTCGGCCCAACGGCTGAATCCTCGCCAGGCCCGGTGGTCTCTGTTCTTTGCCCGATTTAATTTTGAGATTCACTTTCGTCCTGCCGATAAGAACATTAGAGCCGATGCTCTCTCTCGTTCCTCGGATGCCTCAGAAGTTGATCTCCCTCCGCAACACATCATTCCACCTGACTGCCTGATCTCCACTTCTCCTGCCTCCATCAGACAGACTCCTCCAGGAAAGACCTTTGTTTCTCCACGCCAACGCCTCGGAATCCTCAAATGGGGTCACTCCTCCCATCTCGCAGGTCATGCGGGCATCAAGAAATCTGTGCAACTCATCTCCCGCTTCTATTGGTGGCCGACTCTGGAGACGGATGTTGGGGACTTTGTGCGAGCCTGCACTATCTGTGCCCGGGATAAGACTCCTCGCCAGAAGCCCGCTGGTTTTCTTCATCCTCTGCCTGTCCCCGAACAGCCTTGGTCTCTGATTGGTATGGATTTTATTACTGATTTACCCCCTTCCCGTGGCAACACCGTTATTTGGGTGGTCGTTGATCGATTCTCCAAAATGGCACATTTCATTCCTCTTCCTGGTCTTCCTTCTGCGCCTCAGTTGGCTAAACAATTTTTTGTACACATTTTTCGTCTTCACGGGTTGCCTACGCAGATTGTCTCGGATAGAGGGGTCCAATTCGTGTCTAAATTCTGGAGAGCTCTCTGTAAACAACTCAAGATTAAATTAAATTTTTCCTCTGCATATCATCCCCAGTCCAATGGACAAGTAGAAAGAATTAACCAGATCCTGGGTGATTATTTGCGACATTTTGTTTCCTCCCGCCAGGATGACTGGGCAGATCTCCTTCCATGGGCCGAATTCTCGTATAACTTCAGGGTCTCTGAATCTTCCTCCAAATCCCCATTTTTCGTGGTGTACGGCCGTCACCCTCTTCCCCCCCTCCCTACCCCCTTGCCCTCTGGTCTGCCCGCTGTGGATGAAATTTCTCGTGACCTTTCCATTATATGGAGAGAGACCCAAAATTCTCTCTTACAGGCTTCTTCACGCATGAAGAGGTTCGCGGATAAGAAAAGAAGAGCTCCCCCCGTTTTTTCCCCTGGAGACAAGGTATGGCTCTCCGCTAAATATGTCCGCTTCCGTGTCCCTAGCTACAAGTTGGGACCACGCTATCTTGGTCCTTTCAAAATTCTGTGTCAGATTAATCCTGTCTCTTATAAACTTCTTCTTCCTCCTTCTCTTCGTATCCCTAATGCCTTTCACGTCTCTCTTCTCAAACCACTCATCCTTAACCGTTTTTCTCCCAAATCTGTCCCTCCCACTCCTGTTTCCGGCTCCTCGGACGTCTTCTCGGTCAAGGAGATTTTGGCTGCCAAAAAGGTCAGAGGAAAAAATTTTTTTTTAGTAGACTGGGAGGGTTGTGGTCCTGAAGAGAGATCCTGGGAACCTGAGGACAACATCCTCGACAAAAGTCTGCTCCTCAGGTTCTCAGGCTCCAAGAAGAGGGGGAGACCCAAGGGGGGGGGTACTGTTACGCCGAGCGCTCCGGGTTCCCGCTCCTCCCCGGAGCGCTCGCTTCACCTCCTCCGCTGCAGCGCCCCGGTCACGTCCTCTGACCCGGGGCGCTGCGATCCTGCTGCTAGCCGGGATGCGATTCGCGATGCGGGTAGCGCCCGCTCGCGATGCGCACCCCGGCTCTCCTACTTGACTCGCTCCCCGTCTGTTCTGTCCCGGCGCGCGCGGCCCCGCTCCCTAGGGCGCGCGCGCGCCGGGTCTCTGCGATTTAAAGGGCCACTGCGCCGCTGATTGGCGCAGTGGTTCCAATTAGAGTTATCACCTGTGCACTCCCTATATTACCTCACTTCCCTTGCACTCCCTTGCCGGATCTTGTTGCCTTAGTGCCAGTGAAAGCGTTCCTTGTGTGTCCCTTGCCAGTGTTTCCAGACCTTCTGCCGTTGCCCCTGACTACGATCCTTGCTGCCTGCCCCGACCTTCTGCTACGTCCGACCTTGCTTCTGCCTACTCCCTTGTACCGCGCCTATCTTCAGCAGCCAGAGAGGTGAGCCGTTGCTAGTGGATACGACCTGGTCACTACCGCCGCAGCAAGACCATCCCGCTTTGCGGCGGGCTCTGGTGAAAACCAGTAGTGGCTTAGAACCGGTCCACTAGCACGGTCCACGCCAATCCCTCTCTGGCACAGAGGATCCACCTCCTGCCAGCCGGCATCGTGACAACCATATTTGTATTGTTCGAACGTTTTGATCGCTTTTTATAAATTTTTTCATAATATAAAAAGTAACCAAAAATACACTATTTTGGACTTTGGAATTTTTTGTGTGCATGCCATTGACCGTGTGGTTTAATTAATTATATATTTTTATAATTCAGACATTTCCGTACGTGGCAATACCACATATGTTTATTTTTATTTACACTGTTTTTTTAATGGGGAAAAAGGGCGTGATTCAAACTTTTATTAGGGAATGGGTTAAATGATCTTTAGTCATTTATTTTTTTCACTTATTTTTTTTGCAGTGTAGAGGGGGCCTCTAGTGGCTATAAAACTTCATGTCCTGATCTCTTACATTGATCAATGGTTTCTCATAGGAAAACACTGATGAATGATTCTGCCGCTTGACTGCAAATGACTGAATCTCAGACACTGAGCAGTCATTCGGCGATCAGAGACCAGAAGGCAAGGTAAGGGACCCTCCTCGTGTCTTACAGCTGTTCTGGATGCCGCGATTTCGCCGTAGCAATCCCGAACATCCCCCTGAGCTAACCGGCAATGTTTTAATTTCCCTTTAGACGCAGCGTTCAACTTTGAACGCCGCGTCTAAAGGGCTAATAGTGCATAGCACCGTGATCAGTGCCACGCGCTATTAGCCACGGGTCCCGCCCGTTGTTAGATGCTAGGTCCGACCCACTATGGCCCGCGTTATAGAACGGGAGCAGACTCAGGATGTACAGGTACGCCCTGAGTCCTTAAGGGTTAAGGACCAAGGGCGTACCTATACGCCCGTGGGAATTCCGGTCCCCGTCGTTCGTCACTTTTTTCATGTTCACATCCAACTTTAACGAAAATTCGTCAAACACCTGTGGGGTGTTAAGGCTCACTATACCCCTTGTTATGTTCCATTTTGGAAACTACACCCCTCACGGAACGTAACAAGGGGTAAAGTTAGCCTTAACACCCCACAGGTGTTTGACAAATTTCCGTTAAAGTTGGATGTGAACATGAAAAAAAAAAAGAAATTTTCACTAAAATGCTGGTGTTACCCTACATTTTTCATTTTCACAAGGGAAATTTTCACAAGTATGGAAATACCTCATATGTAGATGAAAAGTGCTCTGCAGGCAAACTACAATGCTCAGAAGAGAAGGAGCGCCATTTACAAATGTTTACAAAGCCCCCATGGTGTCAGAACAGTGGACCCCCCACATGTGACCCCCTTTTGTAAACTAAACCCTTCACGTAATGTAATAAGGGGTACAGTGAACATTTACACCCCACAGGTGTCTGACAGATTTTTGAAACAGTGGTCCGTGAAAATGAAAAATAAAATTTTTCATTTGCACAGCCCACTGTTCCAAAGATCTGTCAAACACCAGTGGGGTTTAGATGCTCACTGCACCCCTTATTAAATTCTGTGAGGGGTGTAGTTTCCAAAATGGGGTCACATGTTGGGGGGGGGGTCCATTGTTCTGGCACCATGGGGGCTTTGTAAATGCACTTCCCCCCCCCCCCGACTTCTATTCCAAACAAATTATCTCTCCAAAAGCTCAATGGTGCTCCTCCTCTTCTGAGCATTGTAGTTCGCCCACAAAGGACTTTACATCCACATATGGGGTATTTCCATACTCAGAAAAAATAGGGTTACAAATTTTGGGAGACTTTTTCTACTATTACCCCTTGTGAAAATGAAAAATTTGGGGTAACACCAGCATTTTTGTGAAAAAAATGAAATTTTTCATCTTCACGTCCAACTTTAGCAGAAATTTGTCAAACACCTGTGGGGTGTTAAGGCTCAATGTATCCCTTGTTATGTTCCTTGAGGGGTGTAGTTTCCAAAACAGGAGTTGTGGGTTATTTTTTTGCTGTTCTGGAACTATAGGGGCTTCCTAAATGTGACATGCCCCCCCAAAAACCATTTCAGAAAAACTCACTCTCCAAAACCCCACTGGCGCTCCTTCGCTTCTGAGCCCTCTACTGCGCTCACAGAGCACTTAACATACAAATATGAGGTATTTCCTTACTTGAGAGAAAATTGGTTACACATTTTGGGGGGATTTCTTTCCTTTTACCCCTTGTAAAAATTCAAAAACAAGGTCTACAAGAACTTGTGAGTGTAAAAAATTAAGATTTTGAATATTCTCCTTCACTTTGCTGCTATTCCTGTGAAACACCTAAAGGGTTAACCCACTTTCTGAATGTAATTTTGAATACTTTGAGGGGTGCAGTTTTTTATAATTGAGTCATTTGTAGGGTATTACTAATATGAAGGCCCTTCAAATCCCCTTCAAATCTGAACTGGTCCCTGAAAAATTCTGATTTTGAAAATGTTTAATTGCTGCTGAACTTTGAAGCCCTCTGATGTCTATCAATAGTAAAAACATGTCAACTTTATGTAAGAAAGAAACGGAAGACCAGCACGGTATAATCAAACCAAATTTTGCAATTTATTATAACAAGCATGCAGTACACAGTGGATGTATGAAGGTGACACGTTTTGGCCGGTGGCACCCGGCCTTACTCAGAACCACCGGCCGAAAAAGCGCCACCATCATGCATCCACTGTGTACTGTGTGCTTGTTACAATAAACTGCACAATCTGCTTTGATTATACTGTGCTGGACTTCCAATTCTTTCTTACATCTTGCTTCCGGTGAGCTTGGTCGTCCTGGGTGAGCTGACTACCAGTTTCTTCTCATGTCAACTTTATGATGCAAACATAAAGTAGACATATTGGATATGTGAATCAATGTATAATTTATTTGGTATGTCTATTTTCCTTACAATAACTACTATCACTGACACTCCGACACAACGTATCGATAGCTTCAATTTATCAGACCATAAACAACACTTAAGAAGCTAATTTTAACAATTTATTAAAGTCTTAAAAAACCTCATAGCAACATAATATTCAAGACACCAGTTGCATAAATCAAAAAGACAGTATATTTCTCCAATGATGAACACCTGTATATCCCATATCCCTACGCGTTTCCCCGTGTATCTAATAACATACAGCGGTTCATCAGGGGATTTCCATATACAAAAAATATAATACTATAAGATCAGGGATAATTTCGTATATGTGAATTTTCGCATATGCGAAAATATCGCGAGAATATTACGAATATGCGAATATTTGCGAATATTGGACGAATATTCATCCATATATTCGCGAATATTCGCGAATTCGAATATTGCCTATGCCGCTCAACACTATTGAAGAGTAGGGGTGTGGTGGGATATTGGGGGAAGGGATGGGATTTTATATTTCTGCATGAGCATTAATGTTATTTTGTTCCAGGAATGTATCTAACCCTGTTTTAAATTTATTAATCGTTCCTGCTGTGACTAGTTCCTGAGATAGACTGTTCCATAAATTCACAGTTCTTATGGTAAAGAAGGCATGTCGCACATTGAGACTAAACCTTTTCTTCTCCAGACGGAGGGAATGCCCCTTGTCCTTTGGGGGGGGGTTTAACCTGGAACAGTTTTTCTCCATATTTTTTGTATGGGCCATTAATATACTTATATACATTCATCATATCCCCCCTTAAACGTCTCTTCTCAAGACTAAACAATTGTAACTCCTTTAATCGCTCCTCATAGCTACGATGTTCCATGCCCCATATTAGTTTAGTCGCGCGTCTCTGCACCCTTTCCAGCAACACAGTGTCCCTTTTATGGACTGGTGACCAAAACTGAAAAGCATACTCCAGGTGAGGCCGTACCAATGCTCTATAAAGGGGGAGTATTATGTCCCTGTCCCTCGAGTCCATGCCTCTTTTGATACATGACAATATCCTGCCGGCCTTGGAAGCAGCAGCCTGACATTGCATGCTATTCTGTAGTGATCTACAAGTGCACCCAGATCCTTCTCTACCGGTGACTCTGCAAGTTTAACACCCCCTAAGATATACGATGCGTGCACGTTATTAGTACCCAGATGCATAACTTTACATTTATTCACATTGAACCTCATTTGCCAAGTGGATGCCCAGACACTTAGTCTATCCAAGTCATCTTGTAACCTATGCACATCCTCTATAGACTGTGCCGTGCTACAAAGCTTAGTGTCATCTGCAAAGATAGAAACAGAGCTGTTAATGCCATCCTCTATATCATTGATAAATAAATTAAACAACAGCGTTCCCAGTACTGAATCTTGGGGTACACCACTAATAACCGGGGACCAATCAGAGTACGAATCATTGACCACTACTCTCTGGGTACGATCTATGAGCCAGTGTTCAATCCAGTTACAAACTAAAGTTTCCAAGCCCAAAGACCTTAACTTACCTGTCAGACGACTATGAGGGACAGTATCAAACACTTTAGCAAAATCCAGAAACACTATATCCACAGCCATTCCTCTGTTGAGGCTTCTACTCACCTCTTCATAAAAGCAAATTAGATTGGTTTAACATCTTCTATCCTTAGTAAACCCATGCTGGCTATCACTTATAATACAATTAACCACTATGTATTCCTGTATGTAATCCCTCATAAGTCCTTCAAACAATTTACCCACAATGCACGTTAAATTTACCGGTCTATAATTTCCTGGGGAAGACCTAGAGCCCTTCTTGAAGATTGGTACCACATTCGCCTTGCACCAGTCCCTTGGCACAATACCAGACACCAGAGAATCTCTTAATATCATGAACAAGGGTACAGATATTACTGAACTTACCTCTCTAAGAACTCTTGGGTCTAATCCATCTGGTCCTGAAGATTTGCTTACATTTACTTTACTTTACATTTAACATATATGCTACATACACAGCAATCTAGAAACATAGAACACATAAAAGAAACACCACATGCAAGAGTAAGAAACGGAAGGAGTAATTAACTAAATTGGATAGTAAAATATCTATATATATATATATATATATATATATATATATATATATATCCTCCCAATAACTGGCAATACCAAAGAACTGATATTAATAGATAGAAAAAAAAGAGAGGAAAAAAAAGGAAACCAAAAATAGATAAATAATTCCCCTACCAGAAAACATCTGGTGAACCCCAGAGATTCCTCCAATGTTGTGAAGGGAAAGGTGGGTATCATTTACCTTTAGATACTATGTAGGGCTTTTGGATGATATTATCCTGGCATAAATCGCTTAATCCATCACTGACCAAGTATCTACAATGAGATTATAATATCCCTACCTGACCCAATATCTACAATGAGACTTCAAGGGAATATGTATCTCCTACAGCTAGGTTGTACCTGATATTTGTTGTATCGTACTTGATGCAGCGATCTTGTGATCTGCTGCACGAAACCGGAAGTGACGCATGTGGCGTTTTCACCACGCTTGCAGGAATGGGGATAAAAGACCGCGTCTGACAGCATAGTAAGTACCTACAGCCTGGATTGGCGGCTGTTGCGTCGTATATCTTCAGTTTTTGTGGATCAGCGGTAAGGAGCTTAAGCTTTTTAGGAGGTCTGTAAGATTTTTTTTAGGATATCTTATTTGATGTTTTATTTTTGGTGGCATTGTCTTTTCCATCTGCAGATTTGCCTTATTCATGGAGCAGGAGTACATAGCAGGAGAAGTTTAGGAGGCTAGTATTATCTTTAACTAGTTTTGGTAAGGAACTGTTTGTGTGGTGATGGTGGATAAATCGATAGTTTGGTGGAACATCAAGAGAGCATATAACCTGATACTATTATTCTTAATATACTGTAGGTGTGGATATAAATCTTGGATGCTATTATTAACTATACCGTTTAAGGGATACTTACATGCCTTGGAGGAACATTGATTCCCTTAAAGGGGTACTCCGCCCCTAGACATCTTATCCACTGTCCAAAGGATAGGGGATAAGATGTCAGATCGCCAGGGTCCCGCTGCTGGGGACCCCTGGGATCGCCGCTGCGGCTCCCCGCTATCATTACTGCACAGAGCAAGTTCGCTCTGTGCGTAATGACGGGCGATACAGGGGATGGAGCAGCGTGATTTCATGGCTCCGCCACTCGTGACATCACGGCCCGCCCCCTTAATGCAAGTCTATGGCAGAGGATGTGATGACCGCCACGCCCCCTCCCATAGACTTGTATTGGGGGGCGGGCCATGATGTCACGAGGGACGGAGCTGTGACGTAACGATGCTCCGGCCCCTGTATTGCCCGTTATTACGTACAGAGCGAAGTCGCCCTGTGCAGTAATGTTAGCAGGGAGCCGCAGCGGCGATCCCGGGGGTCCCTAGCAGCGGGACCCCGGCGATCTGACATCTTATCCCCTATCCTTTGGATAGGGGATAAGATGTCTAGGGGCGGAGTACCCCTTTAAGGTTTACACCTCCTGTGGTTCCGGCATAATTGTTGGATCCTGTAATAACAACCTAGCTGAGGTAGGAGATATATATTCCCTTGAAGTCTCATTGTAGATATTGGGTCAGGTAGGGATATTATAGATACTTGGTCAGTGCTGGATTAAGCTATTTATACTAGGACAATATCATCCAATAGTCCTACATAGTATCTAAAGGTAAATTAAACCCACCTTTCCCTTCATAACATTGGAGGAATCTCTGGGGTTCACCAGGTGTTTTCTGGTAGGGGAATTATTTATTATCTATTTTTGGTTTCCTTTTTTTCCCTCTTTTTTTCTATCTATTAATGTCAGTTCTTTGGTGTTGTCAGTTATTGGGAGGATATGTGCGAAGGTTAATTGATTTACTCATTTAACCTGTGTTTGTGGGAGGGGCGGTACTCACTCTTAAAAGCCGCGGCTCCTCTCGGTCAGTACGCCACGGCTCTCGCGTTGTTTGGGTCCGTGACGTCAGACGCCAGAGGAAGTTCCCCTGTCGAAGCTTTGTCACAGGTTAGTAAAAGGCGCTGGGTTAGGGGGTGTCGGCGGAGGGTCACCGCTGGTATTCAGGTTTCGCTGGGCTCCGTGGTGACCCCCCATGCTGTTATGTGCACTCGCTTCCGGCTGCATAGCTTTGCACTCCAGGGGCATGTCTTTGCTGTTTGTCGGGTGCAGGGTACCCTGCCTGTCGCATGCCTGCGTTGTTTATTGTTTAGTGGCCACGTCGGGCTGATGTCAGATGTCGCACGCTTCCGGCTGCTCGGCTCTGCACGTCGGGGGTGGGGTGGGGGGGGGGGCGGGGGGAAAGGGGTTTTCAGATGGAGGTGTCTTTGGAGCTCAGGTCTTTTATGGGGTTCCGCAGTTACCTCCCGTCTCTGTTGTTTTACGCTGCTTGTTGCTTCTAGCCTCAGTAGGTTTTCTCAGTCATGTTGTGATAACAGTGCTCGTTATTGCTAATGCTAGTCGCTACCACATGTTTGTGTTTCGCCTTTATAAATTAACTCTGCCTCGTTCCTGTATATTCTACCATTCATACTATTTATTTCCCAGTCGCTTCTCAAATCCCATGCTATTTCCCATTTCATGTATTTTCTCTTGCTGCTTGCTACTAACTTTTTAATCGTATAGTTATAGCTACAAGTATGCTACTTGCTCTTTACAGCATTGTTAGTCTGTGCCTGTAGTTTGGTAAAAAAAAAAAAAAAGGGGGAGAGTAAAGAGTAGGTGTTGTTAATGATGTTTGGTTCCCTGTGTGGGGGGGAGGGGCTTCTTTAAAAAAAAAAAAAAAAAAAAAGAATATATATATATATATATATATATATATATATATATATAAAAAATAGAGGGGTGTGGAATAGTGGACGTCTAGTTTCATTGGTCTATACAGTTTAATTGTATGTCGTGGTTTCATTTCCCTGCTGCTTTTCTTAGTTCACGGTTAGTTCTCACTAATAAATCACCGTGTGTTTAGCTTCCCAGGTTACGTTCCCACTTCATATGTGTCACGATTCGGCTTCCAGGTAGTGGATCCTCTGTGTCAGCGAGGGATTGGCGTGGACCGTGCTAGTGGACCGGTTCTAAGAGGCTACTGGTTTTCACCAGAGCCCGCCGCAAAGCGGGATGGTCTTGCTGCGGCAGTAGCAACCAGGTCGTATCCACTAGCAACGGCTCTACCTCGCTGACTGCTGAGAAGGCGTGGGACAGAAGGACTAGGCAGAGGCAAGGTCAGACGTAGCAGAAGGTCGGGGGCAGGCGGCAAGGTTCGTAGTCAGGATGGATAGCAGAAGTTCAGGTACACAGGCTTTGGACACACTAAACGCTTTCACTGGCACAAGGCAACAAGATCCGGCGAGGGAGTGCATGGGAGGAGGTCAGATAAAGGCAGGGAGCAGATGGGAGCCAATTAAGCTAATTGGGCCAGGCACCAATCATTGGTGCGCTGGCCCTTTAAGTCGCAGAGAGCTGGCGCGCGCGCGCCCTAGAGAGCGGAGCCGCGCGCGCCAGCACATGACAGCAGGGGACCGGGACGGGTAAGTGACCTGGGATGCGATTCGCGAGCGGGCGCGTCCCGCTGTGCGAATCGCATCCCCGACGGCCATGACAGTGCAGCGCTCCCGGTCAGCGGGACTGACCGGGGCGCTGCGGGGAGAGAGACGCCGTGAGCGCTCCGGGGAGGAGCGGGGACCCGGAGCGCTAGGCGTAACAGTACCCCCCCCCTTAGGTCTCCCCTTTTCTTTGACCGGTAACTGCCTCCCCTGGGATGAGGACACCGGGAAAGAATGGAGGGTTTCCTCAACGGCAGGCAGTACAGCAGGAGTGGGAATGGGGAGGGAGGGCAGAGGGCGAAGCCTGGCACGGGGCAGTGTGACACCAGGACGGGGGCCATGAGGAGGCACAGAGGTTTGCCTGACGGGACTGGGAGGGGGGGAGAGGCACTTCCTATGGCAGGCAGAGTCCCAGTTCTTTATCTCCCCGGTGGTCCAATCAAGGGTGGGGGAATGAAGCCGGAGCCATGGCAGACCGAGGAGGACCTCAGAGGTACAGTTGGGGAGAATGAAGAACTCAATCCTTTCGTGGTGGGGTCCGATAGACATCAGGAGGGGTTCTGTGCGGTAACGCACGGTGCAGTCCAATCTGGCTCCGTTGACCGCGGAAATGTAGAGCGGTTTGACGAGACGGGTCACCGGGATGCTGAATTTATTAACAAACGACTCCAAAATAAAATTCCCAGAGGCACCAGAGTCCAAGCAGGCCACGGCTGAGAGGGAGGAGTTGGCTGTAGGAGAAATCCGCACGGGCACCGTGAGACGTGGAGAAGAAGACTTAGAACCAAGAGATGCCACACCCACGTGAGCTGGGTGCGTGCGTGCGTTTCCCAGGCGTGGAGGACGGATAGGGCAATCCACCAAGAAATGCTCGGTACTGGCACAGTACAGACAGAGATTTTCTTCTCTACGGCGATTCCTCTCTTCCTGGGTCAGGCGAGACCGATCCACTTGCATGGCCTCCTCGGCGGGAGGCCCAGGCATAGACTGCAAAGGATGCTGTGGGAGAGGTGCCCAGAGATCTAAGTCTTTTTCCTGGCGGAGCTCTTGGTGTCGCTCAGAAAAACGCATGTCAATGCGGGTAGCCAAATGGATGAGTTCTTGGAGGTTGGCAGGAATCTCTCGTGCGGCCAGCACATCCTTGATGCGACTGGATAGGCCTTTTTTAAAGGTCGCGCAGAGAGCCTCGTTATTCCAGGATAGTTCAGAAGCAAGAGTACGGAATTGTATGGCGTACTCGCCAACGGAAGAATTACCCTGGACCAGGTTCAGCAAGGCAGTCTCAGCAGAAGAGGCTCGGGCAGGTTCCTCAAAGACACTTCGGACTTCAGCGAAGAAGGACTGGACTGTGGCTGTGGCAGGATCATTGCGGTCCCAGAGCGGTGTGGCCCAAGACAAGGCCTTTCCTGAAAGAAGGCTTACTACGAACGCCACCTTAGACCGTTCTGTAGGAAACAAGTCCGACAACATCTCCATATGCAGGGAACACTGAGACAAAAATCCACGGCAGAGTTTAGAGTCCCCATCAAATTTGTCCGGCAGGGACAAGCGTAGGTTAGGAGCGGCCACTCGCTGCGGAGGAGGTGCAGGAGCTGGCGGAGGAGATGGTTGCTGCTGTAGCAGAGGCAGAAGTTGCTGTAACATGGCGGTCAACTGCGACAGCTGCTGTCCTTGTTGGGCAATCTGCTGCGATTGCTGAGCGACCACCGTGGGAAGATCAGCGAGACTTGGCAGCGGCACCTCAGCGGGATCCATGGCCGGATCTACTGTCACGATTCGGCTTCCAGGTAGTGGATCCTCTGTGTCAGCGAGGGATTGGCGTGGACCGTGCTAGTGGACCGGTTCTAAGAGGCTACTGGTTTTCACCAGAGCCCGCCGCAAAGCGGGATGGTCTTGCTGCGGCAGTAGCAACCAGGTCGTATCCACTAGCAACGGCTCTACCTCGCTGACTGCTGAGAAGGCGTGGGACAGAAGGACTAGGCAGAGGCAAGGTCAGACGTAGCAGAAGGTCGGGGGCAGGCGGCAAGGTTCGTAGTCAGGATGGATAGCAGAAGTTCAGGTACACAGGCTTTGGACACACTAAACGCTTTCACTGGCACAAGGCAACAAGATCCGGCGAGGGAGTGCATGGGAGGAGGTCAGATAAAGGCAGGGAGCAGATGGGAGCCAATTAAGCTAATTGGGCCAGGCACCAATCATTGGTGCGCTGGCCCTTTAAGTCGCAGAGAGCTGGCGCGCGCGCGCCCTAGAGAGCGGAGCCGCGCGCGCCAGCACATGACAGCAGGGGACCGGGACGGGTAAGTGACCTGGGATGCGATTCGCGAGCGGGCGCGTCCCGCTGTGCGAATCGCATCCCCGACGGCCATGACAGTGCAGCGCTCCCGGTCAGCGGGACTGACCGGGGCGCTGCGGGGAGAGAGACGCCGTGAGCGCTCCGGGGAGGAGCGGGGACCCGGAGCGCTAGGCGTAACAATATGTTGCTGATTCACTACTACTACTCCACTGCTGGTATGATATTATAACTCGGTCTCACATTGTTGGTTTTCCTTTGCTGCTTTACTTCGTTGTTATGGTCTGGTCTCCTTATGGCGTTTTCATAGTAGTTACCATATTCGTTCTTCTGCTAAGTCGGCTAGTAGCCTTGTCACCGAGGTGCATTGCACGTGGGCCGTATCTGTACTGCAATGATATTCGCTGTTAACTGGTTAAGTATGTTTGTAGTGTCTGCTGGCCTAAAAAAAAAAAAAAAAAAAAAAAAATCTCTGTCGTGGTCTCCCGTATGCTCTGTTGGGTGACGGTCCACGCCGGCTCTTATTTAGTCATGTGGTCTGTTTACCTTGTCTTGTTTCTATACATTTATTTAGCTTCTCCCCTCTCTAGCCCTTATTCGCTGTCTAATTAGGCGCCCTCTTTGTACTTGTCTTGTTGCTCCTGCCACTTTCCTCACTAGTCTATTTTTTCGCTTTCCTCGCTGTGTTCCTAATCGTCGTTGTGTTCAGTACCCCAGTCGCAAGTATCCTTGTTTCTCGTGGTTGCCTACATGCAGTTGTCCCTTACAATTTTGTCTAGGTCAAGCTGTGAGTTTACGCATGTTTTCTGTTTCAGTATATTTATCAGAAGTCTACCTCCTACATTAGAGCGTCATCTTTTTCATTCAGCATTGGTTGTGTATCTGTCTAGGCTCGAAGTTCGTCTTTTCGTGAGTCCGTTACTCCCTTGTCCCTGGCTCGGTCGCTTTGAAGGTATGAAAAAAAAAAAAAAAAGGGGGTTAATAAATAAAGGTATTAGTTAACGTGCAGCTTGGTCTGTTCTCCCCATCTCGCCTTTGGGGCTCGGTGAATTTCCTTCCCACTGACTCAACTCGTCCTGGGGTCTTCATGTGGGTCCGTGTTAGCTGGTGTTTAGTTATATGCCTGTGTGTTTTATCCAGCAGTTGTCCACGCTCGTTCTAGTGGCTTGACGTCTGCCGTCATCTACGTCGTGTTAGCATATCCATCCTCGTACAGGTATGTGCAGTCTACACTGTTGGTGAGTTATGATAGACGTTCTCTTTGTACGGCTTTCCTTTGAGCCCACAGTATTCACTCCGGTGGTCTCTTCTCACTTTAGCCTCTACGTTGGTCCAGCGCTCTGTTCGTGTCAAGGTTGACCTACGTCGCTCAGTAATCAAGGTTGGTAAACTGTTCCTCCAGGCGCTGTCTTGAGTAGGATCGCGGTTCTTATTGCTTTTTCTTTTAGGCACAGTCTGTTTGGAACTTTGAAAAGCACAGGTATTCATGTTTTAGTTGTTACCCATCACGTCCTTGGGTATACCTTTACCCCCTACCCACCACGTCTCTGGGCCAGGGCTTCGTTTTTCATGAGTGACTCTCACGTAGCACGCAATTAGCATCTTTTCGTCACTACACGTCACCCTTCACTTTCTAGTCTAATTACATTTTAGACTTAGTTCCTTCACTACGGTTGTGTGGCATCCGTGGCTTTGGTTCCAAGTTGGTCTTGCGCTGATAGGTGAATTTCACTGTGGTGGGCTGCTGCCTTCTGGTGTCAGGGTTTGATTGTTATGTGTCTAATTTTCAGAAATGTCTCACGCTTCAGACATTGAAGATGCAGACTCTGTTCTGGACAACGTCGCTAGAACGTAGGATCTGGGTAGCGTCCCCTCACTTCGCAACTGGACTATTCCCAAGCTGACGGCTGAACTCGTCCGCAAAGGCATCTCGTTCCTGGCTACTGCCCGCAAGGCGGAACTTTATTGTTTATTGGTCTCGGAGCAGTCAGGACTTTGTGATCAAGCAGGCACTAGTAGCGGAGAAGTGTCCATGCAGACACTTAATACGTCCATCCTCCAGTTGCATACTTTAATTAACTCGCTGTGTTCTAGAGTTGACACTTTGGAGTGCAAGAATTCAGAAGTTCCCGCTTCTGCCCCAGTAGTTGGTTCGGTTCCTGCCGTTCCGCAGACGTCCGTTCCCCCTCAGGTTCCTGCTACTCCGCAGGTTTCAGTGTTACCGGTTGGACTTAACATGCTCATGCCTAATATCGCACCAGCTCATTTCATTCCGGCAAATCTGAAGAAGGACATTCTCGATGGTAAGGACGTTAACCTCGCTTCCTTGCTTATTGCCTCTCATGATGTTTCCGAGAACAAGACTATTGCTTGTGGTGAGGTGTCAGTGATCCTGAAAGCTAAGGACGTTAGGTTAAGTCGCAAGCTTACACTAGCTGAAGTGTTCGCCATTTATCGTGACATCTTGTGCTCAGTCAGGCCAGAGAGACGCGAAGAGCTTGATATGTATCTGTACAAAGTCACAGAATTAGCTCATAAATATTGAGGGTCCACGTTTTATGATTATCATAAATCGTTTTCAGCTAAGGCTGCGGCTGCTCTAGTACAGTATAACTACACAGTCAATTGGGCATTGGTTGACAACGAGATTTTTTCCAGTCATTTTGCAGGTCTTAAAGCCCCAGTTTGCTCTCGGTGTCAATCCATTACCCATACCACCGAGTGGTGTAATACCGTTAATTCCCCAGCTGAAGTGACTCCCGGTATGTCCTCACCCACATTTCAGCCTAGGAATCAGAAACAGGCCGGCTTGATTGACAAACTAGGTAGACCCATTAAATATCTCGGTAAATCGCAAATCTGCAATAATTACAATTTCGGGTCTTGCAATTATAACCAGTGTAGACTTTTACATGTTTGCGCAGTCTGTTTCAGAGCCCATCCTAAGTCCAGTTGTTCACAAAAGTCGAAAGCATGACTAGCTGTGATAGATGTCTTCTGTTTAGAATATTTTCTCGCTGATCACCCAGTTAAGAGTTTTGTTCAATTTTTGCTTAATGGTTTCCGGTCAGGTTTCCATACAGGTTTTGTTACTTTACCCTCTGCTACGTATGAGTGTGACAATTTACGTTCTGCTCTAAGGGACCCTATGGTTGTAGATACCCTGTTACAAGCAGAAGTAGACAAGGGTTTTGTCATTGGTCTGTTTGATGAGCCCCCCTTTGACGTTTGGAGAGTAAGTCCACTAGGGTTGGTGGCTGGGAAATTCAGCAATAAACTACGTTTAATTTATGATTTGTCCGCCCCTTACTCTGCACACACACCTAGCTTAAATTCTCTTATCCCCGCAGGAGAATTTTCCTTGAAATATGCTTCCATAGATGAGGCAATAGCGGTCATCCTGAGCATGGGCGGTAACACGTGGCTGTCCAAGATCGACATATCTGATGCCTTTAAGCTCCTGCCCATTTTGCCTCAGTTATGGAAGTGGTACGGTATTAGGTGGCGTAAGAAGTATTATTTTGCTGTGAAATTAACTTTTGGCGCTAGGAGCAGTCCTTGGTTGTTTGATAAATTTGCACAGTCCCTACACTGGCTCTTGGAAAACAGGTTCGACTGTTCCCATGTTATCCACTACTTGGACGACTTTTTGTTTATTGAACCGGGTAATGAGTGCCCCAGAGATTTGAAGACCTCGTTAGCAGTATTTCAGCAACTGGCTGTTCCGGTGTCAGATAAAAAAGTTGAGGGCCCTTGCAAGTCACTGACCTTTTTAGGTATTATTCTGGACACACAGGCCATGGAAGCCAGATTACCGTTTGACAAGCTCTCACGTATTAGACAGACCATGCATGTTCTTGCCAATTCACCCAGGGTGACTAAGGTACAACTCCAATCCATTCTCGGCATGCTGAACTTTGCCATGCGTGTAATTCCACAGGGTAGGAGTTTTGTGTCCAGGTTGTTAGACGCTATGAATTCTGTACCTGGCCAAAACGATGTAGTCATGTTTGACAAACACGCGCTTACTGATTTCGCCATGTGGCATACGTTCTTGGCTGACTGGAATGGGGTATCCTTTTTCACCCCTGGTATCGACAATGCCTCTCCTCTAGTTTTCTCTGATGCCTCCTCCTCAGTGGGTTTTGCAGCTATTTGGGAAAACCATTGGTTGGCTAGTGCTTGGCCAACTGAAGTATCCCTGTCTCCAGGTTTTAGCAGGTCATCAGCATTGTTCGAGTTGTACCCTATAGTTGCAGCTGCCGGTGTGTGGGGTCATCTATGGTTTAGGAATTCAGTTCTGTTCGTTTCTGACAATGAAGCTACGGTGAATATTCTACTCAAAGGTAGATCCACATCCCCACAGGTTATGTCTTTGATGCGTAAACTAGTATGGTTGTCATTGTCGCATAATTTTAACTTCTCTAGTGCTCATATAGATGGTGTTAGAAATACGGCTGCCGATGCACTATCTAGGTTCAATTTTGCACTCTTCTTCCAGGTGATGCCAGAGGCCGATCCGTCAGGATGCACGGTTCCAGCGTTCCACGATTTGATTTTGAATTAAATGCCTATATGTCTGTCGGTCAGGATTTGATTAATAGTTCACTTTCCCATAACACTCTGAAAGTTTATCGTACGGCCTTTAATCTGTTTACCAAATTCTGTCAGTCTCACCCGCATGACGACTTCCTTTCTGTGTCTTTTCTTTTAGCCTTTATAGGGTTGTGCCACTCCTCCTTACGGCTGGCATATAACACCATAAAAATCTATTTGGCAGGCATACAACACTTTGTTACCTTGAAGTTCCCGGATAGGGCGTCACTGTTTACATCGCATGCAGTCAAGGCTGCCCTTAAAGGGGTTGCTAAGAGCAGAGTACCAAAGCCTCCAGGTAGGCAGCCCATTTCAGGGTCTCTATTTAGGCAGCTGGCAGATGCCTTGGATCACTCCCCGTTTGGTTTACGTAATAGTTTGACACTAAAGGCAGCCCTCTTCTTAGGTTATTACGGCTTTCTGAGACCGGGCGAGTTCACGTGCAAAACTAGCACCGCACCGTTTCTCAAGTTTGGGCAATTGCAGCGAGCCACGGATCATTTCACTCTCGTGTTGCGCGACACAAAGACATCACTTCCCGGTCAGGAGGTGCACGTTAAATATTTTAAAACCTCTCACAAGTGGTGTCCGGTGTTGGTCTTCAACGCATTACTTGCTCTCCGTGTTCACGACAGTCTAGGGAGCCCGCTGTTATTGTTTGATAATGCTGCTCTTACTTCCTCAGTTTTTGTACGTTATTTACGTGTTTTAGTTAAATCCTTAGGTCACAATGCTTCAGTTATATCCGGCCATTCGCTTCGGATAGGGGCAGCAGCATCGGCCTCTCGTCATGGCGTTCCTGCTCATGTCATCAGGAAGTTAGGTCGCTGGAAGTCCAGCGCGTATATGCGTTATGTTCCAAACCCGAAGGTGGAGATGCAATATGCTTTTGAATCACTTGTAATGTAATGCCTAATAAAGATTTGTGTGTTGATATCTGAGTTTTGCCCTCTTATTTTCCAAGGTGTACCCTTACGCGGCAGTATATGGCACAATTCAGACTGCCTAGTCTTAGCTGAGTTAGTTTTAGTTAGGTAGGCTCGCTATTCTATAGCACCGACCACAAGTGCGAAGGTTAATTGATTTACTCATTTAACCTGTGTTTGTGGGAGGGGCGGTACTCACTCTTAAAAGCCGCGGCTCCCCTCGGTCAGTACGCCACGGCTCTCGCGTTGTCCCACCCTGCCCCCCCTCTCTTTTTCTACTCCTTTTTAAGGTATGCCCTCTTATTTTCCAAGGTGTACCCTTACGCGGCAGTATATGGCACAATTCAGACTACCTAGTCTTAGCTGAGTTAGTTTTAGTTAGGTAGGCTCGCTATTCTATAGCACCGACCACAAATATATCTCTTTAGATATTTTACTACCAATTTAGTTAATTACTCCTTCCGCTTCTTACTCTTGCATGTGGTGTTTCTTTTATGTGTTATATGTTTCTAGATCGCTGTGTATGTAGCATATGTGTTAAATGTATTGCCTGATAAATCTTTACATGTGCTGATATGCTTTAGTAATTGTATTTCTGTGCTTTCTATGTGGTTTGTCTATTTCTTTTTGCCACAGGATTCACAGTCAGATTATACTACAAGCAAAACTCTAAGACCCTAATTTAGGGACACACCACCTGCTTTATGTTATGCTATGTCTGTCTAGCTACTGTTAATGTTTGCATATTCTGCTATTTTCATGTTTTTCATCTATACTTAGCTCCATATATTGTCATATTGCTTACATTATTCCTGATCTTATAGTATTATATTTTTTGTATATGGAAATCCCCTGATGAATCGCTGTAGGTTATTAGATACACGGGGAAACGCGTAGGGATATGGGATATACAGGTGTTCATCATTGGAGAATTATACTGTCTTTTTGATTTATGCAACTGGTGTTTTGAATATTATGTTGCTATAAGGATTTTTTAAGACTTTAATAAATTGTTAAAATTAGCTTCTTGGAGGGCGTGGCTAGCCATGCACGGAGAAGGTCACTAGCTCGCTGAGCTCCGTCTCCACGGCCCAAACAACGGGGGTAATAATCGCTCCACATGCGCCAAAAGAGGTCTGGACAGAACCAGAGGTCAGGGGGACCTACCCTGCAACCACCGATCCCGATTTCCAACTTCTTCGGCCCACTCCGGAGTCTTCGAGAGCCCGGGAACCAGATGACGGTGCTTTCCAAGATGGCGCCGACCCCTTCTCCTAAGACCACGCTGCTGCATTCCCCACCCGTCACTCGCAGAAGCGCGGCCGGAGCAGCTACACGAGGTGGGCAACTGAAGGCGTTACTCGACTTACCGACGAGGACCCCGACTGTGCAAGACAAGGTTCCCGCGGTCGAGCGCCACTGCACGGGTGCCCCGACCGGACGCGGTAGGCCGCAGCCTGCGACCTGTGCCGGACTTGAGGGAGACGCCTCGAGACTCCCCTCACGCTCGGGTCCTCAGCGCACCTCATCGCGGTCCTCCCTCTCAGACCACCACGAGGGATGGATGGACCACAGCTCCCGTTCTCCTAGGGGTGAGCCCCAGCAACCAGAAACGGGTCCGCCTGCCGACACCAGGAACCCGACCCCAGAGAGTCTCCGGCGGCCCTCCTTGCTCCCCGGCTTGGGAGATGAACTTAGAGGACAGAGACTTGGCTCCTCCATGGCCGCTGAAGACGAGGTAGGACCAGAGGGAGAGTCTGTTCCCACATCTTCCCCCTACTGCTCCCCTCCACGTCCCCCTGGTCCTCCAGAGGAGGCGGCTGCGTCCCCTTCCCAAAGCATCCCCTCCATTCTTCGAAGCCCTAGAGACTCCCTGTGCTCCCAGTTGTCCCGCTCGGATGCTGATGAGGGTGAAGCTCTGCGCCCCGCTACCTTGACTGACGGCCCATACCCTTCGGGGTCTGCTCCTGGGACTGCTTGGAACCTTGCTGGCCCGAAACTGGCCCACAACCATGCACCAGGCACCCCAGGACACCATGAGGTGCATTCTGGGACGACTGTGGGCCTTCCACCAACTGGGCCTCCTGCAGTTCACCCACAGCTCCAGCATTGCCTCGCCCCGCTACAAAACCTTGGGGACCCACTTTCCTCTACACTGCCACCCCCGGCCCAAGCGGTCGCCTTGTTAAAGGGGCACCCCGAACTGCAAGCGCTCCTGGCCCTCCTGCCTACCAAAAGTGACCTGTCAGCCTGGGCACTCGACCTAAAACACGCCTGGCGCCAGGACCTACACCCTGTCCAGCAAGATGTCTCTGACCTACAGGAAAGGGTGGCAGCCCTAGAGACCTTCCAGGCTACAGCGTTGGACACTATAAGAGGCTTGCAGTCCTCCTTATCTACTCAATCTTCTACACAGCTGGCGATGGCAGATCACCTCGACGACGTTGAGAACAGAAGTCGCCGGAACAATGTTCGTATCCGGGGCCTCCCCGAGGCTACGAGAAACCAAGAATTATTCCCCACTGTAACTGGGATCTTCAACTTACTACTGGGGCGCCCCCCGGATACCCACATTGAACTCGACAGAGTGCACAGAGCACTCCGGGCACCAAGTACAGACCCCACGCGCCCACGAGATGTAATATGCAGAGTCCACGAATATGCCCTGAAAGAACAGATCATGACAAAAGTAAGACAGCGAGGAGATGTGGACTTTGACGGAGCAACCTTACAGCTGTACCCTGACCTGTCCAGACGCACCCTGCGTCAGAGAGCAATTCTACGACCACTTCTGCGAGAACTTCAGAATCGGAATCTACCCTACAGATGGGGCTTCCCTTTTGCCCTACACGTTACAGCCGGGGAGGTATCGGCCTCCCTGCGGGAACCTGGGGACTTACCACTCTTCCTTTCCTCGTTGGGCTTACCGCCCTTGACCTTGCCGGATTGGGTCAATTTCCTGAGAGATCCGTATGCTGTGCCTCCAGTTTCCAGACCCTCCCTGAGACCCCCAGCGAGACGTCCCAACCCAGGCTGGCCGCAGCCACAGCGACAGAGGAGATCCAGACGTTCTTCCTTAGGGCCCACCCCTGAGGACTGATTGACTAGCTTACTTGTTTTTTGTTGGTCTATGACCTGCTCATCTGGATTAGCAAGCGGAGTAATGTGAAGTACCTGGCTGTCCAACTCCCCACCCCTGTATACCCCCCCCTTACCACATGTCCCTCCCTTCTTCTCCTCGCCCTTCTCCCTCCCCCCTATACCCCCCCTAGACTTTCCCACCACTCCCACTGCCAACCGACTCCCTCCTCTGTACCTTTGCCCCAATTGCCCTGCCCGTGCTCCCTCCCACCCCCCCCTTCCCTCGTCCACCGGGACACTAATCGCCCTCCCCATTAACGATCTTACAGAGTCCCCCCCCCCCCCTCCCCACCCAATCCTCCTCTCCAGGTCCTGATTTCTTACCCCCCCCTCTTTCCCCCCCCTTTTCCCTTTCTTTCCCCGCCCACCTCGATCACATTCCCTCTCCCTCACCCTCTCTTTTACATGCTCGCCCCTCTCCCCCCCCCTTTCCCCCCCCTGTCCTCCAACCCTCCTGGACATTCCCGTCAGGGGACCATCCACGCTTACTCCTCCTTTTCTGCTCTATACCCAGACCTCTGGTGACCCTACTTACACACTTCCCCCTATCTAATGCCTACAGTGGCCCTCCTGAGGGTCGCTTTCATCGTCCCACCATGGCCGTGGACGGACGCTTTCCACATACTTTAATTTTGACACACCTCAGAGTAGTCGAGCTGAGAGCCCTCCCACTGCTGGCTTAGCACTACCCCACATAGGGTTGGTGTAGGTACTCTACACCCATTTGGCAGACGATTTTTTCTGCCACTAGTTTTACCTTGCAGGCACTTGAGCTTGCTTTTTTGGTTGGTTGTTCCCTCTTTATTTTATTTTTGAGTGTTTTGTTTTACTGATCCTATTCCTTGTCCCTTTCCTTTTCTCTTTCTTATTTTCAGATTCTCTGGTGTGACTCGCCTCCCATCGGGGTCCCTCCGCGGTGTCCTATTATTCTACGTTCTGCGGCAGGCAGTCAGAACACTCCATGGCAGAGGTGAAGATGGCCACCCTGAACGTTCAGGGATTCAACATTCCGGAGAAGAGGTCACAAATACTCTACCATATGCACAAAAATAAGGTCAGACTTTTATGCTTACAGGAGACCCACTTTAAATCAGGCCATATCCCGGATAGATTGGGCAGATACTTCACCACCTGGTTCCATAGCTCCAACCCGGACTCCCGCTCGAAGGGAGTGTCCATTGGTATACACCGTTCGCTTCCATTCAGTGTACAGGCTGTCCGGGTAGATCCAAACGCTCGCTATCTTTTTATCCGTGGAGCCTTGCTGGACCAGGTGGTGACGGTAGCGACGGTTTATGCCCCAAATAGTGGACAAGTGCCCTTTTTAATAGCGACTCTAGAAGAACTCTCTCATTTTGCCCAGGGTATGATACTGCTGGGGGGGGATTTCAATATCCCGCTACACCCACTGCTTGATGCGTCCACACGTCGATCGGCTATCTCCTACCGCCAATTGAGTAGACTTAAGAAGCAATTGCACTCTCTTCAGCTGTGCGACGTGTGGCGCCTCCAGCATCCGGGTGACCGGGACTATACGCACTTTTCCTCCCCTCATAACTCATATAGCAGGCTAGATTACGTCTTTCTTTCACACTTCCACCTCCCTAGATTATCCTCCTCACAAGTTGGCCACATGTACTTATCCGACCACGCTCCGGTGTACTGCACTGTGACGATTCCTTCCTTGACCACCCTGCGGTTTTCGTGGCGGCTTAACGAGTCCCTCCTACTGGACACCCTTTGCCTGTCAGACTTGAGGACTGCAATCACGCACTTTCAGTCTGATCATGCAAACGATCAGACATCTCAGCCGATCCAATGGGAGGCTCTCAAGAGTGTACTGAGGGGAATTCTGATCAGCCATGGCTCCCGGCTTAAGAGGGAGAAGGCGGCCAAGCTGAAGCGCCTCCTTGAGACGCTCCATAGTTTGGAAGCCTTGCACAAACAGACCTTACTTGAGTCCACGCTGAGGGAACTCACCAAAACTCGCCATGAGATCCGCTCCCTCCTAGACACCTCCCTGAGACAGTATAGTCAGAAATGCGCCTCGACATTCTACGAATGGGGCAACAAGCCGGGCAGACAATTGGCAAGAGCTCTCCGTGAGAAGAGGTCAGCGCTATTCATCCCATCCATAAACACATCGTCAGGTAGCAAATCGTTCATCACGGCCGACATACTTAAGGCTTTTGAGAAATACTACCATGACCTTTACAATATCCCCACCCCGTCAATACCCCCTCATTCTCCTCTTCCCCCATTATCCCTGCATGACTACATTCAGAATACATCCCTCCCTCGTCTATCTGAGGAGGATATAGAGGCCCTTGAGTCCCCGTTCTCGGAAGAGGAGATCGCCCAGGCAATATCACACCTACCTACTGGTAAAAGCCCGGGACCAGACGGGTACACGGCCAGGTTCTTCAAAACCCTAAAGGATAGCCTACTTCCCATTCTTTGCAAGACGTTCAATAGCATCGCCCCGAACCTGGGTTTTCCCACGGCATCGCTCAGTGCCTATATTACAGTAATTCCCAAAGAGGGCCGCGACCCGGGTCTTTGCTCCAGCTACCGACCCATATCTCTGCTGAATGTAGACCTTAAACTGTTCGCCAAATTGCTGGCGGACCGTCTGGCGTTGGTCCTCGGCCCCCTAGTCCACCCTGACCAGTCCGGGTTCATGCGCTCCCGAGAGGCGAGAGATAACACTGTTCGAGCCTTCTCGGTAATTAATAGAGCTACTACACTCAAAAAGCCATTACTGCTCCTCTCTCTTGACGCCGAGAAGGCGTTCGACAGGGTGGACTGGGGATTCCTTAGAGCAACGCTGGAGCAGATAGGCCTGGGTCCTGCTATGATGGGACGCGTAATGGCCCTGTATCGAGACCCCCAGGCACGGGTGAGAGTCAACGGGTCCCTGTCTTCCCCATTTCCCATCCGAAACGGAACGCGCCAGGGGTGCCCGCTTTCCCCCCTCCTCTACATCTTATGCATGGAGCATTTACTGACTGCCCTGAGATCTGATCCGGGCGTTCAGGGATTCACCCTGGGGGGGAGCGGGCACCTCTGCTCTGCTTTCGCGGATGACCTCCTACTCTACCTAGCCTCTCCATGCACCTCCCTACCGGCAGCATTGTCGGTCATACGGCAATACTCCCACTATAGCAACCATAGGATCAACATGTCCAAAAGTGTGGCCCTTCCAATAGCACTCCCGATAGCCACCATAGAGGGTCTTAAGAGGGAACACCCTTTTCATTGGACTACTGAGTCCTTCAAGTACTTGGGCGTACACATTCCCTTAAACCCGGGAGCTACCTTTGCCCTTAACTTCCAGACTCTGTCAGCGACACTAGACAGGGATCTGCGTAAATGGACAACTGGCACCTTCTCATGGCTGGGGCGAGCTAATATAATTAAAATGAACTTCCCACCCCGACTGCTATACCTATTCCAAGCGATCCCACTGGCGCTCCCGCGCTCCTACTTCAAAAAGCTAGACCAAATGATACGCTCTTTCATATGGGCGGGACGACCGTCTAGGATATCTAGCAGGGTTCTGGTCAGGAGGAAGCGGGCAGGTGGCCTGGCGGTACCGGACTGTCAGGCTTATTATGTAGCAGCTACCTTGACCCGACTCCTGGATTTCATACACGGTCGGGGTTCTAAACAATGGGTGGCGCTGGAAGAATACGGGACTGTTACAGATATAGCCCTGTACCCTTGGCTACCATCGAACACATTCTCTCCTCGGGTGCTAGAGTCCCTCCCCCGGGTGTCCAGGGAACTGATCGTTTCCCTGGACAGATACTTGAAGAGGTCCCAGATCATGGCGGCCGATGGCCCTCTGACCCCGATCCTAGGCAACCCTAGCTTCCCACCGGGTATGATGACTGAATCCTTCCTAGGTCATCACTCACCTCTACCCATCAGATGTTTCCTCAGCGGTACTCAACTGAAACCATACATGGAACTGGTACCGCCACACCTCAGGACGCCTCTAAGTCAGATGCAGTACTTTCAGCTGAGCCACTTTGTTACCACTACGGGACGCTCCCTTAGGCTTGCCCGACCCCTCCTACCCTTTGAAGAGCTGTGTGTTTCTGCCTCCCCGGTTTATAAAGCAGTTTCCCAAATGTACAGCCTTCTCATGGAAGAAGCGGCTTGTGAACCCCCCAAATTCGAAACGGCCTGGGAGGAGGAACTACACACCACCATCGCTCGTTCTGACTGGCTGACAGCCTATGTAATGTGCCACAAGATGTCTATATCATGTAGGGCGCAAGAAACTAACTACAAGATTTTAGCTAGGTGGTATAGGGTTCCGGTCTTGCTACACAAATTCTACCCTACAGTGTCTGACCTGTGTTGGCGCTGCGGCACAGAGACGGGGACCATGTCCCATATCTGGTGGTCCTGCCCCTCCCTCACGACCTTTTGGTCTACAGTAATCGACCGAATCGCCCTAGTGACAGGGGTGACATACCCCAACGACCCGAAGGGACTCCTCCTATCTATTATACCCACCTCCAGGAAATCGCCTGCTAGACTCTTAGCCAACATGATGCTCATGGCTGCCAGGTCAGTGATACCCAAGAAATGGAAAAACTGTGCCCCCCCAACGATAACTGACTGGTACACAGAGATTCTATTTGTGAGCCGCATGGAGGAACTCCTAGCCGACTCGAGGGACCGCTCCGCTAGGTACACAGCGATATGGGGCCCATGGTTGCACTTCCTTAATTCCCGACTCTATAGAGAGGACTAGTGAACTAGACTACACCCCTCCCCCCCCCCCCCCCCCACCCCCTCTTACTTGGAGTGACCTCTCCCCTGGTGTTGGCTGTCGTGTCGCAGAGCTATGAGGATATTCCGAGATTGGGGACCCCGGCGGTGACTGTGACTCCGACCTCAAGTAAGTGCTACGTTTGCAACCTTGAGGTGTCCTCCTCACACCGACCACAGCTATGCTGAAGCTGACCCTGTTCTTTCTTTTTCTTTTCTCTTTTACTCCTATTTCTAATATTCCCCACCTTTTTCTCCCCCTCCCCCTACTTTTATACTTACGTGTTCTTCCTCCAGTTATTACCTGGTTTCACTATTATTGATGCAATGTTGTGTCTCACTGCTCAGATTCACCTAATTAGCCGCGACATCCCTATTCCGATGACAAATTGTTGTAGGAGCGAAGGTGTTGACTTGAACTCCACGCTTTTATACCGCTATTATTGTCTTAATTACCGTGGCTTGTCTATCTATGTTTTTCTTAATAAAGCATTGCTTTGATTAAAAAAAAAAAAAACAGTGCTTTGAGAGACTATGTAATAAAAAGACAGTTTTGATATTAAAAAAAAAAAAAAAATTAGCTTCTTAAGTGTTGTTTATTGTCTATTTTCCTTACAAGCAGAGAGTTTCAAAGTTAGAAAAATGCTAAATATTCAAATTTTTTATTAAATTTTGAACTTTTTCACCAAGAAATGATGCAAGTATCGACAAAAATTTACCACTATGATGAAGTAGAATATGTACACAGAAAGAAAAACTGGAGTCACTTGTAAATTTTGTAAAAATAGTAAATAATTTTATTAACAGTCATATTACATAAAGAAAGGAGAATATCCACCCGGGGTGGTGTCGCTCCGGTATCCTGTGCCCGTTTTACTACTATGTATGGCTAAGTATATATCTGTAATTATGCTTTTTTGCATTTTTTGCACTATAACATTGTTTACATTAGTTTGTTGCTGTGCATATGCTTTATACTAGTCTTCTTATGAATTATGCACTATGCACTTTATAGAGGATACCTGAGTGACACCCTTGTTTGATTATCTCCCCCCCCCCCCCCCCCCCCTCTGGTGGATATTCTCCTTTCTTTATGTAATATGACTGTTAATAAAAGTATTTACTATTTTTACAAAATTTACAAGTGACTCCAGTTTTTCTTTCTGTGTACATATTATATTTGGGTGGTCACCAAGCACTAATAGTATATAGGGGGACAGTATGTAATTTTATTAATACTTACGCTGTACATTTTTTGTCAAACTTTTTCCCCCCCTCTTAATCTGAAAACCTAGCATATTTTAAAGTAGAATATGTCACAAAGAAACAATTTCGGAATCAATTTCATAAGTAAAAGCATCCCAGAGATATTAATGCTTAAAGTGACAGTGGTCAGATGTGCAAAAAATGCTCTGGTCCTTAAGGTGAAAATGAGCTTGGTCCTTAACTCCTTAAGGACATAGGACGTATGAGTACGTCCTAAGTCCGGTCCCTGTCTATAACGCGGGGTCCCGGCGGGATGGTCCTTGTAGCGGGATGGTCCTGGCGCCTATTCACAGCCATAACCCGCGGCTAACGCCGCGATCGTTCGGCCACGCGCTATTAAACCTTCCGATGCGGCGCTCAAAGCTGAGCACTGCATCAAAAGTGATAGTAAATGCTTCCCGGATGCTCAGTCGGGCTGATCGGGGTCAGCGCGATAAAATCGCGATGCCCCGATCAGCTACCCGGAGAGAAGAAGGTCCCTACCTTCTTCCGTCGGCGTCCCGGCTCTAATTGATTGCTCCATGCCTGAGTTACAGGCTGGAGCAATCAACCGCCGATTACACAGCTTGTTGCCATGCAACGGCAAGGCAACAATCTGTGTATGCAATCAGCCATTGCAAGCTCATAGGTCCCTATAGGAGCTATGAGCTCACAAAAAAAAAAAGTGTAAAAAACAAGTTAACCCTTTCAGGTATTCCCTTCTGAAGTAAAAGTTTAAATCACCCGGCATTTCCTAGTAACAAAATAAAACAGTGTAAATAAACATATGTGGTATCGCCGCGTGCGGAAATGTCCGAATTATAAAAATATATAGTTAATTAAACCGCACGGTCAAAAGTCCAAAATAGTGTATTTTTGGTCACTTTTTATATCATGAAAAAATGAATAAAAAGTGATCAAGTCCGATCAATACAAAAAGGGTACCGCTAAAAACTTCAGATCATGGCTCAAAAAATGAGCCCTCATACCGCCCCATACGCGGTGAAATAAAAAAGTTATAGGGATCAGAATATGACAATTTTAAACGTATACATTTTCCTGCATGCAGTTATGATTTTTTTCAGAAGTACGACAAAATCAAACCGATATAAGTTTGGTATCATTTTAATTGCATGGACCTACAGAATAAAGAGAATGTGTCATTTTTACTGAAAAATGTACTGCGTAGAAACAGAAGCCCCCAAAAGTTACAAAATTGCATTTTTTTTTTTTTTAATTTTGTCTCACAATGATTTTTTATTTCATTTCGCCGTAAATTTTTGGGTAAAATGACTGATGTCATTACAAAGTAGAATTGGTGGCGCAAAAAATAAGCCATCATATGGATTTATAGGTGCTAAATTGAAATGGTTATGATTTTTTAAATGTAAGGAGGAAAAAACGAAAGTGCAAAAACGGAAAAACCCCTGGTCCTTAAGGGGATAAAGAAGGGGGAAAATACTCTTGTGGACTTTGGGGAGGGAGTGAAATATGGAAATAACAGGATTATCAATAATCAAAAATTCACTCTGTTTCCTAGTTAGGAAACCATTTTCTACCCTAAAGTCCACAAGATCAGCCAGTCAGGAAATAAGAAACCCACTGCCGCATCTGACACGGACGCACCAGTCTCAGGGCAATCGCTAGGAACAGACGCACTACTCTTCCCACTCTCATGCTGCAATAAATTTGCATTTTGCACAGGAAACATAACATCACTGGTATTACATTTACCTGCATCTAACACTTTTTTTTGCGAATGGCTATGTTGCAGACAAAATGATTAACGAATATCTTAGTCTATCTGCAGATAGGTGAAAAAGTAAGTGCTTTGGACAATACCTGGTGTTTCTGTAATGATATTTGCTGAGAGGTTGAAAAATGGATTAGTTTGCAGCAGGAGCAGCAGTAGAATTGGCCTTGGCCTGTGAAGTTGTAGGCAATGGAAAGGAGGCCGCATGTGTAACAACAAAGCCAGAATGAACAGATGAGTTGCTTGATTCAGGAGCCGAGTCAGCCGACTCCATGTCCAATGAGGTAAAGCTAACTTTAGAATCTTCTTAAGCTTTATTTCTGTGTCTCCACGATTATTTTTAAGAATGGAGCACAGTTATTTGGCTTCACCTCAGTCTGAGGCATTTGAAAGATAGTCTCAGTTTTGTGCTACTCGTACTGCGACAGCACAGTTTGTAATGTGGTAATGCTTTTGTTCACCTGGAGCAATGCTTCTTCCTCATAGGAAAAAATCAGGCGCATAAATCGGAGGGAGGAATTAGTTAGCAGATGTTCTCAGTCTTTCTGGAATTGCTTGGAAAAGACAGTGGTGGGAAACTTATTGATACGGAGTCCCCTTGGGATCATACTTTGTTACACATATTATTTAGTGTTAAAATATCACACCAAATCTTTGACTTCAAAGTACACATATGGAAAACAGGAAGGTGTCAGCTCACCCTGCTGCTCGAACTGGCCTAGACACCACCAATGCTCGAATGTAGAAGAAACTGGATGTCTGGCGCAGTGACTCTTCTTTATTCACATTAAAACCAAACAGAACAGGAGGAAATCACTGGAGCAATTATGTGTTTTGGTCACACAAAATGACCTTACTCATACAAGTGGTGCACAGTTATGGGATCATATATGTAGGGGAGATGGGGATTAGTGATAGTAAACACCTGAAAACACTTCATCAACACCTTCCCTACTGCACAAAGAGACAAAATAGACTGCTCAAAAAAATAAAGGTAACACTAAGATAACACATCCTAGATCTGAATGAATGAAATAATCATATGAAATACTTTCGTCTTTACATAGTTGAATGTGCGCAACAAAATCACACACAAGTTATCAATGGAAATCAAATTTAATCGAATTTGCCAATCTTGGTGTTCTCTGGCAAATGCCAAACATCCTGCATGGTGTTGGACTGTATGCTGGGTTGATGCCCTCCTCTGGTCTCCTCCACATATCCTGATGTGCTGGCTTGTCTCCTGGTAGCGCCTCCATGCTCCGGACACTACGCTGACAGACACAGCAAGCCTTCTTGCCACAGCTCGCATTGATGTGGCATCCTGGATGAACTGCACTACCTGAGCAACTTGTGTGGGTTGTAGACTCCATCTCATGCTACCACTAGAGTGAAAGCACCACCAGCATTCAAAAGTGACCAAAACATCAGCCAGGAAGCATATGAACTGAGAAGTAGTCTGTAATCACCACCTTCAGAACCACTCCTTTTATTGAGGGTGTCTTGCTAACTACTTGTAATTTCCACCTGTTGTTTGTTCCATTTGCATATCAGCATGTGAAATTGATTGTCAATCAGTGTTGCTTCCTGAGTGGACAGTGTGATTTCACAGAAATGTGATTGACTTGGAGTTACAGTGTGTTGTTTAAGTGTTCCCTCTATTTTTTGAGCAGTGTATATACTTGCACCACATGGATATTATATTAAAATATAAATATATAAAAACATGGTATAAAAACCAAAAAAACATGTGCATGTAAAATACTCTAATAGCAGCGGAGCTGCGGAGTCCTGCCCTGTATGTGTCATAGCTGCTATCACTGCTGCTACTATTGTTTTTGCACTGACACTTTTTTGAGTGACATAGGGGGTTATTTATCATTGCTGGACGGAGGCAGTGGTCACAAATTTATTTGAAATTTTTCCGCAAATGGTGCAAAAAAAAAATAAAAATAAAACGCAAATCTAGACCACCTCCCGACCAAGTCTAAAAAAAAGTTACTTCTCCTTTGGCGTTTTTGCAGGCGGTTTTAATTCTTTTGGACTTTAGCGATCCAAAAAAGTTACATAGTTAATACGGTTGAAAAAAGACATACGTCCATCAAGTTCAACCAGGGAATTGAAGGGTAGGGGTGTGGCGCGATATTGGGGAAGGGATGGGATTTTATATTTCTTCATAAGCATTAATGTTATTTTGTTCCAGGAATGTATCTAATCCTGTTTTAAAGCTGTTAATTTTTCCTGTTGTGACCAGTTCCTTAGGTAGACTGTTCCATAAGTTCACAGTTCTCATGGTAAAGAAGGTGTGTCGCCCCTTGAGACTAAACTTTTTCTTCTCCAGACGGAGGGAGTGCCCCCTCGTCCTTTGGGGGGGGGGGGGGGGTTTAACCTGGAACAGTTTTTCTCCATATTTTTTGTATGGGCCATTAATATACTTATATACATTTATCATATCCCCCCTTAAACGTCTCTTCTCAAGACTAAACAATTGTAACTCCTTTAATCGCTCCTCATAGCTAAGATGTTCCATGCCCCATATTCGTTTAGTCGCGCGTCTCTGCACCCTTTCCAGCTCCACAGTGTCCCTTTTATGGACTGGTGACCAAAACTGAACAGCATATTCCAGGTGAGGCCGTACCAATGCTTTATAAAGGGGGAGTATTATGTCCCTGTACCTCGAGTCCATGCCCCTTTTTTACATGACAATATCCTGTCGGCCTTGGAAGCAGCAGCCTGACATTGCATGCTATTCTGTAGTCTGTGATCTACAAGTACACCCAGATCCTTCTCTACCAGTGACTCTGCCAGTTTAATCCCCCCTAAGACATACGACGCATGCAGGTTATTAGTACCCAGATGCATAACTTTACATTTATCCACATTGAACCTCATTTGCCAAGTGGATGCCCAGACACTTAGTCTATTCAAGTCATCTTGTAACTTATGCACATCCTCTATAGACTGTACCGTGCTACAAAGCTTGGTGTCATCTGCAAAGATAGAAACAGAGCTGTTAATGCCATCCTCTGTATCATTGATAAATAAATTAAACAACAGCGAGCCCAGTACTGAACCTTGGGGCACACCACTAATAACCGGGGACCAATCAGAGTACGAATCATTGACCACCACTCTCTGGGTACGATCCATGAGCCAGTGTTCAGTCCAGTTACAAACTAAAATTTCCAAACCCAAAGACCTTAACTTACCTGTCAGACGTCTATGAGGGACAGTATCAAACGCTTTGGCAAAATCCAGAAACACTATGAGGGGCATTTACTAATCTTTTACTATGTAGTCTGGTTTTTACCCTGTTTTTTTCTACTTCATTTTTGACTATGTGCGACAAATTTACAAAATTGTTGCACGGCATTAATAAATTTGGCACACAGGCAAAAGTGGGAAATTTACTTCATGTAGTAGAAAAAATAGTCTGTTCCTTTTTCCTGCTGTCTGAATAGGTTTGGCTGCTAGGTTTCCTTCTGGATCTTTTGTTTTTGAGTTTTTTTTTTTTAGCTTTTTCACTACATCTAAATAATTCAATAACTACAGTGGTCCCTCAAGTTACAATATTAATTGGTTCCAGGACAACCATTCTAAGTTGAAACCATTGTATGTTGAGACCATAACTCTATGGAAATGTGGTAATTGGTTCTAAAGGCACCAAAATGTCATCCAAAATAGGAAAAAGTGACAAAGAAAAATAAGTAGATAACTAATATAGATAAAGCAAATCCTTACATATAAAAGTAATAAAGATCTGCTGGGAGCTGTAAATCACTGTCTATGTCAGTGTTTCCCAAGCAGGGAGCCTCCAACTGTTGCAAAACTATAACTCCCAGCATGCCTGGACAGCCAAAGGCTGTCCGGGCATGCTGGGAGTTGTAGTTTTGCAAAAGATGGGGCCACCCTGCTTGGGAAACACTGGTCTATGTAGAGGGCAGGAGCTTCTTCAGGGGTCCTGTACAGTACAGGCAATGTCCCAAACAAGTAATGGAGTCGCCCTCACCTGGTGTCCAAAAGAGCAGCTAACCCTGATACAGGTAAAGTGTACAGAACATGTAATACCAGACACCAGTCAGTGCATACACTTCAGTAATACAGGGGTTTTACCAGTGAATGCCCATTTTGATTGGTTGGTTCTTCCAGCCATTGACACGTTTCACAGATCTGGACTGTCTGTAGAATTATATGTTGAGTCTGGATTCAACTTACGATGGTCCAGAAAAGACCATTGTATGTTGAAACTATTGTATGTTGAGGCCATTGTAAGTTGAGGGATCACTGTAAATTGTAGTCATGGTTCAGAAGTGGTAAACGGCGTTTAGTGTGTGTGTGTGTGTTTATTACATTTTTTTTAACACAGTTTTTTTCTCCCTAAATGTACTTACACTTTTTTTTTTTTTTTTGGTTACTTCTTCTACAGATCTGTGTATCCTGTGGACTCCTTCGGATTCGGTGGACTACTTCGCCGACCAGAGTTTTTCTTTGCTTGATGTTAATAAAATGGTTAACGAGGGCTTGTCGGGGAGTGTTTTTTTGTAATAAATTTTTTTTAAACCTGTTGTGTTTTTCTTTATTTTACTTTACTAGACAGGCTTAGTAGTGGAAGCTGTCTTATAGACTGAGTCCATTACTAAGCCGGGCTTAGCGTTAGCCACAAAAACAGCTAGTGCTAACCCCCTATTATTACGCCGGTACCCAACGCCACAGGGGTGCTGGGAAGAGCCGGTACCAACAGGCCCGGAGCGTCAAAAATGGCGCTCCTGGGCCTAGGCGGTAACAGGCTGGCGTTATTTAGGTTGGGGAGGGCCAGTAACAATGGTCCTCGCCCACCCTGGTAACGTCAGGCTGTTACTGTTTGGTTGGTATTTGGCTGAGAATAAAAATAGGGGGACCCTATGCGTTTTTTTAATATATTTAATTATTTATTTAAAAAAAAAAAACTGACGTTCCCAGGGTGGGCGAGGACCATTGTTACTGGCCCTCCCCAGCCTAAATAACGCCAGCCTGTTACCGCCTAGGCCCAGGAGCGCCATTTTTGACGCTCCAGGCCTGTTGGTACCGGCTCTTCCCAGCACCCCTGTGGCGTTGGGTACCGGCGTAATAATAGGGGGTTAGCACTAGCTGTTTTTGTTCATCTGGATGAAGGAGTTTATGGGAAATTCCATATCTGAAATTAAGAGTGCTCTTGTTCCCAAAAGAGCTAGAACTGAATCCACTCCTCCTTCTGTGGCGGAAGAATACGTTATGTCGGTCGATGTATTGGACCAGAGGTCATCTGTACAGTCTGAACAGCCTGTTGAGGTGAAGATGTTTCCGCCTCTTTTCCCTGCGGAAAAGACGCAGAGATTACTTAGGTCCATCCGGTCAAGGGACCAGGATGTTGACCAAGGGGAAGCCTCTGCATCCACCTCTAGAGAACCTTGGGTTTTCAAGGTGAATGATGCACGCAAAAAGATGATGAAGGCTGAGTGGAAGCACCCAGATAAACCTGCGCTTGTCACTCGTACCTTCAAGTTGATGTACCCTCTCTCGGACGCGGAATCTGATTCCTCGATGCCACCTCCTAAGGTTGATATGGCGGTAAATAAACTGTCCAAGAGAGTCTTGGTTCCCGCGGATGATGGAAGCAACCTCCAGGACCCGCTTGATAGGAAGGTGAATTCCGTTCTCAGACGCACATATTCAGCAGCATCAGCATCTGCCTCTGTGGCTATTGCCTCGGGAGAAGTGTCTGACTTCGTGAAGGAGCGCGTGGAGCGCATACAAACCGAGATCGACAACAATGTCCCCAGGGAAGACATCTTGGACAGCTTCAAGACACTCCTCCTTGGTATAGACTTCCTCTGCGAGGCCTCCCAGCAACACCTTAAGCTAGCTGCCAAGTCCATGGCACTCGCTTCTGCTAGCAGACGTCCCTTGTGGTTACGCCCTTGGGTAGCGGACAACACCTCCAAGTTTAACTTGTGTGGGATGCCTTTCGAGCCTACTTGGCTATTTGGTTCTGAACTGGATCGCATAATGGAAGGTTATGCTGACAAAAAAGGCAGGTGCCTTCCTGTTCAGGCCTTTCGGGGTAAAGGTAGAGCCAGAGGGGGGAAGTCCCAGGGCCCTCCTAGATCCCAGAGACGTCAGTCCTTTCAAAAACGTGGTGGAGGTCGCGGCCGCGGTTAGGACCGGAAGGCCGAGCTATGACTCTCCACTGACATCCACCAACGTTTTCCCTCTCCCTTCCCCTCAAGTGTTTGTTGCAGAGAATCTATCTGCCCATCCTCCTCCAGTAGGAGGACGTTTAAGTTTATTCCTTACAACCTGGATGCAAGAAATCCAGGATCCCTGGGTTCTGAAGGTTATTCAGTCGGGGTACAGGATAGAATTTACCTCCCCTCCCCGAAGGAAGTTTGTCTTAACAAAGTTACTTCCTCAGCCAAAACAGGCTGTCATAGAAACCTCAGTTCTCCAATACTTGGAAAAGCAAGCTTTGGAAGAAGTTCCCCCAGATCAAAGAGGATCTGGCGTCTACTCCCCCATATTTTTGGTTCCCAAACCAAATGGCGACTGGCGCATGATAATAGACCTGCGCTACCTAAACCGATTTATAAGGAAAAGGCGGTTCAGAATGGAAACCATTCGTTCGGTGGTCAGTATCCTGAACCCACAAGATCTCATGGTCACTATAGACTTGAAGGATGCATACCTTCATGTCCCTATATTTCCTGCCCACAGGAAGTTATTAAGAATCGCCGTCACCATAAAAGGTATGATAAGGCATTTCCTATTTGCTGTTCTACCGTTCGGCATTACCTCCGCTTCCCACACCTTCACAAAGGTGGTGGCTCCAGTTGTCTCTGCTCTAAGACTAAAAGGCCTAGAGATTGTTCCTTATCTAGACGACTGGCTTTTAAAAGCCGAGACTCTAGACATTCTTCAAGCTCATCTTCAACTGACCCTGGATTTTCTTCAACACCTAGGGTGGCTCATAAATTGGGAAAAATCCGAGATCATTCCATCTACCTCAAGAAGGTTCCTGGGGTTTGTCCTAGACTCCTCTGGGATGAGGCTGTCTCTCACCCCAGAAAGGAGAGAGCGCGTCATAAGAGCCGCAGAGTTTTTGTCGGCACCTCGCAGAGTGCCCATCAGAACTCTAATGAAGATGTTGGGCCACATGTCATGCCAGGGGACTGCAGAAGCAGTCCCCTGGGCCCTGTGGCACCTCCGACCTCTCCAAGATCAGGTCTTGACTGCCTGGAATCGCAACCCCAGTGGGTTGGACAAAAAATGCACCCTGTCTTCCGAAGTCCGTGCCTCTCTCAGGTGGTGGACGAACCTGACAGATGGGAAGTCCTTGATTCAACCTCTGTGGATCACTCTGTCCACGGACACCTCCCTTCTAGGGTGGGGAGCCCATCTGGACGACCATCTGGTTTAGGGTACCTGGACCCTTCAGGAAAGGTTACTCTCATCCAACATGAGAGAACTAAGAGCAGTTCGTCTTGCGCTCCTCCACTTTGCTCCCCATATCTTAGGGAAAGCAATAAGAGTCCGGTCAGACAACACCACCGTAGTGGCTTATATCAACAGACAGGGTGGCACAAAGTCCCAAGTGCTCCTCAAGGAGACCGGACTTATTCTATCGTGGGCAGAGCACAACCTATCCCACCTTGTTGCAGTCCACATCAAGGGGGATCTCAACGTAGTGGCAGATCGTCTAAGTCGCGGGCTTGCAGTCCAGGGAGAATGGTCTCTCAACGAGAAGATCTTCAGGAGGATAACCCTGAAGTGGGGTACACCAGAAATAGACCTCATGGCAACCCAGCTGAATGCCAAAGTGAGCAAGTTTTGTTCCCTTTACAAGGAGGACAATCCGGTGGCGATAGACGCTCTGTCCATCCCATGGAGGTTCAGGCTGGCCTACATATTCCCTCCACTTTCCATGATACCCAGGGTATTGATTAAAGTCAGGCAAGACCAGACCTCAGTGATTGCCATCATCCCATTCTGGCCGAAGAGGTCTTGGTTCACCCAACTCATGAGGATGAGTCAGGGGTGTTATTGGAGGCTTCCCCACGCGCAGAACCTTGTGTCTCACAACACAGGCTCCTGTCTAGATCTGAGGAGACTCAATCTGACAGCCTGGAGATTGACAGGATCCTACTAAGGAGTGGGCTTCCTGCAGAGGTCTTGGGAACTATTGCACACTCTAGAGCAGAGTCTACAAACAAGGTTTACTCCAGGATAAAGAAGATTTTCCTTCAATGGTGTGCAACGAAAGAGGTAGTTACCTCAGATCCTCCTCTTTCTGCAATACTGCGTTTTCTCCAGGATGGCCTTGACAGGGGTCTTAGCCCATCCACCTTAAAGGTTCAGGTCGCAGCACTCTCTGCCTTCCTAGGCAGGTCTCTATCACAAGAATCCCTGGTTAGAAGATTCCTCAAAGGGGCTGAAAGACTTAAACCTACAGTTCTCAGACCTATTCCCAGTTGGGATTTAACCACTGTTCTCAGGGGGTTATGCGTCCCCCCCCCCCTTTGAACCTCTGGAAGAAGTAGACTTTAGGTATTTGTCCCTTAAAGTCACTTTTTTATTGGCCATAACCTCAGCCAAGAGAGTGGGTGAGTTTCAGGCCCTTTCGGCTTTCGAGCCTTATACTGTTTTTCTACAGGACAGAGTCCTGTTGAGGTTTTTACCTACCTTCCTTCCTAAGGTTCCGACTTTCTCCAATACCAACCAGGTTATTTCCCTTCCAGTTCTACTCCCTAATCCATCCTCTCCTGAAGAAGCGGTTGACCACACTCAGGACATCTCTAGAGCTCTCAGAGTCAATATATCAAGAACTGGAGAATTCAGGAAGTCGGAACACCACCTTGTTTCTTTTTCTGGAAAGAACAAGGGCTTGAAAGCCTCTAAACCTACCCTAAGCAGGTGGATTAAGGAGGCAATCCGAGAGACCTTCATAGTCCAGGAGCTAACTCCTCCTGCCTTTGTCACTGCCCATTCCACTAGGGCAGTCTCTACTTCCTTTGCTGAGAAAAGGTCTGTTCCTCTGGAACAGATTTGTGCTGCTGCTTCTTGGAGCACCCACAATACTTTTTTGAGTCATTACAGGGTTAATGCCAAACGATCGGAAGAGTTGGCCTTTGGGCAGTCAATCCTAAGTACCACTCTGCCGTAGTCCCTCCCTATTTGTGTTGTTACTCGTTAAGTCCCCACTTGTGCTGCTGGTTAGGACGTAAGGGAAGCGTTAATTTTTAACGTAAATTTGTTTTCCCTTAGTCCTAACAGCAGCACACAAATTTCCCGCCCTAACCTTTTTTGTTACTTGTTATTAAGCGAGATGGCCTAGGGGAGGAGGCCTTTTATGGGGGGGCTAATTAATTTAAATTGCTTGGGCGGAATTAAAAATTCCACCGTCCTGCCAGCTTCACAGGGGCAGAACACCCCCACTTGTGCTGCTGTTAGGACTAAGGGAAAACAAATTTACGTTAAAAATTAACGCTTCCACTACTAAGCCTGTCTAGTAAAGTAAGAAAAAAAAACACAACAGGTTTTAAAAATTTTTTATTACAAAAAACACTCCCCCACAAGCCCTCGTTAACCATTTTATTAAAATCAAACAAAGAAAAATGCTGGTCATCGAAGTAGTCCACCGCATCCGAAGGAGTCCACAGGATACACGGATCTGAAATGAGAAGAAAACAAAAAAAATGGGTTAGTACATTTATTATCACCTGCTCACACATCTCCCGCCCCGCACGACTACAACTGCCAGCATGCCCTTACAGTAAGGACATGCTGGGAGTTGTAGTTGTGTGGTGCAGGAGATGTGTGGGCAAGTGACAAGCTTGTCCCCTGCCCCCAGCTGCAGGACTACAACTCCCAGCATGCCCTTACAGTAAGGTGGGGCGGAGGCCGGGCACAGTGTTTCCCAACCTGGGACTTGTAGTTTTGCAACATCTGGAGGCACCCTGGTTGGGAAACACTGTTTTAGGCCAATGTTTCCCAACCAGGGTGCCTCCAGATGTTGCAAAACTACAAGTCCCAGCATGCCTGGACAGTCAAAGGCTGTCTAGGCATGCTGGGAGTTGTAGTCTTGCAACATCTGGAGGCACCCTGGTTGGGAAACACTGGCCTAAAACAGTGTTTCCCAACCAAGGTGCCTCCAGATGTTGCAAAACTACAAGTCCCAGCATGCCTGGACAGCCTTTGGCTGTCCAGGCATGCTGGAAGTTGTAGTCTTGCAACATCTGGAGGCACCCTGGTTGGGAAGCTTGGGCAACTTACCGATTTCCGTAGGATCCAGCGCTGCATGACACTGCCGCGCGACAGTGCCGCGCGACGATCTCCGTCAGCGATCGTCGCTGGAGCCTCGGAAGGGTAAGTGATCGTCTTCGCCGGTCCCCTTCAGCTGTTTAGTTTTGCAACAGCTGGAGGACTACAGTTTGCAGACCACAAACCAGTGGTCTGCAAACTGTGGCCCTCCAGCTGTTGCAAAACTACAACTCCCAGCATGCCTGGACAGCCAATGGCTGTCCAGGCATGCTGGGAGTTGTAGTCTTGCAACATCTGGAGGCACCCTGGTTGGGAAACACAGTGTTTCCCAACAAGGATGCCTCCAGCTGTTGCAAAACTACAACTCCCAGCATGCCTGGACAGCCAACGGGTGTCCAGGCATGTTGGGAGTTGTAGTCTTGCAACATTTGGAGGCACCCTGGTTTTGAAGCTTGGGCAACTTACCGGCTTCCGTAGGATCCAGCGCTGCAGGACACTGCCACGCGACGATCTCCATCAGCGATCGTCGCTGGAGCCTCGGAAGGGTAAGTGATCGTCTTCGCCGGTCCCCTTCAGCTGTTTAGTTTTTCAACAGCTGGAGGACTACAGTTTACAGACCACACACAAGTGGTTTGCAAACTGTGGCCCTCCAGCTGTTGCAAAACTACAACACCCAGCATGCCCTGACAGCCAAAGCCTTTGGCTCTCAGGGCAGGAGCCTGGGCTGAGATTACAGTGCAGCCGCCCGGGCTCCTCATACGGTCTCCCCGCTACCCCCCTTGTCTCCTGCCCGGGCTCCTCATACGGTCTCCCCGCTACCCCCCCTTGTCTCCCGCCCGGGCTCCTCATACGGCCTCCCCGCTACCCCCCCTTGTCTCCCGCCCGGGCTCCTCATACGGCCTCCCCGCTACCCCCCCCCTTGTCTCCCGCCCGCGCCGCTCAGCTCCCGCTGCTACAAGACTACAACTCCCAGCGTGTCCTCACTGTAAGGGCATGCTGGGACTTTTAGTCTTGCAACAGCAGACAGATGGGAGTTGTGTGGCGCTGGCAGGTGAGAGGGGGGGATGTAAATCACTGCAGTGTTCCGGTAGCGCAGTGAGGGTAGCGGGGAGAAAGTATGTCGGGGCACGGGCGGCAGTAGCTTTTCCTGCTCCATGTTGGAGCTGGAGTAAATTTAGTCATTTTTTACGGCCGTTGCGACAGTTTATTGCGCAACTGCGACTGTCTCAGTTAATAAATTCCTGACCACTGCAAGTAAAAACTGAAAACTAGCGTAAATTAAGCGGGAACATTTTTTTTTGACTTTCTAGCTCTTGCTAGAGAAAGTCACACAGAAAATAGGGTAGGCGCAATTGCGACAATTTTGCGTCAAAAATAGTCAGAAAAAAATGACTAAACCCCTTAGTAAATGCCCCTCTATATCCGCAGCCATTCCTCTGTCAAGGCTTCTACTCACCTCTTCATAAAAGCAAATTAGATTGGTTTGACAATTTCTATCCTTAGTAAACCCATGCTGGCTATCACTTATAATACAATTATCCCCTATGTATTCCTGTATGTAATCCCTCATAAGTCCTTCAAACAATTTACCAACAATGCACGTTAAACTTACCGGTCTATAGTTTCCTGGGGAAGACCTAGAGCCCTTTTTGAAGATTGGCACCACATTCGCCTTGCCCCAGTCCCTTGGCACAATACCAGACACCAGTGAATCTCTAAATATCATGAACAGGGGTACAGATATTACTGAACTTACCTCTCTAAGAACTCTTGGGTGCAATCTATCTGGCCCTGGAGATTTGCTCACATTTATATTACTTAACTTACCTCGTACCATCTCTACATTAAGCCAGTTCAGTACATGACATGATGTGTTACCAGCACTGACCTGTCCAATGTCAGCTCCTTCCTCCATAGTATATACAGAACTAAAGAACCCATTCAGTAGCTCCGCCTTCTCTTGATCGCCTGTAACAACCTCCCCATTATCATTATTAAGGGGTCCTACATGCTCTGTCCTTGTTTTTTTTATCTAAAAAATATTTAGGATTATTTTTGCTTTCTTTGGCCACCTGTCTCTCATTTAGAATTTTTGCTGTTTTTATTACATTTTTACAGATTTTATTAAGCTCTTTGTACTGTTTAAATGTTATATCTGACCAATCAGATTTGAATTTTTTGAAGGCTATTTTTTTGTTGTTTATTGCTCTTTTAACATCATTTGTCAGCCATGTAGGATTTAGTTTTAATCATTTATATTTGTTCCCCTTTGGTATATATTTAGCTGTATAGTTATTTAGAGTTGATTTAAAGATGTCCCATTTACCTTCTGTATCAGTATTTGAGAACACCTCCCCCCAGTCTATGTCCTGTAGTGCAGCTCTCAGCCCAGGGAAGTTTGCCTTTTTAAAGTTATATGTTTTTGCCTTCCCCGCCTGTCTTTGTTTTCTACATTTTAAGTCAAAAGTAACTATATTGTGGTCGCTATTACCAAGGTTTTCCCGCACAGTTACATTACCAACCAGCGCTGCGTTGTTGGAAATGATCAGATCCAACAAGGCATCACTTCTTGTTGGGTCCTCCACAAACTGGCCCAAAAAATTATCCTGCAATAAATTTAGGAATTGTCGCCCCTTTGTAGTTTTAGCCAACCCCGGACCCCAATCTATATCTGGATAGTTAAAATCTCCCATTATTACCACTGTAGCTGCCCGGGCAGCCCTCTCTATTTGTTTATGCAGCCGAACTTCTATCTCTTCAGTGATATTAGGGGGTCTGTATATTACGCCAAGTATTTTTTCAGTATTTCCCTCCTTTTGTAATTCTACCCACAGTGATTCCACATCCTCAAAATCATCACACACTATGGCATCGTTCACACTGACTTTCATACCACTTCTTACATACAGACAGACTCCACCACCTTTTCCGTTCATTCTATCTTTGCGAAACAATGTAGACCCCTGCAGATTGACAGTTCAGTCATGCTAGGAGTCCAGCCATGTCTCAGTGACCCCAACTATATCAAAATGTTCCTCCAGTATCAAGGCCTCAAGCTCCCCAATTTTATTTGCTAGGCTTCTGGCATTTGTGAACATACACTTTACATTTCCATCCGTTATGTTATTGGGGTTAATGGGATTCAAGGGTGTAAGTTTTATTTTCCTATGAAGCCTATTCCTATTAACTATTCTAACCCCTCCCTCCGCTCCACCCCCAGGTACATTTATAATTCCCACCTCTCTATCTACACTATCTTCCCCCTCTTTGCTGTAGGTTCCCTCCCCCCTAGTCCCTAGTTTAAACACTCCTCCACCCTTCTAGCCCTCTTCTCCCCAAGCACAGCTGCACCCTCCCCATTGAGGTGCAGCCCGTCCTTAGGGTAGAGCCGGTAACCGACAGCAAAGTCAGCCCAGTTCTCCATGAACCCAAACCCCTCCTTCCTACACCAGCTTCTGAGCCACTCCCTGATCTCCCGCTGCCTCTCTGGTGCGGCTCGTGGTACTGGCAGTATTTCAGAAAATACTACCCTGGAGGTCCTTGCCTTAAGCTTGCGGCCTAAGTCCCTGAAATCATTTTTAAGGACACTCCACCTACCTCTTACTTTGTCATTGGTGCCAATATGTACCATGACTGCTGGGTCCTCTCCAGCCCCGCCCAGCAACCTGTCAACCCGATCCGCGATGTGCCGAACTCGTGCGCCACGCAGACAACACACTGTTCGGCGATCCCGGTCTTTGTGACAGATAGCTCAGTCTGTCCCCCTAATAATTGAGTCCCCCACCACTAGTACCTGTCTGGCTTGCCCTGTACTCCTCCCTCCCTCCTTACTGGAGCAGACCCCCCTCCCCCGACGGTCAGAGGCAGTATCCTGCTGCAGTTCTGCTAACTCTGTTATGGCATCCCCCTCATCTGCCAATCTGGCAAACTTGTTGGGGTGTGCCAGTTCAGGACTAGCCTCCCTGGCACTTTTTCCCCTACCCCGCTTTCTAACTGTAACCCAGCTAACTGCCTGACTGTCCTGCAACTCCGTCCCGCTGTCCTCCCCCACCTCTACTCCCAAGAGTGCCTGCTCAGTGAGCAGGAGACTCCTTTCCATGTTGTTAATGCTTCTCATTGTTGTCAGTCGCTCCTCTAGATGCAGGATCTGGGCTTCCAAATGAACAACTAGCACACATCTCGCACAACAATATGCACCCTCAAACTGTTGTTCAAGGAATGCATACATTGAACAGGATGTACATTGGACTGCATTTTCCAACATGGAGGCCATCTAGGTATGGGGATTTCACAAATGTATAGGCAAAAAAAACAGACTGTCAAAATTACACTTCAAATTTTTTGTAGACCTTGTGGGTTCAGAAATTAACACTCACAGCGATCTCAACCTCTTGTTTTTAAACTCCTGTTTTTGAAACTCCTCTTTCACGCCCCCTCCTACACAACAACACTCAGAAGAGCAAGCTCTCAGTAAGAGTCCCAAGCTAAGATTTATACACCTGTGCCCAATCTACTCCTCCTCCCCCTAGAGGTGGAACAGAGAGAAAAAAAAAAAGAAAAAAGAAAAAGGGTGTTTAAACTCTAACAGTTATCCCACTATGTGCAAGAAAGAAAGACTTACCCAAAATATGAATGTGGACTATAGGCAGTCGCACCCACTCCACAGATTCACTCCGCACAACCGATATTCACAGTTTTTGAAACTCCTCTTTCACGCCCCCTCTTAGGCTGGGTTCACACTACGTTTTCTCCCATACGGGAGCGCATACGGCAGGGGGGAGCTAAAACCTCTTGCTCTCGTATGCCTTCGTATGCGCTCCCGTATGTAATTCATTTCAATGAGCCGGCCGGAGTGAAAAGTTCGGTCGGCTCATTTTTGCGCCGTATGCGCTTTTACAACCGGACCTAAAACTGTGGTCAACCACGGTTTGAGGTCCGGTCGTAAAAGCGCATACGGCGCAAAAATCAGCCGACCGGACCGAACGTTTCACTCCGGCCGGCTCATTGAAATGAATTACATACGGGAGCACATACGAAGGCATACGGGAGCGCGAGGTTTTAACTCCCCCCTGCCCTATGCGCTCCCGTATGGGAGAAAACGTAGTGTGAACCCATACTTACACAGCAACACTCAGAAGAGCAAGCTCTCAGTAAGAGTCCCAAGCTAAGATTTATACACCTGTGCCCAATCTACTCCTCCTCCCCCTAGAGGTGGAACAGAGAAAAAGAATGGAGATACCTTTTTTAATCAAATTTCGGTACCATTAAAAAAAAAAAATACAGAAAAGATACAGTAGTGATGAAAAAAATTGTATTTAACTAAATTTATCTTTTTTATAACTACATTTTTATAAATTTTTAAATAGGGATCAATTTATGTGGCCGGAAAGGGCACTAAAAAAGTAGCCGACAATAATAAAAATGTAGTGTGTGTGTGTTTTTCCCTTTTTTTCTTTATGTTTTACATTTTTTAGGTATTACTACTTCTCCCAGCATGGAACACACTGTTCCATGATGGGAGTAGTAGTACCTGTACCAATTGACATATCGCCCGTTGCGATCCTTCTGTATAATTTATAGATGCGGCCGGCCGCTCTTCTATGGTCCCCTGCACTGACGTATATATACACATATTCATATTTCCGGCAGAGAGCTGTGATTGGCCAGATGGTTCCAGCCAATCTTAACTCTGCGGGAAATATGAACATGTGTATATATACGGCATTGCAGGTGACCATAGAAGAGCGGCCGGACAAATCTGTTTAACTTTTTGGTACCAGTTGATTACCCCTTTAACCACTTAAGGATGCAGGGCGTACCTGTACACCCTGCGCCTGATCCCGGTATATAACGTGGGGACACGCCATGTCCCCACGTCATACCGGGTCGGTCCTGGTGCTAATGACAGCCGGGACCCTGGACTAATAGCATGAAGCACTGATTGTTGTGCCGTGCACTATTAACCCTTTAGTCTAAAATAAAAAGCGAAAGCTTCCCTAGCAGCTCAGTTAGGCTGATAGTGGTGATGCTGATGTGGTGAGGGTGTGATGGGGTCAGATTTAATTACCCTAGGGACAGATGGCATTAACCCCTTGTGTTCTTGACGCCAGGGTGTGGTTTATCCTCTACACCACCCAAATTTATACTGCTGGATCCTGGGCTTGGCACTGGGGCAAATAATGACTCAGATGCCAAGTTACAGGACAACGGCAGCTTTACTGGGTGATATAGGTATAACAGTCTATACAGCTTTGCTAGGCTCAAGGAGGTGACCAGTGACTTCAGAGACCTTAGGGCTTTCTGGGACTTATCGTGGACTTGGACAATTTGGATGCAGGCCACACTGACTTGAGACAGGATGACTTGGACTGACTTGACTATGACAGACTATGACTGACTTCACCCCTTCTGTAGCTTACCAGGTTTTGACTTGACCTGTAGGGCAATGGACTTGAGAATCTGTGGCTGCTTAACTGGCTTTAGGCCTCTGGACTCCAGACACACACCTAGGACTAGACCTTACTGTTCCTTAGCAAAGACTAAGAGCGTAAGAGCAGAGGCATCACCCTGGGCTTAAATGGGGGAGACTCTGAGGGGTCAACCTTGGTCACATGGTCACTGATAACTCCCCGGGGCACAATCACATGACAACAGGTCTCAAAGCTATAAAACATTTAATTTACATTAAACTCCATAACAGGCATTTAACCCCTTGGGGACGGAGCCCATTATGACCCTAAGGACGGGAGCATTTTTTGCAAATCTGACCACTGTCACTTTAAGCATTAATAATTCTGGGATGCTTTTACTTATAAATTTGATTCCGAGATAGTTTTTTCGGGACATATTCTACTTTATGTTAGTGTTAAATTTTCGTCGATACTTGCATAATTTCTTGGTGAAAAATTCAAAAATTTCATGAAAAATTTGAAAATTTTTCATTTTTCTAACTTTGAAGCTCTCTGCTTATAAGGAATAGGGGTATTCCAAATAAATTATATATTGATTCACATATACAATATGTCTACTATATGTTTGCATCATAAAGTTAATAAGTTTTTACTTTTGGAAAACATCAGAGGGCTTCAAAGTTCAGCAGCAATTTTCCAATTTTTCGCAAAATTTTCAAAATCGGAATTTTTCAGGGACCAGTTCAGGTTTGAAGTGGATTTGAAGGGTCTTCTGGTTAGAAATACCCCATAAATGACCCCATTATAAAAACTGCACCCCTCAAATTATTCAAAATGACATTCAGTAAGTGTGTTAACCCTTTAGGTGTTTCACAGGAATAGCAGCAAAGTGAAGGAGAAAATTCAAAATCTTCATTTTTTACACTGGCATGTTCTTGTAGACCCAGTTTTTTTTTTATTTTTACAAGGGGTAAAAGGAAAAAAAACTCTCAAAATTTGTAAAATTTGTAAATTTCTCTCGAGTAAGGAAATACCTCATATGTGTATGTCAAGTGTACGGCGGGCGCAGTAGAGAGCTCAGAAGCGAAGGAGCAACAATGGGGTTTAGGAGAGTGAATTTTTCTGAAATGGTTTTTGGGGGGCATGTCCCATTTAGGAAGCCCCTATGGTGCCAGGACAGCAAAACCCCCACATCGCACACTATTATGGAAACGACACCCCTCAAGGAACGTAACAAGGGGTACGGTGAGCCTTAACACCCCACAGGTGTTTGACAACTTTTTGTTAAAGTCGGATGTGTAAATGAAAAAAAAAAATTCCACTGAAATGCTGGTTTTTCCCCAAATTTTTCTTTTTTTTACAAAGGGTAATAGGAGAAAATGCCCCCAAAATTTGTAACCCCATTGGAAATACCCCATGTTGGAGTATGGAAATACCCCATGTTTGGACGTCAAGTGCACTGCGAGCGAACTACAATGCTCAGAAGAGAAGGAGCGTCATTCCATGGAATGGAAGTCGGGGGCCATGTGCATTTACAAAGCCCCCCGTGGTGCCAGAACAGTGGACCCCCCCACATGTGACCCCATTTTGGAAACTACACCCCTCACGGAATGTAATAAGGGGTACAGTGAGCATTTACACCCTACTGGCGTTTGACAGATCTTTGGAACTGTGGGCTGTGCAAACAAAAAAATAACATTTTTCATTTTCACGGACCATTGTTCCAAAAATCTGTCAGACACTTGTGGGGCATAAATGCTCACTGTACCCCTTGTTACATTCCGAGAGGGGTGTAGTTTCCAAAATGGGATCACATGTGGATATTTATTTTTTTGGGTTTATGTCAGAACCGCTGTAAAATCAGCCACCCCTGTGTAAATCACCAATTTCGGTCTCAAATGTACATAGTGCGCTCTCACTCCTGAGCCTTGTTATGCACCCGCAGAGCATTTTACGCCCACATATGGGGTATTTCCGTACTCAGGAGAAATTGCGTTACAAATTTTGGGAGTCTTTTTTTCCTTTTACCTCTTGTGAAAATAAAAAGTAAAGGGCAACACCAGCATGTTAGTGTAAACATTTTTTTTTACACTATCAGGCTGGTGTAGACCCCAACTTTTCCTTTTCATAAGGGGAAAAAGCCCCCTAAAATTTGTAGTGTAATTTCTCCAGAGTACGGAGATACCCTATATGTGGCCCTAAACTGTTTCCTTGAAATACGACAGGGTTCCGAAGTGAGAGAGCGCCATGCGCATTTGAGGATTAAATTAGGGATCGCATAGTGGCTGTCCGGAAATGCTGGGAGTTGTTGTTTTGCAACAGCTGGAGGCTCCGTTTTGGAAACACTGCCATACAATACGTTTTAAATTTTTATTGGGGGGGGGGGGGGGGGGGGGGTGGGCAGTGTAAGGGGGTGTATATGTGGTGTTTTACTCTTTATTAGGTGTTAGTGTAGTGTAGTGTAACACTGGCGGGTTACGGTGAGTTTCCCGCTAGGAATTTGCGCTGCGGAGAAAAATTTGCCGCAGCTCATACTTGAAGCAGGAAACTTGCTGTAAACCCGCCCGTGTAAATGTACCCTGTACGTTCACATGGGGGGGGTGGGGGGGGGGGGCAAACCTCCAGCTGTTTCAAAACTACAACTCCCAGCATGTACTGACAGACCGTGCATGCTGGGAGTTGTAGTTTTGCAACAGCTGGAGGCACACTGGTTGGAAAACCTTCAGTTAGGTTCTGTTACCTAACTCAGTATTTTCCAACCACTGCAGAGTTGGAAAGGGTGCAGAGACGCGCGACTAAACTAATATGGGGCATGGAACATCTTAGCTATGAGAAGCGATTAAAGGAGTTACAATTGTTTAGTCTTGAGAAGAGACGTTTAAGGGGGGATATGATAAACGTATATAAGTATATAAATGGCCCATACAAAAATTATGGAGAAAAACTGTTCCAGGTTAAACCCCCCCCCCAAAGGACGAGGGGGCACTCCCTCCATCTGGAGAAGAAAAGGTTTAGTCTAAAGGGGCGACACACCTTCTTTACCATGAGGACTGTGAATTTATGGAACGGTCTACCTCAGGAACTGGTCACAGCAGGAACAATTAACAGCTTTAAAACAGGGTTAGATACATTCCTGGAACAAAATAACATTAATGCTTCTGCAGAATTATAAAACTACATCCTTTTCCTTATCCCCTTACACCCTTCACTTCAATTCCCTGGTTGGACTTGATGGACGTATGTCTTTTTTCAACCATACTAACTATGTATGTAACCAGTGTGCCTCCAGCTGTTGCAAAACTACAACTCCCAGCATGCACGGTCTGTCAGTACATGCTGGGAGTTGTAGTTTTGCAACTGCTGGAGGCACACTGGTTGGAAAACCTTCAGTTAGGTTCTCTTACCTAACTCAGTATTTTCCAACCAGTGTGCCTCCAGCTGTTGCAAAACTACAATTCCCAGCATGTACTGATCACAGAAGGGCATGCTGGGAGATGTAGTTATGCAACAGCTGGAGGTACGCAACTACAACTCCCAGCATACCGAGACAGCTGTTTTCTGTGTGGGCATGCTGGAATTTGTAGTTTTGCAACATCTGGAGTGCTACAATTTAAAGACCACTGAACAGTGATATCCAAACTGTGGACCTCCAGATGTTGCAAAACTACAACTCCCAGCATGCCCAGACAGCAAACAGCTGTGTGGGCATGCTAGGAGTTGTAGTTTTGCAAGATCTAGAGGGCAGTATAGAGATCACTGTGCAGTGGTTTCTAAACTGCAGACCTCCAGCTGTTGCAAAACTACAAATTCCAGCATGCCCACACAGCAAACAGCTGTCTGGGCATGCTGGGAGTTGTAGTTTTGCAACATCTGGAGGGCTACAGTCTAGAGACCACTATAGTGGTCTCAGACTGTAGCCCTCTAGATGTTGCTAGGCAACTACTCACCGGCTTCCGTCGCATCCAGGGAGACGTCCTCTTCAGCCGCCTGCCGCCCGCAGATCTCCGTCGCCGCCCGCCGATCGCCGTCGCTCCGCTGCCTCCGGAGGGGTAAGTAGACTCCGGCGCCGCTCCTCTTCATTTTCCCCGTTCTGCCCCGCCTATTGTGGGTGGGCAGGACGGGGAAAACGAAAGTAAACCCCCCCACCCCAGATCTGCTATTGGTGGTCGCGTCTAGACCACCAATAGCAGGGATAGGAGGGGTGGCACCCGTGCCACCTCACTCCTATCCCCCTTCTATTCCGGGTCACCGGGTCACCATAGACCGGTAATGACCCGGAATCAACGCAAATTGCAAGTGTGAATTCACTTGCGATTTGCGCCGATCGCCGACATGGGGGGTCTAATGACCCCCCTGGGCATTTGCACGGGGTGCCTGCTGATAGACATCAGCAGTCACCCCGGCCCGGTCCCCACCTTAATTCCCACCGGCGTATGGATACGCCCTTTGTCCCCAACAGGTTAAGGGAAAATGAACATGGGGTGCATGATGATCGGACAGGACCACAGGAAAATGGATGGAGTGCACAGGATTTGGAAATTGTCAGGACCCTCTAAGAATTAGAAAGAGGAGACCCAGTGGATGTACCAACAGGTAGGGGTACAATACAAGTAAAACCGAAGTCTACTAAATTCCCCCCTTTAAATTTGCGCCCTAATGTGGACATTTTCGTAAAATTGGTAACGGCGGAATTTCCTAAGATTAACAGTCAGATTAAAGATGACAATCTCACAAGAGCACAAAGAAAAGCTTTGGGGGAATTGAAACTAATGAAAAACGTACTGTTCAAACCCGCCGACAAAGGGGGCCGGTAAAGATGTATGAAAAAGAGGCCTTCAGAATGTTGTGAAGTACAGAATGTTATCAAAATCTTTGATTTAATCCCCTACATGTTTTTCAGGGCAAACTTGATGAATTCCTGAGGAAAGCGGTGGAAAGAAACATTATCACACAAGGGATATGTGAATATTTGACTGTGAAATATCCGAAAATGGCATGCCTGTATTTACTACCGAAGGTGCACAAAGACACCCGAAACCCACCGGGGAGACCTATAGTATCCGGAAATGAGAGCCTATGCGAACCACTCAGTAAGTATCTTGACATGTATTTAAAATTGATTGTAGAGACACTCCCCTCCTATATTAAAGATAGTGGAGATGTGCTGAGAAAACTGGAAGGCATTTTCTTGGAGGAAGACATGTGGTTAGTCACTTGCGACGTTGAAGCACTTTAAACGTCTATCAGACATGAAGACGGATTAGATGCTGCTAGGTGGTTTTTAATGGGAAATTACGAAGACACAGAACTGGTGGAGTTTTTAATTGAAGGTCTAGAATTTGTTTTATGGCACAACTGTTTCATTTTTAAGGAGTCCCTCTACCTGCAGCTCCAGGGGCCCTCATATGCGAATATTTTCCTTGGGCTGTGGGAGAGGGACTTGTTTTTAACCAATCCGGTGGAAAATGTTGAGAAGGTACAGATGTGGAATCGATTTATAGACGATGTTCTATTTATTTGGCAGGGGTCAGAAGAGGACCTATTGAAATTCATGGAGACCCTCAACAATAACAATAGAAATATTCGCCTGACAATGAAACAGTAAAAACACAGCGGACTTTCTGGACCTTCGCATCTATAAAGATAGACACGGGTATGTCCAGACTGACCTATTCCGTAAAGAAACTTCAGTAAACTCTGTGCTACATGTCACATTGTTTCACCCTACCCCTACAAAAAGAGGGATACCAGTGGGACAATTTTTATGGGCCAAAAGAGTTTGTTCTGACAACATTTCTTTCAACAGGCAAGCGCAAGATCTTACACAGCGCTTTAAAGAACGAGGTTATAGCCAACGCATGATTAGACGATGATCGGGCTGTCAGAGCAAGAAGAGAGGATCTCTTGAGACCCAAGAATATCATCAAAGAAGACTTACAACAGGAGAGATTCATTACACCATACAACAATAAGTGGCAGGAGATGAAGGGAGTCCTATCTAAATTTTAGCCGATCTTGCAGGCAGACATGACGTTACAGAAACATAGTTGTCACGCCGAGCGCTCCGGGTCCCGCTGCCTCCCCGGAGCGCTCACGGCGTTCCTCTGTCTGCAGCGCTCCGGTCGGCATTGCTGACCGCAAGCGCTGCTCTCTGGTCCCCGGAGGGGACGCGATCCGAGGCACGGCTCGTGTCCGCCCTCGGGTCGCGCCCCGTCTCACTCACCTCTCGCCCCCGTCTGCTTCCTCCCGGCGTGCGCGGCCCCGCTCCCTTGGGCGCGCACGCATTGACTTGCTTAAATTTAAAGGGCCAGTGCACCACTAATTGGTGCCTGGCCCAATCACTTCCTATCACTCCCTAACCTATAAAAACCCACTTCCCCTTCCTCTCCTTGCCGGATCTTGTTGCCTTGTGCCCTGAGAAAGCGTTTAGTGTGTCCCAAGCCTGTGTACCTTGACCTTCTGCTGTTGCCCCTGACTACGAACCTCGCTGCCTGCCCTGACCTTCTGCTACGTCTGACCTCGCCTCTGTCTAGTCCTTGTGTACCGCGCCAGTCTCAGCTGCCAGAGAGGTCGAGTCGCTACTGGGGAACACGACCTGGTAGTTACTGCCGCAGCAAGTCCATCCTGCTTTGCGGCGGGCTCTGGTGAACACCAGTAGCTGCTTAGAACCGATTCCCCAGTACGGCCTGCGTCATCGTCTCTCTGGTACAGGGGATCCACCTCCAGTGTCTTCACCAGCCGCTAGTCCGGACCCTGACAGTAGATCCGGCCATGGATTCCGCTGAGGTACCGTCGCCACGCATCGCTGATCTCACCTCCGTGGTTGCCCAGCAGTCCCAGAAAATTGCTCAACAAGGACAACAGCTGTCGCAGTTGACCGCCATGATTCAACAGCTCATGCCTCCACAGCCTCAACCGCCAGCTCCAGCATCTCCTCCTCTCCGAGCTGCTGCTTCTTCTGCTAGAGTCCGCCTGTCTCTCCCAGATAAGTTTGACGGGGACTCTAAAAAATGCCGGGGATTCCTGTCCTAATGCTCCCTGCACTTAGAGATGTTGTCGGACCAATTCCCCACTGAACGTTCTAAGGTGGCGTTCGTCGTCAGTCTACTTTCTGGGAAGGCCTTGGCCTGGGCCACGCCGCTTTGGGACCACAACGATCCTGCCACTGCCTCAGTACAGTCCTTTTCTGAAGTCCGCAGTGTCTTTGAGGAACCTGCCCGTGCCTCATCCGCGGAAACTGCCTTACTGAACCTTGTCCAAGGAGACTCTACCGTGGGCGAATACGCCATACAATTCCGGACTTTGGCCTCTGAGTTGGCCTGGAACAATGAGGCTCTCTGCGCGACCTTTAAAAAAAGGTTTATCCAGCCATATTAAGGATTGTCTGGCCGCACAAGAGATACCCTCCTCCCTGACTGAACTAATCCACCTGGCTACTCGCATTGATATGCGCTACATTGAGAGACGTCAGGAGCTCCGCCAGGAGAAAGATCTCGTTCGCACCAGGCGATACCCGCGCCTGGCTCCTCTCTTCCAGCATCCTTTGCAGTCTGTTACTGTGCCTCCCGCTGAGGAGGCCATGCAAGTGGACCGGTCTCGCCTGACCCAACAAGAGAGGACTCGCCGGACGAACGAGAACTTATGCCTATACTGTGCGAGCTCTGAACATTTACTAAAGGATTGTCCTCTTCGTCCTCAGCGTCAGGGAAACGCTCGCATCTAGTGAACGTGGGAGAGGCGTCACTGGGTGTAAATTCTTCCTCTCCACGCCTGACTATTTCAGTGCGGATTTCTCCAGCTGATAAAGCCTCCTTTTCTGCGGAGGCATTCTTGGACTCTGGTTCAGCAGGAAACTTCATAAAAGCCTCCTTCATCAACCGGTTTAACATCCCTGTTATCCGTCTAGTCAAGCCCTTCTACATTTCCTCAGTTAACGGAGAACACCTGAATTCTACCGCGCGTTACCACACAGCCCCTGTACGCATGGCCGTGGGGGTTCTCCATCAAGAAAAGATTGAGTTCTTTGTCCTGCCTAACTGCACCTCTGACATCCTTCTTGGCTTACCCTGGCTCCAGCGGCATTCTCCTACCCTCAACTGGACCACGTGGGACATAAAATCCTAGGGCTCTTCCTGCCACTCACGCTGCCTTAAGTCGCTTCCCACCAGCCAAGTCTCTATTGCTTCTCCTTTGCTCGGCCTTCCAAAGGCCTATCAAGACTTTTCTGACGTCTTTTGCAAAAAACAGGCAGAGGTCTTACCACCACATAGGCCCTACGACTGCCCTATTGACTTGCTCCCTGGGACCACGCCGCCCCGTGGCAGGATTTACCCTCTCTCCGCTCCGGAAACTGTGGCCATGACAGAATATATTCAGGAGAATCTCAAAAAAGGTTTCATCAGGAAGTCTTCTCCTGCAGGAGCAGGATTCTTCTTTGTTGCCAAGAAGGATGGGTCTCTACGCCCTTGTATAGACTACCGCAGCCTCAATAAGATCACTATAAAGAACCGCTACCCTCTGCCACTCATCTCGGAACTCTTTGACCGGCTGCGCGGAGCAAAGATTTTTACCAAGATTGACCTCAGGGGTGCGTACAATCTCATCAGAATTCGTGAAGGAGATGAGTGGAAAACTGCTTTTAACACTAGAGATGGTCACTTCGAATACCTGGTCATGCCATTCGGTCTTTGCAACGCCCCTGCAGTCTTCCAAGACTTTGTAAATGAGATCTTCCGGGACTTGTTGTATACTTGCGTGGTGGTCTATCTCGATGACATTCTAATCTTCTCCTCCAACCAAGAGGAACACCGCCTCCATGTTCGCCAAGTGCTCCAGCGCCTCCGAGTTAACCATCTCTACGCCAAAATTGAAAAATGCCTCTTTGAACGTACCTGTCTTCCTTTCCGTACCTGTCTGGTCTCAGGACAGGGCCTTCAAATGGACCCCGATAAGCTCTCCGCAGTCTTGGATTGGCCACGCCCCTCTGGACTTCACTCTATCCAGCGCTTCCTCGGATTCGCTAATTACTACCGTCAGTTTATCCCCCACTTCTCCACTATCGTGGCTCCAATTGTTGCTCTGACCAAGAAAGATGTGAATCCGAGATCCTGGCCTCCCCAAGCGGAAGAAGCTTTTACTCACCTTAAGGCCGCCTTCGCCTCCGCACCAGTCTTGAATAGGCCTGATCCACTGAAGCCATTCTTCCTCGAGGTGGACACCTCTTCAGTAGGAGCCGGGACGGTTCTTCTTCAGAAAAATGCTAAAGGAAAAAACGTCACTTGCGGTTTTCTCTCTAAAACATTTTCTCCTCCTGAAAAAAATTACGCTATTGGTGACCGAGAATTGCTGGCCATTAAAATGGCACTCGAGGAGTGGAGGCATCTCCTGGAAGGGTCTCTCCACCCGATCACCATCTACACTGACCACAAAAATCTGTCATACCTACAATCTTTGAAGCAAGAATTTCTTGCTTTCTTGGTCAGAGCCACAATTGGAGCCACGATAGTGGAGAAGTGGGGGATAAACTGACGGTAGTAATTAGCGAATCTGAGGAAGCGCTGGATAGAGTGAAGTCCAGAGGGGCTCAGCGCTTAAATCCTCGCCAGGCCAGGTGGTCATTGTTCTTCGCTTGCTTTAATTTCCAGATACATTTTCGTCCTGCAAACAAGAATGTCAGGGCGGATGCCCTATCTCGTTCCACTGATGCCACGGAGGCAGAAACCTCTCCCCAACACATCGTTCCCCCTGAGTGTCTGATCTCTGCTGCTCTGGCTTCCCTGGCACCAGTTCCTCCAGGAAAAACCTTTGTCCCTCCACGTCTTTGCCTCTGGACTCTCAAATGGGGTCACTCCTCCCACTTGGCGGGTCACGCTGGAATCAAGAAATCCACTCAGTTGATTGCCAGACACTATTGGTGGCCTTTCCTTGAAAAAGATGTAACTGACTTTGTACGCTCCTGTACTGTCTGTGCACGTGATAAAATTCCTCGCCAAAGGCCCGCGGGCCTTCTCCCTTCTCAACCAGTACCCGAACAGCCTTGGTCACACATAGCGATGGACTTCACTGACCTTCCTGTATCCCATGGCAACACTGTCATTTGAGTGGTCGTTGGTCGATTCTCCAAAATGGCCCATTTCGTTCCCCGCCACAATAGTGTTGCTCGCGAATATTCGCAATTCGAATATTATTCGCGAATATCGCATATTCGCGAATTCGCGAATTTCGCGAATATAGCGCTATATATTCGTAATTACGAATATTCGTTTTTTATTTTATTTTTTTCTTCACAGTACACATCACAGTGATCACCCCTCTCTGCTTCCAGCTTGTGTGGTGTAAAGAAGGCTGTAATACTACTGTGTGAGACTGGCGTGCGAAAATTCGCATATGCGAAAATTAGCATATGCTACTTTTCGCATATGCGAATTTTCACATATGTTAATTTTCGCATACGCGTATTTTTGCATACGCGAAAATAAAACGAGAATATAACGAATATGCGAATATTCGCGAATATATGACGAATATTCGTCCATATATTCGCGAATATTCGCGAATTCGAATATGGCCTATGCCGCTCAACACTACGCCACAATTGGCGAAGCATTTTTTTTGCACATTTTTCGTCTCCACGGACTGCCTACACATATCGTCTCCGATAGAGGCGTTCAATTAGTCTCGAAATTCTGGAGAGCACTCTGCACCCAATTAAAGATTAAATTGAATTTTTCCTCCGCCTACCACCCGCAATCTAATGGACAAGTGGAGAGAGTAGACCAAATCCTTGGTGACTACCTGCGACATTTTGTCTCCTCCCGCCAAGATGATTGGGTTGACCTGTTACCCTGGGCCAAATTCTCGTACAATTTCAAAGACTCTGAGTCATATGCCAAGTCTCCATTCTTTGTGGTGTATGGCCGTCACCCGCTTCCCCCCCCTCCCTATCCCCACTTCATCTGGAGTCCCTGCCGTAGATGATTAGATGATTTGACCCGGGACTTTTTCTCTATTTGGAAGGAGACTCAAAAGTCGCTCTCGCTGGCCTCCTCTCGTATGAAGAAACATGCGGACAAGAAGAGAAGAATTCCTCCTGTCTTTGCCACTGGTGACAAAGTGTGGCTCTCTGCCAAATAAATTCGGTTCCGTGTCCCTAGCTACAAGCTGGGTCCACGTTACCTCGGGCCATTTAGGGTCAAAAGTCAAATCAACCCTGTCTCTTACAAGCTCCATCTTCCTCCTTCTCTTCGTATTCCTAACTCCTTTCATGTTTCCCTTCTCAAGCCTCTCATTCTTAACCGCTTGTACCCCAAGGTCACCGTTCCTGCTCCTGTCTCGGGCTCCTCTGACGTCTTCTCGGTTAAAGAAATTCTTGCTTCAAAGATTGTCAGAGGTAAAAAAAAAATTCTTGTTGATTGGGAGAATTGTGGTCCCGAAGAGAGGTCCTGGGAGCCAGAGGACAATATTCTAGACAAAGAACTCATCTACAGATTCCTCGGTTCCAAGAAGAGGGGGAGACCGGGTCCCGCTGCCTCCCCGGAGCGCTCACGGCGTTCCTCTGTCTGCAGCGCTCCGGTCGGCATTGTTGACTGCGAGCGCTGCTCTCTGGTCCCCGGCGGGGACGCGATCCGAGGCACGGCTTGTGTCCGCCCTCGGGACGCCCCGTCTGCTTCCTCCTGGCGCGTGCGGCCCCGCTCCCTAGGGCGCGCGCACGACGACTTGCTTAAATTTAAAGGGCCAGTGCACCACTAATTGGTGCCTGGCCCAATCACTTCCTATCACTCCCTAACCTATAAAAACCCACTTCCCCTTCCTCTCCTTGCCGGATCTTGTTGCCTTGTGCCCAGAGAAAGCGTTTAGTGTGTCCCAAGCCTGTGTACCTTGACCTTCTGCTGTTGCCCCTAACTACGAACCTCGCTGCCTGCCCGGACCTTCTGCTACGTCTGACCTCGCCTCTTGTCTAGTCCTTGTGTACCGCGCCAGTCTCAGCTGCCAGAGAGGTCGAGTCACTACTGGGGAACACGACCTGGTAGTTACTGCCGCAGCAAGTCCATCCTGCTTTGCGGCCGCCTCTGGTGAACACCAGTAACTGCTTAGAACCGATTTCCCAGTATGGCCCGCGTCATCGCCTCACTGGTACAGAGGATCCACCTCCAGTGTCTTCACCAGCCGCTAGTCCGGACCCTGACAATAGTTACATAGTTAGTACGGTCGAAAAAAGACATACGTCCATCAAGTTCAACCAGGGAATTGAAGGGTAGGGGTGTGGTGGGATATTGGGGGAAGGGATGGGATTTTATATTTCTTCATAAGCATTAATGTTATTTTGTTCCAGGAATGTATCTAACCCTGTTTTAAATGTATTAATCGTTCCTGCTGTGACTAGTTCCTGAGGTAGACTGTTCCATAAATTCACAGTTCTTATGGTAAAGAAGGCGTGTATCCCCTTGAGACTAAACCTTTTCTTCTTCAAATGGAGGGAGTACCACCTTGTCCTTTGAGGGGGCTTAACCTGGAACAGTTTTTCTCCATATGTTTTGTATGGGCCATTAATATATTTATATACGTTTATCATATCCCCCCTTAAACGTCTCTTCTCAAGACTAAACAATTGTAACTCCTTTAACTGCTCATCATAGCTAAGATGTTCCATGTCCCATATTAGTTTAGTCGCGCATCTCTGCACCCTTTCCAGCTCCACAATGTCCCTTTTATGGACTGGTGCCCAAAACTGAACAGCATATTCAAGGTGAGGCCGTACCAATGCTTTATAAAGGGGGAGTATTATGTCCCTGTCCCTCGAGTCCATGCCTCTTTTGATACATAACAATATCCTGTTGGCCTTGGAAGCAGCAGCCTGACATTGCATGCTATTCTGAAGTCTGTGATCTACAAGTACACCCAGAACCTTCTCTACCATTGACTCTGCCAGTTTAATCCCCCCTAAGACATACGATGCATGCAGGTTATTAGTACCCAGATGCATAACTTTACATTTATCCACATTGAACCTCATTTGCCAAGTGGATGCCCAGACACTTAGTCTATCCAAGTCATCTTGTAACTTATGCACATCCTCTATAGACTGTACCGTGCTGCAAAGCTTGGTGTCATCTGCAAAGATAGAAACAGAGCTGTTAATGCCATCCTCTATATCATTGATAAATAAATTAAATTGGGGGCCCAGTACTGAACCTTGGGGTACACCACTAATAACCTGGGACCAATCAGAGTACGAATCATTGACCACCACTTTCTGGGTACGATCCATGAGCCAGTGTTAAATCCAGTTACAAACTAAAGTTTCCAAGCCCAAAGACCTTAACTTACCTGTCAGACATCTATGAGGGACAGTATCAAACGCTTTAGCAAAATCCAGAAACACTATATCCACAGCCATTCCTCTGTCAAGGCTTCTACTCACCTCTTCATAAAAGCAAATTAGATTGGTTTGACAACTTATATCCTTAGTAAACCCATGCTGGCTATCACTTATAATACAATTATCCCCTATGTATTCCTGTATGTAATCCCTTATAAGTCCTTCAAACAATTTACCCACAATGCACGTTAAACTTACCAGTCTATAATTTCCTGGGGAAGACCTAGAGCCCTTTTTGAAGATTGGTACCACATTCGCCTTGCGCCAGTCCCTTGGCACAATACCAGACACCAGAGAATCTGTAAATATCATGAACAAGGGTACACATATTACTGAACTTACCTCTCTAAGAACTCTTGGGTGTAATCCATCTGGTCCTGGAGATTTGCTTACATTTATATTACTTAACTTACCTTGTACCATCTCTACATTAAGCCAGTTCAGTACATTACATGATGTGTTACCAGCACTGACCTGGCCAATGTCAGCTCCTCCTTCTTCCCTAGTATATACAGAACTAAAGAACCCATTCAGTATCTCCGCCTTCTCTTGATCGCCCGTGACAACCTCCCAATTATTATCATTAAGGGGTCCTACATGCTCTGTCCTTGTTTTTTTTGCCTTTATATATCTAAAAAAATATTTAGGATTAGTTTTGCTTTCTTTGGCCACCTGTCTCTCATTTAGAATTTTTGCTGTTTTATTACATTTTTAAAGATTTTATTAAGCTCTTTGTACTGTTTAAATGTCATAGCTGACCCCTCAGATTAGTATTTTTTGAAGGCTATTTTTTTGTTGTTTATTGCTCTTTTAACATAATTCGTCAGCCATGTAGGATTTAGTTTTAATCGTTTATATTTGTTCCCCTTTGGTATATATTTAGCTGTATAGTTATTTAGAGTTGATTTAAAGATGTCCCATTTACCTTCTGTGTCAGTATTTGAGAACACCTCCCCCCAGTCTATGTCCTGTAGTGCAGCTCTCAGCCAAGGGAAGTTTGCCTTTTTAAAGTTATATGTTTTTGCCTTCCCCGCCAGTCTTTGTTTTCTATATTTTAAATCAAAAGTAACTATATTGTGGTAGCTATTACCAAGGTTTTCCCGCACAGTTACATCGCCAACCAGCTCTGCGTTGTTGGAAATGATCAGATCCAACAAGGCATCACTTCTTGTTGGGTCCTCCACAAACTGGGCCATAAAATTATCCTGCAATAAATTTTGGAATTGTCGCCCCTTTGTAGTTTTAGCCAACCCCCGACCCCAATCTATGTCTGGATAGTTAAAATCTCCCATTATTACCACTACTGTACCTGCTCGGACAGCCCTCTCTGTTTATGCAGCCGACCTTCTTTTTCCTCAGTGATATTAGGGGGTCTGTAGATTACATCAAATATTTTTTCAGTAGTTCCATCCTTTTGTAATTCTACCCACAGTGATTACACATCCTCAGAATCATCACACACTATGGCATCATTCACACTAACTTTCATACCACTTCTTACAGACAGACTCCACCACCTTTCCTGTTCATTCTATCCTTGTGAAACAATGTAAACCCCTGCAGATTGACAGCCCAGTCATGCGAGGAGTCCAGCCATGTCTCAGTGACCCCAACTATATCAATATGTTCCTCCAGTATCAAGGCCTCCAGCTCCCCCATTTTATTTGCTAGGCTTCTGGCATTTGTGAACATACTCTTTACATTTCCATCCTTTATGTTATTGGGGTTAATGGGATTCAAGAGTGTAAGTTTTATTTTCCTATGAAGCCTATTCCTATTAACTATTCTAACCCCTCCCTCCGCTCCACCCCCAGGTACATTTATAATTCCCACCTCTCTATCTATGCTATCTTCCCCTTCTTTGCTCTAGGTTCCCTCCGCCCAAGTCCCTAGTTTAAACATTCCTCCACCTCTAGCCATCTTCTCCCCAAGCACAGCTGCACCCTCCCCATTGAGGTGCAGCCCGTCCCCACAGTAGAGCCGGTAACCGACAGCGAAGTCGGCCCAGTTCTCCATGAACCAAAACCCCTCCTTCCTACACCAGCTTCTGAGCCACTTGTTTACCTCCCTGATCTCCCGCTGCCTCTCTGGTGTGGCTCGTGGTACTGGTAGTATTTCAGAAAATACTACCTTGGAGGTCCTTGCCTTAACCCCTTAAGGACCGGAGGTTTTTCCGTTTTTGCATTTTCGTTTTTTGCTCCTTGCCTTTAAAAAATCATAACTCTTTCAAATTTACACCTAAAAATCCATATGATGGCTTATTTTTTGCGCCACCAATTCTACTTTGTAATGACATCAGTCATTTTGCCCAAAAATTTATGGTGAAGCGGGAAAAAAAATCATTGTGCGACAAAATTGAAAAAAAAACGCTGTTTTGTAACTTTTGGGGGCTTCCGTTTCTACGTAGTACATTTTTCGGTAAAAATGACACCTGATATGTATTCTGTAGGTCCATACGATTAAAATGATACCCTACTTATATTGGTTTGATTTTGTCGGACTTCTGGAAAAAATCATAACTACATGCAGGAAAATTAATACGTTTAAAATTGTCATCTTCTGACCCCTATAACTTTTTTATTTTTCCGTGTATGGGGCGGTATGAGGGATCATTTTTTGTGCCGTAATCTGAAGTTTTTAACGGTACCATTTTTGCATTGATAGGACTTATTGATCACTTTTTATTCATTTTTAAATGATATAAAAAGTGACCAAAAATGCACTATTTTGGACTTTGGAATTTTTTTGCGCGCACGCCATTGACCGAGCGGTTTAATTAATGATATATTTTTATAACTCTGACATTTCCGCACGCGGTGATACCACATATGTTTATTTTTATTTTTATTTACACTGTGTTTTTTTTTTATTGGAAAAGGGGGGTGATTCAAACTTTTAATAGGGGAGGAGTTAAATGATATTTATTCACTTTTTTTTTTCACTTTTTTTTTGCAGTGTTATAGGTCCCATAGGGACCTATAACACTGCACACACTGATCTTCTATGTTGATCACTGGTTTCTCATAAGAAACCAGTGATCAACGATTCTGCCGCATGACTGCTCATGCCTGGATCTCAGGCACTGAGCAGTCATTCGGCGATCGGACAGCGAGGAGGCAGGAAGGGGCCCTCCCGCTGTCCTGTCAGCTGTTCGGGATGCCGCGATTAGCCGCGGCTATCCCGAACAGCCCGACTGAGCTAGCCGGGAACTTTCACTTTCACTTTTAGCCGCGCGGCTCAGCTCTGAGCGCGCGGCTAAAGGGTTAATAGCGCGCGGCGCCGCGATCGGCGCTGCGCGCTATTAGAGGCGGGTCCCGGCTTCACTATGACGCCGGGCCCGCCATGATATGACGCGGGGTTACTGTGTAACCCCGCGTTATATCAGAAGAGCAGGACCAAGGACGTACCGGTACGTCCTTGGTCCTTAAGGGGTTAAGCTTGCGGCCTAAGTCCCTGAAGTCATTTTTAAGGACACTCCACCTACCTCTTACTTTGTCATTGGTGCCAATATGTACCATGACTGCTGGGTCCTCTCCAGCCCCGCCCAGCAACCTGTCAACCCGATCCGCGATGTGCTGAACTCGAGCGCCAGGTAGACAACACACTGTTCGGCGATCCCGGTCTTTGTGACAGATCGCCCTGTCTGTCCCCCTAATAATTGAGTCCCCCACCACTTGTACCTGTCTGGCCTGCCCTGCACTCCTCCCTCCCTCCTTACTGGAGCAGACACCCCTGGTGGTCAGAGGCAGTATCTTGCTGCAGTACTGCTAGCTCTGAAATTGCATCCCCCTCATCTGCTAAGCGGGCAAACTTGTTGGGGTGTGCCAGTTCAGGACTAGCCTACCCGCTTTCTAACTGTAACCCAGCTAGCTGCCTGACTGTCCTGCAACTCCGTCCCACTGTCCTCCCCCACCTCTACCCCCGAGAGTGCCTGCTCAGTGAGCAGAAGACTCCTCTCCAAGTTGTCAATGCGTCTCAATGTTGCCAGTTGTTCCTCTAGATCCAGGATCTGGGCTTCCAAACGAACAACTCGCTCACATCTCACAACAATATTCACCCTCGAACTGCTGCTCAAGGATTGCATACATTGTACAAGATGAACACCGGACTGCATTTTCCAACATGGAGGCCATTCTACGTTTGGGGATTGCAAAAATATCAGTAAATAAAAATAAAAAAATCAAATATGTCAATTAAACTCCCTGAATTTAAAGTACCTTAATGTTAAGTCCCTCTCACTTGTATACTTCACACTCTTGTATACAGCTCAAACAAGCGCTTGTATACTTCCCTCTTATAGTTAGCAGAGACTTCCTTGCTGTTTCACTGCTGGGAGAGACTGGATGCAAAGGGCTAGCTGCCTGCAAACACTTGCAATTTATCTGCTGCTAATTAATTAACTGTTCCACCTGTGATCTCCCAGACAGAGAAAGAGCAAAAAAATAAAAAAATAAAAAGATCATATATCGGACTCTCCATCCATTACTTACAAGAGGGCAAAGAATCTCCGTGATACACTGATCCATAGCTACCATGAGGGCACCACATTGAAAAACGCCTTTCGATCAAGGGGACCCAAAGGGGGGAGTTACCCCTGTGGGGGCTGTGTGGCGATTAACAATATGGAGAGAGCCACACATTTCCGGTCCAGTGATGGTCAAAAGGAAGTTAAAATCACACAGCACATATCTTGCCAGACCGAAGGAGTAATTTATTATGCTACATGCCCATGCAACTTGATATATGTTGGCTTGACATGACACAAATTAAAGGTGCGGGTGCGTGAGCACGTACATGATATAGAAAGGGCGAGAGGAGATGTGGATACAGCACAATTAAAACCTATACCCAGGCATTTTCATGAGAAGCACAACTGTAATACAAGCATGCTAAAGATTAGAGACATTGACAAGATATACATTGGAAAGAGAGGAGGGAATTGGAGGAAAAGATTGGCACAATTAGAGGTCCAGTGGATAATGAGAATTGACTGCATCTGCCCTAAAGGCTTGAACGAAGTTTTAAGTTTTGCTCCCTTCCTATAAGTACACATTTTTGTATCCCGTCTATAGTTTTATACAGTACTCCTATTCCTATCCTCCCCAGGGGGGTTTATCTCTTCGGGAGGAGTGGAAATTTGGAGATTAATGGCTTGGTTTGACCAACTTTGTCGGTATTCTAGATAAGGGATATAATGTGTACTATATTTGCGGAGCTTTTTTATTCCGGTGTTTTATTATTACATTTTAAGTGTTTTTAGTTTTGTTTATTTTTTTAGGTGTGGACGTCATCTTCAGGCTCTTCGGTGTATCTCACTGGCAGTAGTTATTTTGACAGGACTGTGGCGTACTGTAATTATACTGGCAATTATACACATTTCTTATAACCTTGTATCTTCTTTCTTTATAATATATGTTATCACTATATAAGGAATTCTTTTTGGATTCAGGATAATTCAAGTTAGGCCCTGGCTCATGGTATCATATACTTATGTGAGATAATTTCTCTTCATGGTTGCTAGTGGCAACCACATGGAGATGTTTTCTTTCTCCTTCTCACCCTATCCTGCAACTGGTTTCCTGGTGCAGGTTTATCACATCACTTATTGTTTATATATGTTATCACACCATACGTCGTTCATACATTCTTTACACACACATTTTTCCATATTTTTTTGCTGTGCATCCCATGGCAACACCGCTTTTTTCCGGCACCTGCCTATTTGGTGTTGGTCTATTATATTATACACACTTTATCCAAAAATATATGTTTTATGACATATTCATTTGTGCCGTTTCCCTTGGCAACACTTTCACATATTTTTGTTTTGTCTTTTTGTGTTTTTTTTTTCTTTTTTTTGTGTGCAGTGTGGCACAGAGATTGTCTATTATAGTGTTTGTTTTTCACACAGGATAACACGCATGCACATAATATTTTCACTTACATATTCTTATTTATATTTTATATAACACATATTTAGTTTTATGTCTTTTTACTTTTATTCATCACTTTAGCATATTTGCACATTTATTTAATCTTTTACCAATCTTGGGTTTACAAAATGTTATATGAAATTTTTCTGTTGTGTATCTGAACCATATTTCTGTTATATATACTTACCTGTATGAACTCTAGGCTGTGCGGTAGTTACATCTGGCCATAGACTGTTTCTCCTACTTAGTATCTATTAAGTATCGCGTCTCTGCAGCTTCCAGGGACACCGAACCCGGTCCGCGCATGCGCCGATGTCTCCTCGGCGACGCGTCTTGTTTTGGATTGCGCGGTCGCGTTTTCCCGGAGTGCTACGGGTGTCACGTGACGGCGCGATTCAATGACGCGGTGCCGGGAGCCGGAAGCTGCTGTGCGGTCGGGCGAGGCATCCGCAGCTGTGGGCTGTTTGAGTGGCGATGGGCCTATGTATATAAGGTAGATACGTCCACATTTATGCACCGTGACCCTGTGATCAAGCGTAACGCGAAACGTGCATTAAGGGAACGTTCTGCATGCGCACAGGTAGAGGGTGGTACTGGTAGGACTAGCACTGTATGCACTTTATTATGGGTTTGGGTTTTTCTTTGCTGCTAACTGTTTCAGCTTTGGAGGGTGGATGGTGGTTTTAAAGGGGGCATGCAATATTATTCTGTGTGGCCAATGTGGCATGCATTTTTTTCTGCAGCCACTTTTGCACCTATGCACTTAATTACCGAACATTACGTTTTTGGCCTGGTCATAGCATTTTCTCCCCCTGCCCCATCCCTTTTTACATTTTATCCAAACTTAGCATCTGTACCTTCCCTTGTAGTAAACTAAAATAAAAAAGCACAAACGGATGCGCTCCGTATTGTAACACCAAAGGTGAGTTGGTAACGCTAAGTGTGAATTGCGCTTACCACATGAAGTTGTACTCCAACCAAGTACAACAATGGAACAGGGCGTATCATCAAAGTGTCTCTGCAGCTTCGTCCTGCTGAAATAAAATCACGATAAAAGCAAGCAATCTCCAGGTAGCAGAGCGGGATCAATGGAAGCGCTGACACCAGATAAGAAGTTAAAAGGATTTATTTCCCATAATGCAACTCGTTTCACGGTCACCAGCTTCCTCAGGCCTGAGGAATGGGAAATTATGGGAAATAAATCCTTTTAACTTCTTATCTGATGTCAGCGCTTCCATTGATCCCACTCTGCTACCTGGAGATTGCTTGTTTTTATCGTGATTCCCTTGTAGTAGTCCTGGGAGAAAAACATACAATTTTTCTTTCTCCAGCCAGTATACTCCACCAAATACCTGTGGGCATTATATTCCTGTTGTTGTTCTGTGTATTTATATGTTTTTTAAATGTAATGTGTCTATTGTTACAATAAAGAATATGGGATTATCATGACCATGTTTGTTGAGTCTACCAACTTTTTGTAGGATATATGTTGATTTGGGTAGCATTTACCGTAATTGCGGATTGTTCTTTGTAGGAGTATATTATATGGGGGAGACTCTGAGGGGTCCCATAGGTCAACCTTGGTCACATGGTCACTGATAACTCCCCAGGGCACAATCCCATGACAACAGGTCTCAAAGCTATAACACATTTGTTTTTACATTACACTGCATAACAAAGGCATTTAAGGGAAAATTAAGTACATGGGGTGCATGGGGGGCTGGGAAGGGGGTCCAGGGGTCACTGTCTGGAGTCTGCCAGACAAGGCAGCTAGGGTACAGGGATGCAACTCCTGTACTGGGCCACCACACTGATGCCTGCAGTGCTGAACACTCTCTTTGATTCTACACTGAAGGGTGAACAAGAGAGAAAACTCATGGTAAACCTGGCAAGCTCTGAACAATGATCTAACTTAGAGACCCAGAATTTCATGCAGTCTGATGGTGTCAGAGAAAGGGCTTAGCTTAGGTATGCAACTACCTGGTTGTTCAGGTGACAGTTTATATCAATTTGGGGAGGATTCATGTCAGGGTGGAATACCAAATGTAAAAACTTTGTCATCATATACTCCAAAGTAAATATGTTGCCTCTTGAGGTAGTGTTGGCAGAGGGAGTGGAGTGTTGACTCAGCAGGGAGAAGAGAGTGCACATGGCAAACTGGCTCACTAGCTTCTCTCTGTAAAAATCCAATTTATTTTCCTACCAATGGTCTTAGAGTGTGGCAATCCAGTGCTCATTCTCTTTCCTTCAAGTGCACAATATGCCTGTCAATGCCATGTAGGCATACAGCTCGACATCCTTGCCAGCTTTTCTCATGGCCCAGCTTGTTTTGTCTCCATCCCATACTACCAAGGTGGGTCATCATGGTCCTTGTCATCATCATCATTGTCACCTTGTGTAGGTTCCTTGGCAGTGGCGTCTCCAGCTTTTTCCTTTGGGGGGGGGCACACTTTGGCCAATTATAACAACGCTCTGTTTACACGCTGTTGTCAAAAATTATCTCTGAGCTGTGGCAGTGTAGGAGGAATGAAGCTCCCATTGACTTCAAATGCATTTTCAGCATGTGTCCACATAGAGGTGTCATGTCACTTATTTTCTGTACAGTTTCCTGTCAAACTTTAACATAGGTAGGACAATTTCCCATGATAGACACATGAACCTCTAAATAAATCATAAAGTCACTAAGTAATACCGATATATAAGGAAGAATATTATCATCATACCTATTACCATCATACTGTTACTGACCAAATCCTGTATATTGAGACTAATATTACCAATAATACTTGTATATAAGAAGGAATATTATCACCATTCATATTAATATCATATTGTTACTGGCCAAATCCTGTAAACTGAGACCAATATTACCAATAATACCAGAAAACAAGGAGGAATATCATCACCATACATATTACCGCCATACTGTTACAGAAGAAATTCTGTATACTAAGATGAATATTACCAATCATGCCAGTATACAAGGTGGTATATTATCGCAGCGGGTTGCAGGGGGTTTCTATGGGAGCACTGAAAAAGTCCTAACTACAGCACTCGGGAATCATCGGCACTCTCATAGAAATGAATGGAGGCGTGCCGTCTACCAGTAGACAACTCACGCTCTTTTCTGTGAGAGTCGGGGTCCCGTCCTGGAGATCTCTGGGGGTCCCAGTGCTCGGATTCTTGCGATCAGCTACCTATCCCCTATCCAGTAGATAGAAGAAAAGTTTAGTTTCACCAAAGTTCTCCTTTAATGACCTAATCTGTATACTGAGATCAATGTTATCAATAATACCAGCATACAAGGAGAAAGTATTCCCCCCCATACAGTGAGCATATAGTTGTAGATATCAGCTCTACACATGCTCTGTTACATCAGATTGGTTACATCAGATGATGTCTCTCTGAGTCGTTACTTTTCTTTCCCTTTTCTTCTCCATCCGGTTCAGAACATCATGACGATTTCTTCCAGTCACAGCTGTAGGTAGGTCCCCATGTAGATAGCTGCCCTATGTATGCAGTTACTTTCTTTTAGGCCATTGCACCCTTCTATGAGTAGGAGTTACTCCCTCTAGGTAGGTCCCATTGTAGATAGTAGCCCCCCTTTATATAGTTGAAGCCCCTGCATATAGTTTCAGCCCCCCTTATATAGTAGTAGCAGCCGCCGCCCACCCCTATAAAATAGTAGCAGCCTCAATTTAAGTAGTAGTAGCAGCAGTGCACCCTAGGTAGTAATAGTAGAAGTCCCCTTTAGATAGTAGCAGTAAAAGACCCCTTTAGGTAGTAGTATCAGCAGCCCTCTTTAGTTAGTAGTATCAGTGACTCCCGTTAGGCAGCAGTATCAGCAGCCCCCTTTATACTGTAATTGTAGCAGCAGCAGCAGCAGCATTCTCCTATAGGTAATAATAGCAGCAGCCCCCTTTAAAGGGGTAATCCACCATAAGGTGATTTTAGTCCGTAATTGGCAGACAGTAATGGACATGCTTAGGAAGGCAAAAGAATACAAGGCTTCAGAGGGAACCTGGCTCCACTTAGGTGGTTGTTCAGCGCCGTGGAGCCGGGTTCCCTCTGAAACCTTTTATTCTTTTGCCTGATATTTACCGGAGGGCAGCAGACGACCTAACCTATTGCTATGCCTACATCATTGTTGTGTATGAAGTTGCACAACCACCCAGGGTGAGCAATTTATTTATATAATTACCTCACCATTGGATCGCAAACGTTACTACTCTATGGAGCGCCTGTTTTCCTTATGCTTAGGAAGCATCTGTGATTGTCTTGTGGCTAAATGGCTATGTTGTGAGATTACCATAATACTGTGGCTAGCTTTTTGTGAACTGGCATTTCTTGTTGGAATTTTCTTCTTTTGCTAACAAATCCCATAATTCCATTTTCCTCCTTCCCACACATCAGCCCCCCCACCCATTGAAACATAAATGGTCTGCATCCGTGCAAAAGACCTGTTATTTTCAATCAGGGTGCCTACAGCTGTTGCATTGGTGCAGATTGATCTCCCCTTTTAAATAGTAATAGCAGCAGCCCTCTTAAAGTAATAGTAGTGGCACATTATATATACATCTGATAAGGATGACCCTTATGTTTCTGATGACTGATCAATATATTAATACTGATATGCCATTGCTGATGCTCGAAAAAAAATATTTATTACCTACCCCTTAACCCATATACCCAGCTTGCTATCTGCTAATGACTTAGATGGAGGCCTTGGGATGACGCCAGCAGGAACGAGATAAGGAGTAAAAAGACAAAATATCTGACGGAGAGAGAACTCTGGAATTTCCCGATAGAGGAGCTTCTGCCAAGAAATGGATGCTAGATATGCTAATAAATACAGACGCAATACTCAAACAACCAATCAAAATGTAACATGATGATTTTGACGTAATAACTAAACCTCCTCTTTCCTCCAAATGTAAAAACTAATGTGTTTCCATGCAATAAAGTTAACTCACAATGGAAACTCTCATGAGAACTTCTTGGGAACAGCTGAGTTTTCCTGCTGAGAAAGAGTTTATACCAACTTCTTGTCTGGTTTATATTTCTTGTGTCGACAATCAGCAGTATACAGCAGCAGTCAATGACATTTGAAAGCCTCACCTCAAGCCATCCTTGACACATCCATCCATCATAAATACACCTCCTCCCTCAATCCCCTGTCCACTCATCCTCCTGACTTGCGGCCGCAATGGAAATCAGCACGGCGGCTTCGTGCTGATAAGATGCCAGGGATGAAGGGTGGTCGGATGCAGCAATCACAGATAGGAGCGCTTACTCCTATTCAATCCGCTGCAGTGTAGATTCTTCACTTCTTTACCCAGTGTGGGAAACTTAGGTAGGGACACCTCACTGGCTAAGAACAGACATGCATGCCTGCGCAGGGCAAGTCTGCTCCCAGCGGCCTGTCTGCTCTTAAAGGGGCAGTGTCACTGCTCACTCTGAACCATGATGTGCCCGCAGCCAGAGAAGGGGCAGAGCATCTGGAGCCGCAAACGTCAAAAATAAATAAAGAAATAAAAAACAAGTCGAGTTAGGCAGACGGTCAGTCTGGCCCTGGGGGCAATTAACTGCTGATTAGCCATACACAAGCTTTCCTGTACATAGCCAGCAAATCCCTAAGAGCACCACAATATCTCAAGAAACATTTAATGACAAGATTTAGCACATGTGCCATAGAGGAAGGCAGGTGTCAGAAGTTAAACCTTATCGGAGCAACCATGGATGTTTCACTACAAATTCATTGTCTTGTTGCAGTGGAGCCTCATAGAGCAGTTGACTCTGTAAAAGGGCCAGAAAAGGCATACATTGGCCCTGCTCATAACTACTACTTGAAGTATATACTGCGGCATGCACTGTGCTGCGCACCGACAAGTGCATGGAGTGGCTCACTCTCTCCACCACAAAATAATGGTGACTAGGCTTGCTCCACCTGGGCTGGGCACACCCCATCAGTTGCACGCATTCCGCCTGCCAGTGGACGTCTCCCCGGGAAAAACCTTTTTCCGGCAACCAGGCTCCAGGACATTGCTGGTAAGATAATTGAGGGGAAAAAAAGTAACCAGCGCTCAGGAGGATATTAGTGAGAAAGACAAAAGCAATAGGAAATGAGGCTGTAACTTACTTCAAGTTGGGGAGATGCAAAGTTATTTCACATACCCCCCTCCAGGATAGCGCGCAATATAGTCAGGTATCTTCAATCAGTCATGGGAACAGAGGGATGAGTCTGCGGCATATTTTCATGAAGTTTATTTGCGACACGTTTCTGAGGTTAAAAAAGGCTTCCGCCACCTCCTTCATCAGGCATAACATAAATAATAATACCATGGTTTCTATACAGGGTAATTACTTACCGGATGTTTCACCATCGCTCTCGGCGCTCCCCCATGCTTCTGGTGTAATCACATGGTCTGCATTCCTCCAATCACGCGACATCTGGCGGACGTCAGGTCACCTGACTCGCCGTGCGTTCCACCGACGTCACTTCCTGTAACCGTGGAACGCATAAGGAAACCCGGCACCGGAAATTGTGGCGCAGAGAACGGCAAGTGTAACAATAAAGTTAAGACTTATATCATTATAAAATACATTTCCATTATATCCATATGCAATTACCTAGGTAATAAAATGTTAACCAATTTCCGGTCCCGGGTTTCCTTATGCGTTCCACGGTTACAGGAAGTGACGTCAGTGGAATGCACGGCGAGTCAAGTGACCTGACGTTTGCCGGATGTCGCGTGATTGGAGGAACGCAGACCATGTGATTACAGCGGAAGCATGGGGGAGCGCCGAGCGCCGCATGGAGCGTGGAGAGCGACGGTGAAACATCCAGTAAGTAATTACTCAGTATGCATATAAACCATGGTATTATTATTTATGTTATGCCTGATGAAGGAGGTGGCGGAAGCCTTTTTAACCTCAGAAACGCGTCGCAAATAAACTTAATGAAAATATGCAGCAGACTCATTCCTCTGTTCCCATGATTGATTGAAGATACATAGGCTATATTACTATCCTGGAGGAGTGTATGTGGAATAACTTCGCATCCCCCCAACGTGGAGTAAGTTACAGCCTCGTTTCCTATTGCTTTTGTTTTTCTCACTAATATCCTCCTGAGCGCAAAACGGCAGGAAATGAATTAACAACCTTCTATTAGTACTAGAAATCAAGTCATTAAGAACCCCCCCAATAAGCACACTGTAGGGCTGAATACAAAAGGAAAGTCAAGGTGGTCAGCCAAAAAACCCATCACCTTCCTCCTGAAGGCTGAAATTACAGGACACTCCCATAATGCATGCAAGAAGGTACCAACCTACGAGGAACATCTAAAACAGAGGTCAGATGGAGTTGGTCCAAAACGCTTAAGCTTAGCAGGGGTATAATACAACCTCAAAACTTATCTAGATTGGATCAGCATATCTCTGCTGCTGACCACAGTAGCATAATGGGAGCCCTCCACCTCCTTCCACTGACACTATGACAGGTCCGGGATATCAGCCACCCATTTAGAAAAGGCCAGGGCAAAAGGGCAGGGCCCCAGTGACTGGAGAAGGGCATAGGACTGGGTGAGAGGTTTAGAGATATCTGTGGTGCCCAGGAGAAGCTTTACCTCAGAAAACACCGGTGTAAACGTCAGGGAACCAAACTTGACTCCATGAGCACCTCAAAAACTGGCCTCCTGTAACTCAAGCAGGTGAGGTAGATGTACATTCCCCCACAAGGGTGCCCTAGGAGATACCAGAGGCAGCGGAAATTTACTCGACACCGCGGACCAAACATTAGCTACAGTTAACAGAGGGATAGGGAAGAAATAGCTAGAGTGATACCTGTAGAGTGTATTGGTCAGAGCTTCATATGATCCCATAATCGAACCAGCCAGGGCTGTCGACGAGTTTGTCAAATCCAGGTTGATCCACCACGCTGCATAGACCAACTGGGAGGCAAGAAAAATAGTTATAGACATCAGGGGTAGCTAAGCCTCCACATTGTTTGGGGGCCTGGAGAAGGGCCCAACCGAGTCTGGGAGGCTTTCCCTGCCAGTGGAAGGATCCCAGAGCACAGCACAATGCATTGAAATACCTCCTGGGGGGAATGAGAGGGGACAGGTGAAATAGATATGGTAAATTAGGGAGGTAAATCATTTTAAAAATATTGATCCTGCCCGCCAAGGTTAGAGGGAGTGCAGACCATGCAAGCAGTCGGTCCACAGTGGAGTGCAGTAGTGGCTCCAAGTTAAGCGGCATATAATCGGCGTATCCTCCACTCCCATGTATCGAAAACGAGGAATCACCTGCACCCCAGCCGGGAGGGAGGACTAGAGAGGGACCCCAGTAGAAAGCGCCATCAGGGAGGATTTAGCCCAGTTAACCTGCAGGCCTGAAATTGCACCAAATTGGGTAGGTAAGTCCATAAGGGACAGAAGGGACACCTCAGCATTTGCCATATACAGCAGAGTATCATCAGCGTACAAGGAAACTTTTTCCACAATAGACCCCCTGGGAATGCTGCATATATCCGGATCCTTCCAAATGGCAGCCGCCAACGGCTCTATAAATAAAAAGGGAGAGAGCAGAAACCCCTGCCTCATCCCTCGACCCAGGGAGAATGGGGCGCAAACATCTAAGTTAGTATGGATCCGGGCCCTAGGCTTATCATACAGCAGGCGAACCCATGCACAAAAGCGTTGACCAAACCAAAAGGACGCCAACACTTCCCAGAGATAAGGCCACAAAACCGAATCAAAGGCTTTATAGATGTCCAGGCTCACTACTACACCTGTGGGAAAGCCCCTGTCTACAGCCGCTATGTTGAGCTGCAGGCGTTTCACATTAACATCAGTTGCCCTACCTGGCATAAACCCGGTTTGGTCAGGATGAATGATAGCACCGACAACTCCATACAAACGAGTAGCCAGGACTCTAGCCACAGGATCCTTCCCGGGTTTAGGAAGCACGACAATGAGCGCTTCCCTCATAGAAACCGGAATGGCATCAGGCATAGCTATGGAGCGAAACAATTTACACAGAATAGGGACCAGACGCTCCTCATTCACCCTAGGGAGATATTAGCCTGAGCTACCTCCTCCACTGTGAACGGGGTACAATGCCTCAGCCTGAGCCGGCCCAAGCTTGGGGAGAGACAAATCCTGCAAGAAGGAGAGAATCTCCCCCTGACAAGGCATAGAGGGGGCAAAATATAGGGATTAGTAGAAGCCTTGAAAACAGCATTTATCCCCTGGGGATCCGTAACTACCACCCCATCATTCCCTTGATACAAGGAATAGAGGCCATCAGGCGAGTAGCCTTAGCCAAATATGCCAATAATTTACCATTCTTATCACCAAATTCGAACAAGGCAGCCTCCCTATCCACTAATTTCAATTGGACCCTATCTTTCTGGACAACTAGCAGAGATCTCTGAGCCTTAGCCAACGCCCTCTCATTATTGGGGAACGGATTCCTAACATACTCAGCCTCCAAAACTCCCACCTTCTGGAACAGTGCGCTCTCCATGGCCGACCTAAGCCTCAGCTGACCTGCAACACCCGCAATGAAAGCTCCCCTAATCGTGGCCTTGTATGCATCAGACTGCACTAAAGGATCAGGATAGTCAGTATTATGTTCCCAGTTTTCACTGTGAGCTACCCCTAAAGCCTCCACAACCACCTCAGCCTGTAGCCAGCCAGGGTGCATGCACCATATACAGGAAGGGGGGTAGGGCCAAGGTGAAAAACTACCACTATGCTGCCATAGTGGTCTGAGATCCTCCTAGAGCTGTAGGAAACGTCTCTTTCCGCCGGAAGAAGATCCTCAGACGCCAAAGCCAGATATTTATGAGAAAACGACCTATGGGCCATGGAGTAGAAGGAGAATGAGGACCCAGTAGGGTATTTCCACCTCCAGGGGTTAGTCAAGCCCAAAGTCAACCGTCAGGTATTGAGCGTAGATGAGCCATGGTCAGCAGCCGTGGTGCGGTCGAGAACTGGATCAGGAACCACATTGAAATCTCCTACAAAGTGGACAGGTTCAGAGGGAAAATAAAGCAGTTCATTAGTAATAAGCTCCAGGACTGAGACTTGAAAAGGTGGGGGCACATACACAGCGACAAGGACAAAGGAGACAGACCGCAGGGAGCAGTGTAAATGGACAAACCTCCCAAATTGATCCCAGGCAACCTGAGAAACAACCAACGGCAGGGTTTTGGTGATCAGCACGGAAACCCCCCTAGCATATGTGGAGTAGGTAGCATGGTAACCCCTCGCAATCCAGGCCCTTTTAAGGGCCAGGACCTTCTGGCCAGTAACATGGGTCTCTTCTAGGCAGATAATGTGAGGAGACTGACGCTTAACAAAATCAAGGCAAAAGGCCCTTTTAAACTTAGAATTGAGCCCCCTGACGTTCCAACTAACCACCTTTAAAATCCCCATCTTGATACAGAATACCATTAAGAAACAGGAGGGACCAACTCAGGACTAGGACCAGGGAGGATTGAGCACCGGGAGCACACACCCCACTCACCCAACAGACAGACAAACACAGACATAGCACATACACAGAACAGAAAAACAAATGCAACAAAGCAAAATTTTAACAACTCCTTGAAAACGCTGTCAAACACTAACCGGGACATACTAAACCGTTGATCCCTAACAAAGTGCAGACCTATACCCAATACTTTAACCACTATGGGTGCCCAAAGACGCAGAGGAAGACTAGTATAAAAAAAAAAAAACCCTCCCACCACCCCAGCAGAAACAAATACAGCCGGTAACTAAAAACTAACCCAAGAGGACCTAGGGACACAGGAACCTATGGAGGCCCTACACCAAGAGCTGACTCCTTAACAAATAGCTACAACTTTCACGAAGAACAGTCATCAGCAGGCCAGACCAGAACAGCTCAGTCCGGCGGTCTGGCAGGGGGGCAGCATCAATCCAATGAAGAGCCTCGGTAGGAGAAGTAAAGAACTTGGTGGAAGTCCCATCTACCACTCGTAGATTTGCAGGATACAGAATCGAATAACAATGGCCCTTGGCTCGCAGCTTCACCCGGACCTCCATGAACTGCACCCGCTGCTTGTGAAGTTCAATTGAAAAATCAGGGTAAAAGGACACTCTGCTCCCATCACAAATTTCGTCTTTGATGCGCACAGCCCTGAGGATGGCAGCTCTGTCCTTGAAATGGAGAAGCTTGGCCAGGAAAGGACGAGGAGGGCTGCCAGGAGGAGGAGGCCGGGTCCTCATCCGGTGAGCCCTCTCAACAGAAAAGTATAGAGATAAAGTGTCTGCTGGAAGAATCTCCTACAACCAGGTTTCCAGGAACAGCACAGGCTCCTGCCTCTCAACTTTTTCAGGAAGGCCCACAAGGCGGATATGATTGCGCCTCAGGCAGTTCTCCATGTCCTCCAGAAGGCTTAACACCCCGGTGACCTGTCTCTGCAGCGAATCAACCTGCTTCAGGAGCAGGTGCAGAGCATCTTCCACCATAGAAACTCTGCGCTCCACCTCCTCAGTGCGCTCACGGATCTTTTGTGTTTCATGTCGGAGTATAACAAACTCCTGCCTCAGTTCATCAACCCTGGTCCCCATGATGGACTGACAGGATGTAAAAGCAGCCAGAAGTTCAGAAAATTGCTGATCCAGCACCACGGCATCATAAATTGGACAAGCAGGCTGTTGCTGCTGAGGAGACAGAGAGCCCTCGAAGAAAGACAGCGGAGGGTAAGGAGATGCCCCCCAGGGTGATCTAGATCCCGGGAGAACTGGCTCAGCACCTTTGACACTTGCTCAGACACCTTAGCTGCCAACAGAGTTTGAGCACCAGGACCCAAGAGTGAGGGGCCTTGAGAACGGGAGGACCCCTCATCAGAGGAGGCCTCCTCATCAGAGGTCAGTCTTGGAGCTTCAACATTTAGTTTTGATTTCTTATGCCTCTGGCTGCCTCTGGGGCTGCCCATGGTCAGCAGGGCTAGACAGAGAACAGGTAGAAAGTCCCTAGGGCCCACTTTAAGGGATGCAGCAGAGCAGGAAACAGGGTAGCTGCCCCACCTCACAATCACCCTAAATTGTTGGCTGATGAATCAGGACTCCTTCTGGGCGATGTCCCTAATGGCACCCGCTCCACCCCTAGTTTATTTATGAAAAAAAAATGCATAGAGTTCCCCGTATTTTTATTCTCAGCCAGATACCAACCAAGCAGCAACAGCCTGATGTTACCAGGGTGGGCGAGGACCATTGTTACTGGCTCTCCCCAGCCTATATAATGCCAGCCTGTTACCGCCTAGGCCCAGAAGCACCGTTTTGACGCTCCGGGCCTGTGGCGGTGGGTACCGGGGTAATAATTGGAGGTTTGCACTAGCTGTTTTTCTGGCTAACGCTAAGCCCCGACTTAGTAATGGATTCTGTCAATAAATAGCCTCCACTACTAAGCCAAAAAATTTATAAAAAAAAAAAAGACACAACACATTGGAAAAATTATTTTATTTTAAAAAACATTCCCCCACAGCCCTCATTAACCATTTTATGAAAAGAAAAAAATCCAGTTTATCCTCTGCATACACAGATCTGAAACAAGAAGAAGAAAAAAACACCAAAAATTGGTTAGGACATTTTTCGCACTCTCCGCTGGGGAGAGCACCCATTATGCAATGTCTACCCAAACAGGGAGCCTCCAATTGGTGCAAAACTACAACTCCCATCATGCCCAGACAGCCTTTGGATGCCTGGGGATGCTGGGAGTTGTAGTTTATCAACAGCTGGATTCTCCCTGTCTGGGAAGACACTGCCAGAAGGGTCTGTTCACATTATACAAAACGGACAATGTGAACAGAGCCTCAGACTTACCAGCCTGGCTCCCGTCTGAAGCTCTGCCTCCTAATGACGTCATCACTAGGGGGCGGAGCTACACAGACCCAGCGGGGACTGGAGGGAGGTAAGGGGACTTCGTCATCTTCTGTATACACTATATACAGCTACTGTGGGGATCAAAATTTGGGCACCCCAGGTAAAAGTTTGTATTAATGCGCATAAAGAAGCCAAGGAAAGATGGAAAAATCTCCAAAAGACATCAAATTACAGATTAGACATTGTTATACTATATCAACAAAATTTTGATTTTATTTCCATTTACATTTACACTTTCAAGATAACAGAAAACTAAAAAATGGCGTCTGCAAAAGTTTGGGCACCCTGCAGAAATTATGGCATGCACTGCCCACTTGCAAAGCTGAGACGACCTGCCAGTGTCATGGATTGTTCTCAATCATCATCTGGGAAGACCAGATGATGTCAATCTCAAAGGTTTTAAATGCCCAGACTCATCTGACCTTGCCCCAGCAATCAGCACCATGATTTCTTCTAAGCAGTTGTCTAGAAATCTGAAACTGAAAATAGTTGACGCTCACAAAGCTGGAGAAGGCTATAAGAAGATAGCAAAACGTTTTCAGATGTCAATATCCTCTGTTCGGAATGTAATTAAGAAATGGAAGTCATCAGGAACAGTGGAAGTTAAAGCAAGATCTGGAAGACCAAGAAAAATATCACACAGAACAGCTCTCAGAATTGTGAGAAAAACTATTAAAACCCACGTTTGACTACACAATCCCTCAAGAAAGATCTGGCAGACACTGGAGTTGGATTACACTATTCCACTATAAAGAGATACTTGTACAAATATGGTCTTCATGGAAGAGTTATCAGAAGAAAACCTCTTCTATGTCCTCACCACAAAAATCAGCATTTGAACTTTGCAAATGATCATATAGACAAGCCTGATGCATTTTGGAAACAAGTTCTGTGGACCGATTATGTTAAAATTGAACTTTTTGGCCGGAATGAGCAAAGGTACGTTTGGAGAAGGAGAACAGAATTTAATGAAAAGAACCTCTGTCCAACTGTTAAGCATGGGGGTGGATAAATCATGCTTTGGGGTTGTATTGCAGCCAGTGGCACAGGGAACATCTCACGAGTAGAAGGAAAAATGGATTCAATAAAATTTCAGCACATTTTGAATGCTAACTTGATGCGATCTGTGAAAAAGCTGAAGTTGAAGAGAGGATGGCTTCTACAAATGGATAATGATCCTAAACACACCTTGAAATCCACAGGGGATTACATCAAGAGGCGTAAACTGAAGGTTTTGCCATGGCCTTCACAATCTCCTGACCTCAACATAATTGAAAATCTATGGATAGACCTCTAAAGAGCAGAGCGTGACAGACAGCCCAGAAATCTCAAAGAACTGGAAGAATTTTGTAAGGAAGAATGGGAAAAGAAACCTCAAACAAGAATTGAAAGACTCTTGGCTTGCTAAAAAAAAAGCATTTACAAGCTGTGATACTTGCCAAAGGGGGCAGTACAAGATATTAACTCTGCAGGGTGCCCAAACTTTTGCAGACGCCATTTTTTTGTTTTCTGTTATTTTGAAAGTGTAAATGATGGAAATAAGATCGAACTTTTGTTGACATATTATAAGAATGTCTAATCTGTAATTTGATGCCTTTTGGAGATTTTTCAATCTTTGGCTTCTTTATGCACATTAATGCAAATTTTTACCTGGGGTGCCCAAACTTTTGATCCCCACTATATCTATGGATAGCTGTATATATTGTATACTGCCCAAAGGGTTAACCTACATTGTCCAGCAGTGTAAGTTAACTCTTTCCTTGCCGTGCGGGCATAGCGCACAGCTCAGCAAGGGGTTAAGTGATCCAGCAATGTGTATACTGTATACACATAGCAGGCTCACTGTAAGTTCTTGCTGAGCAGTAGATATGTATATCTATTGCTAAGCATCAGCTGTTCTAAGGAGGATCGCAACAGGTGTCAGGAGTTACACTTGCTGTGAACTTTCCTTAGCTGCAGGTACTACTGCTCCCAACATGGAGTACACTCTGCTCCATGCTGGGAATTGTAGTACCTGCATTAATAGACAGATCACAGCGAACGTAACTTCTGACACCTGTTGCGATCTGTCTATTATTGCAGGTACTACAGCTCCCAGCATGGAGAAGAGTGTGCTCCATGTTGGGAGCAGTAGTACCCACAGTACTCGCTGTGATCCTCCTGTATAATGTATAGATGAGGTCGGCCGCTCTTCTATGGTCCCCTGCACTGACGTATAATATTTCCCACAGAGAGTTGTGATTGGATGAAACCATGTGGCCAATCACAGCTCTCTGCTGGGAATATGAATAGGTGTGCATATATACGGAAGTGCAGGGGACCATAAAAGAGCGTCCGGCCGCATCTATAAATTATACAGAAGGGTCACAAAGGACCCGGAGTGATCTGTCAATTAGTACAGGCACTACTCCCATCATGGAACAGTGTGTTCCATGCTGGGAGTAGTAGTGCTACCTAAAAAATGTAAAAAAAAATAGTGAAAAACACACACACACTACATTTTTTACTATTGTCGGCTACATTTTTTGTGCCCTATCCGCCCACATAAATTGATCCCTGTTTAAAAATTAAAAAAAAAATTTGTTATAAAAAAGACAAATTTCATTAAATAATTTTTTTCCATCACTACTGTTCTTTTTTTTATGGTACCCAATGACATTTTTATAAGAAAAGGTATCTCCATCACTTTTTTTGATCGCCAAAGTTAAACTTCTATGGGAGGAAAACGCCAAGATTTTCTCCCAAAAAAGGCTAAAGTCTCAACAAGAGGTCGTTTTTGAAAAAACTGCCAAGGAGCCTAAAATAGCAGAAAAATGCCAAAAGGATTTAAAATAACGCCAAACTGAAAAATGCCAAGTGGATATGGCATCTTGCAGTTCCCTATTGACTTGCAGCTGACATCTGGCTGCAGCGTTTTTTCACAAAAGTGGCCTAACACCAGCATTTTAGGGAAAACAATCACATTTTTCATTTTCAAGTCCCACGTTAATGAAAGTTCGTCAATCACATGTGGGGTGTAAAGGCTCACTGTACCCCTTGTTACGTTCCTTGAGGGGTGAAGTTTCCCAAATAGTGTGCCATGTGTTTTTTTTTTCTGCTCTGGCAACATAGGTCTTCCTAAATGCGACATGCCCCCTAAAGATAACATGGAAAAGCAAAAGCACATATAGGTGCACACCAAAGCTATCTCATCAATGCTTTATTAAAGTGCATAGCATAAATTGGACCACATATTTAAAAACACTAAAAACAAGGGGGCCAGATGACTCACAGCCTCCCTTAGCCACAAAGGGGAACTTCAGTTTCCTGGTGGCTCCTCAACAGGGACACCCGCCTGTCCCAATAGTGCAATAAACACTGTCCCTCTTAGACCAATGAACCCCTATGCATAGTAACACCTAAGTAAATACACGATTGCACAATCAGTAGCAGCTGCATTAATATTAGCTCATTCAAAGTAAAGTGCACGGTCAAGGGAAATAAAATACATCACAATATAGTAAAGGGTGTGGGTGTCCCCCGAAAAGGTTCCCACGCGTTCCGTCACTCCAAGTGATTTTCTCAGGGACACATGTTACTCGGGGGGCATTTTCTCATTTTACCCCTTGTAAAAATGAATGGGGCTAGGAGAACATGTTAGCGTAAAAAATGGAGATATTGAATTTCTCCTCCACTTTGTCAGCTTTATGATGCCAACATAAAGTAGACATATTGTATATTTGAATCAATTCATAATTTATTTGGCATGTCCATTTTCCTTACAAGCAGAGATCTTCAAAGTTAGAAAAATACAAATTGCTCAAATTTTTCTGGAAATTTGGAAATTTTTCACTAAGAAATGATACAATGAAAATATACTACTAACATAAAGTAGACTATGTAAGAAAAAACAGTCTCAGAATTAAATTAATAAGTAAAAGTATCCCAGAGTTATTAATGCATAAAGTGACAAGGACCATAGCATTTTTTGCAAATCTGACCACTATGGTCAAAATGGGCTTCATCCTTAAGGGGTTAAAAGTATTCAATCCACATTGCTGGTACTGTTATATATCGCAAAAATTCTGTATGCAAACCTCTCTTACTTTTGAATTTTATTCAGGCAGAAAGTTAGTTGTTTTAAGCTATTTAAGGACATTTGTTATCTCTGAGCTACCCACCCCAACAACAGTTATCAGTAAATAGCCTAAAATAAACTAATTCCAAATCTATAATTTTTATCTGTTCACTCCCTTGCATTTCCCTGCTGTAAGTCTGCGAAGCACAGTAGTCTCAGGAGTCCTCTCCATAACGCTGTTGAGATTAGTAGCCCTATCTATGCACCAGCATGCAATGCATGTCCTATTTGCAGGATTACAATAAGGGAATGCAAGTGATTAGAAAGATAAAAATTACAGATTCTAAATCAGTGTCTTTTAGGTTATTTACTGGGGCGGGGAATCCCATTAATCCCTTGCTGACATTGGATGTAAAAGTATGGCTTGGTAGCCTGTGTCTTAACGCACCTTGTCATTTATTTTGTCTATGAAACGAGGGCAAGAGCATCTTGCACACACTCACAGTCAATGACATACATCATTGATCACACCTAAATGACAGCTCCAGTCCCCAATCCACACCCTCTGCAGAATATCAGAATATCAGAACAGTTTCAATAGCAGTCAGAGGCTGGAATTCCATTTGTTTTTTTTTTTCCAGCCTTATTTTCACTGAAAGAAACACCAGAAAAAACGCCAGTGCAATTTCCTGCGTCTGACGTTTTTTTCTGACGTTTTTGCATTTGAGTTGAAATAGCATTTTTGGCCCCTTTGGGTTTTTTTTTTTTCAAAATGTGTTGGGTACCAAAAAAAAAAAAAAGGATGCAGTAGGAACGTGAAAAAAATTATTTAAGGAAATTTTAATTTTTTATAATGAACTTTTAATTAATTTTTAATTGTGTGTATGTGTGTTTCACTTTTTTTCTCTATTATTATTATTATAATTTTTTTTAATTTTTACGTAGTACTACTACTCCCAACATGGAACAGACTGTTCCATGATGGGAGTAGTAGTACCTATACTAATAGACATATCGCCCCGGGTGTCAATCCTGACACCCGATGTGATCGTCCATAAAATAGCAGAGATGCGGAGAGGCTCTAAACAGCGCTCGCATCTCTGCTCTGTACTCCGGCCAGTGATGTGAAAAGAACATCACTCATTCATATTTTCCACCCAGAGTGGGGATTGGCCCGATGGTTGCAGCCAATCACCGCTCTCAGAGGGAAATATGAATAAGTGATGTTCTATTCACATCACTGGCCGGAGTATAGTGCAGAGATGGGGAGCGCAGGAGAAAGCAGCTCTGCATCTCTGCAATAGATAGGACGATGGCATCGGGTGTCAGGAGTGACACTTGCTGTGATCTTTCCTTAACTGCAGGTACTACTACTCCCAACATGGAGCACACTCTGCTCCATGTTGGGAGCTGTAGTACCTGCAGTTAAGGAAAGATCACAGCGGATGTCACTCCTGACACCCGCTATGATCCTTCTGTATAATATATAGATGCTGCCGGCCGCTCTTCTATGGTTCCCTGCATTGACGTATATATACACCTATTCACATTTCCCACAGAGAGTTGTGATTGGCTGGAACCATCTGGCCAATCACAACTCTCTGCGGGAAATATGAATAGGTGTATATATACGGCAGTGCAAGGGACCATAGAATAGCGGCCGGCCGCATCTATACTTTATACAGGAGGAGAACATCGGACCCGGGGCGATCTGTCAATTAGTACAGGTACTACTACTCCCATCATGGAATAGTGTGTTCCATGCTGGGAGTAGTAGTACCACCTTAAAAAAAAAGAAAAAAAAAGTGAAAAACACTCACACACTACATTTTTATTATTGTCGGCTATATTTTTTGTGCCCTGCCCGTCCACATAAATTGATCCCTATTTAAACATTTATAAAAAATGTTGTTGGAAAAAATTCAATTTAACGAAATTTATCTTTTTTATATCACTACTCTATATTTTTTTTTATTATTATTTTTTAATGGTACCCTACAAAATTTTATTAAAAAAGGTATCTCCATTACTTTTTTGGATCTCTAAAGTCCAAAAGAGAACAAAAACAGCCTGCAAGAATGCCAAAGGTAAAACCCACATGGCGTTTTTCTTGGCATTTTTTCACTCCCATAGACTTCTAGGGAAAAATCTCCCATAGATTTCAGGGAAAAAACCACCATAGGCTCAACATGCTGCGATTTTGCAAAACTGCCAAGGAGCTGAAAAATGCCCCAAAAGAGTGAAAAAAGGCCAAAAGGATAAAAAAAAACACCAAACTGAAAAACGCCAAGTGGAAAAAGAATTTTGTGATTTCTCATTTATTTACAGCTAACATCTGGCCGTAGTGTTTTTTTTGTCCGGAAGCAGAATTGGTGTTTTTCTTGGCGTTCCCCCCCCCCCCCCCCCCAAAAAAAAACAAGTGGAATTCCAGCTAGAGGCCTTCACATAGCCTCTACTATATGCCTCTGCTATGTAATCTACTAATAGCATAGCATTGATCAGTGTTATCGGCGGTCGATTGCTCCAGTCTGGATTTCAGGCTTGGAGCAATCAATCGCCGATCGGACACTGAGGAGGAAGGTAGGGACCCTCCTCGTGTGTCCTCAGCTGATTGGGAGACTGCAGTTACCCCGATCAGCCTGACTGAGCGGCCAGGAATGCTTTTTTTTTTTTTACTTTAGATGCGGCTATCAACTTTGATTGCCGCGTTTAAACGGTTAATAACGGGCATCACCATGATTGGTGATGTCCGGTACTAGCCACGGGTCCTGGCTACCGTTAGCCGCTGGGACCAACCCAATATGATGCAGGGTCACCGCGTGACTCCGTGTTATTTCGTGGGAGCGGGCTCAGGGCATATAGGTTAATAGAAATAATTTACAAATCTGTTTAACTTTCTACCAACAGTTGATTTGTAAAAAAAAATTTTCCACCGGCTTACACATTTAAAACACAAGAATGAAAACTTTCTGTCCTTAGGCTAAAACACCAAGAAAAATGCCAAACCTGCCACATGGTGTGTTTTCAGTCACAAAATGTTGTGGCCAGATGTTAGCTGTAAATCAATGAGAAATCGCAAAATTTCTTTTCCACTTGGCGTTTTTCAGTTTGGCATTTTTTCATTCTTTTTGGCATTTTTTCATTCTTTTTTTGGCATCTTTCAGCTCCTTGGCAGTTTTTCAAAAACATAGCATGTTGAGCCTATGCCGTTTTTCTCCCATAGAAATCTATGCAGTTTTTTTGGGGTGTTTTGTCACCTGTGAAGAAAAGGGACTGTTCCCAGGAAAGGCTGTAAAAACTGCCAAAGCGACAAAAATGCTATTTCCACACAAATGAGAAAATGCCAGAAAAAACGCCAAACGCGGGAAACTGCACTGACGCTTTTCTGGTGTTTTTTTTTCCCCACAAAAAAATGCAAGACTCAGAACAAAGTGGAAACTTAGCCTTAGAGCGGGGTACCTGTTAGATCCCACAAAAAAAACAAAAAAACATTTTTAACTCAGTACCTAATCCTGTCCATATACATCTTATTTTTTTTTATGCCTTCATCACATATATCTATTTTTAAAGAAAATACCTCTTTATATTAGCTTAGAAATCCTCTCAGGGGAGGGGGACATGTCCCTTCCTTGTGGTGGAGGGAGGTGACTGGTGTGTCTGCTGATGCAGCCTTGTCCTTGAGTCATCTCTTGTCTATGACCCATGGACAAGCCTGATGCTGCTGTAGGACTGGTGTCACGATGCCGGCTGGCAGGTAGTGGATCCTCTGTGCCAGAGAGGGATGGCGAGGACCGCGCTAGTGGACCGGTTCTAAGCCACTACAGGTTTTCACCAGAGCCCGCCGCAAAGCGGGATGGTCTTGCTGCGGCGGTAGTGACCAGGTCGTATCCACTAGCAACGGCTCACCTCTCTGGCTGCTGAAGATGCTGAAGATAGGCGCGGTACAAGGGAGTAGGCAGTAGCAAGGTCGGACGTAGCAGAAGGTCGGGGGCAGGCGGCAAGGATCGTAGTCAGGGGCAACGGCAGGAGGTCAGGAACACGGACTAGGAACAGACAAGGGAACGCTTTCACTAGGCACAAGTGCAACAAGATCCGGCAAGGGAGTGCAGGGGAAGTGAGGTGATATAGGGAAGTGCACAGGTGGGAGCCAATTAAGCTAATTGGGAAGATTGGGCCAGGCACCATCATTGGTGCACTGGCCCTTTAAATCGCAGAGACCCGGCGCGCGCGCGCCCTAGGGAGCGGGGCCGCGCGCGCCGGGACAGGACCGAGGGAGAGCGAGTCAGGTACGGGGGCCGGGGTGCGCATCGCGAGCGGGCGCTATCCGCATCGCGAATCGCATCCCGGCTGAAGGCGGGACCGCAGCGCACCCGGTCAGTGGATCTGACCGGGGCGCTGCAACAACGAAGATGAGGCGAGCGCTCCGGGGAGGAACGGGGACCCGGAGCGCTCGGCGTAACAGTACCCCCCCCCTTGGGTCTCCCCCTCTTCTTGGGGCCAAAGAACCTGAGGAAAAAAAACTCAATTTTTCCGTGATGAGGTCCGATGCAAATTAGGAGGGGTTCTGTGTGGAAACGTACGAGACAGTCCAATCTTTTATTGTAAAAACAATAGATGTAGAGGGGTCTGGCGAGACTGGTCACAGGAACGTAGAACCTGTTGATGAGAGAGGCCAAAAAAAATTTTCCTGCAGATCCGGAATCCAAGAAGAGCATAGTAGAGAAGGAGAAGGTAGAGGCAGATATCCGCACAGGCACAGTAAGGCGTGGAGAAGCAGAGTTGACATCAAGAACTGTGTCACCTTTGTGCGGAGTCAGCGTACGTCTTTCCAGGCGGGGAGGACGGATAGGACAATCCTTCAGGAAGTGTTCGGTACCGGCATAGTACAGGCAAAGATTCTCCATGCGGCGTTGTGTCCTCTCTTGAGGTGTCAAGCAAGACCGGTCAACTTGCATAGCCTCCGCGGCGGGAAGCACAGGAACAGATTGCAGAGGACCAGAGGAGAGAGGAGCCGGAGAGAAAAAACGCTTCGTGCGAACAAAGTCCATATCCAGGCGGAGCTCCAGACGCCATCCGGAAGAACGCATGTCAATGCGAGTGGCTAGATGAATGAGTTCATGTAGGTCAGCAGGAGTCTCTCGTGCGGCCAGAACATCTTTAATGTTGCTGGATAGGCCTTTTTTAAAGGTCGCGCAGAGAATCTCACTATTCCAGGACAACTCGTAAGCAAGAGCACGGAACTGAATGGCGTACTCGCCAACGGAAGAAACACCCTGGGCCAGGTTCAGCAGGGCAATCTCGGCTGAAGAAGCTCGGGCAGGTTCCTCAAAGACACTTCGAATTTCCGAGAAGAAGGAGTGTACAGAGGCAGTGACGGGGTCATTGCGGTCCCAGAGCGGTGCGGCCCATGACAGGGCTTTTCCAGACAGAAGGCAGAACACGAAAGCCACCTTAGACCTTTCAGTAGGAAACTGGTCCGACATCATCTCCAAGTGCTGGGAACATTGCGAAAGAAAGCCACGGCAATACTTAGAGTCCCCATTAAATTTGTCCGGCAAGGACAGGCGGAGGCTAGGAGTGGCCACTCGCTGCGGAGGAGGTGCAGGAGCTGGCGGAGGAGAAGATTGCTGGAGAAGTTGCGACTGAAGTTGGTGCGAAATGGTGGACATTTCCGACAGCTGACGGGTTAGAAGGGCGATCTGTCGGGCTTGCTGGGCGGCCACCGTGGTGAGGTCAGCGACAACTGGCAGAGGAACTTCAGCGGGATCCATGGCCGGATCTACTGTCACGATGCCGGCTGGCAGGTAGTGGATCCTCTGTGCCAGAGAGGGATGGCGAGGACCGCGCTAGTGGACCGGTTCTAAGCCACTACAGGTTTTCACCAGAGCCCGCCGCAAAGCGGGATGGTCTTGCTGCGGCGGTAGTGACCAGGTCGTATCCACTAGCAACGGCTCACCTCTCTGGCTGCTGAAGATGCTGAAGATAGGCGCGGTACAAGGGAGTAGGCAGTAGCAAGGTCGGACGTAGCAGAAGGTCGGGGGCAGGCGGCAAGGATCGTAGTCAGGGGCAACGGCAGGAGGTCAGGAACACGGACTAGGAACAGACAAGGGAACGCTTTCACTAGGCACAAGTGCAACAAGATCCGGCAAGGGAGTGCAGGGGAAGTGAGGTGATATAGGGAAGTGCACAGGTGGGAGCCAATTAAGCTAATTGGGAAGATTGGGCCAGGCACCATCATTGGTGCACTGGCCCTTTAAATCGCAGAGACCCGGCGCGCGCGCGCCCTAGGGAGCGGGGCCGCGCGCGCCGGGACAGGACCGAGGGAGAGCGAGTCAGGTACGGGGGCCGGGGTGCGCATCGCGAGCGGGCGCTATCCGCATCGCGAATCGCATCCCGGCTGAAGGCGGGACCGCAGCGCACCCGGTCAGTGGATCTGACCGGGGCGCTGCAACAACGAAGATGAGGCGAGCGCTCCGGGGAGGAACGGGGACCCGGAGCGCTCGGCGTAACAACTGGTTAGTGTCCTGTATGAGAACCCATAGTAGTGAGATTTTCAAGAGCTATTTTCTTTATTACTTTTTTTTTTTTTTTTTACAAAATTAGTTTTTATTATTATTATTATTATTATTATTATTATTATTATTATTATTATTACAAAAGGTCTTTAAATTTCATTAGTAAAAAGTGGATCTAACAGTGCCCATTTAAAGTCAAAATGAGCCTGGTCCTTAAGGGGTTTATTTGTTGAATTTTTCGATAGTTTTTTCTTTTTATTATGAAAATAGTTAAAAGGTTTTACATTTTGCAACCTAATTTGCAATTGGGGTTTAAATATTTTTAATTTTAACTGTATAGCAACAAGGATACTCTGTATGGTTTACATAGTTCATGTCTTAGAACTCTAGGTGGGGCTCCTGAGTCCCTGCAGCAGCATCTTACTCAATGAAAGTATGCATGTCATTCCCAACAGGAGTGTGTCAAAAACACAAGCTAGGTGGCAAAACCTTCCTTAAAGGGGTACTTCGCCCCTAGACATCTTATCTCTTATCCAAAGGATAGGGGATAAGATGTCTGATCACAGGGGTCCTGCCACTGGGACCCTCCTGCGATCTCTGCTGCGGCAGAGGGGTGGACTGATGACTCATGGGGTCCCCCAGCAATAAAGATTCATGGGGCCCCCATGCGCTTCTGTGCCAGATAGCTTAGCTTAGCTTATCATCAACCAATGAGGAGGCTGGTGCTGTCCGATGTCTGGCATTAACCCTTAAGACGATGCTATCAAAATTTATGGCGGCATCTACAATAAGAACAACCTCATCCCAGCTAGCTTAGTGGGTTGATCAGGACCACCGCAACATAAATGTGGGGTCCCGATCAGCTGAGAGGAGGGCCTTTACCTGCCTCCTCCTTGTCCAATCATGCTCCTCAGCAGCCAGAACTAATGGAGCCCCCAATAACACTGTTCAATGCTGTGCTATGGAACAGCATTGTTGAGTGTATGCAATCTAAAGATCACAGGTAATAGTCTCCTATGGGGACTAAAAAATTGTAAATGAATTGTTAAAAAAGAGGTAATAAATGTGAATAAAAATTTTAATCACCCTCCTTTATTTAATACATTTTGTATGCAAATATGTGGCTATGACCATGTGTCTAAATGTCAAAACTATTTAAAATAAATTGTTATTTAACCCCTTAAGGACTCAGGGTTTTTCCGATTTTGCACTTTCGTTTATTCCTCATTACCTTTTAAAAATCATAACCCTTTCAATTTTCCACCTAAAAATCCATATTATGACTTATTTTTTGCAACACCAATTCTACTTTGCAGTGACATCAGTCATTTTACCCAAAAATTCACGACGAAACGAAAAAAAAATCATTGTGCGACAAAATCGAAGAAAAAATGCCATTTTGTAAATTTTGGGGGTTTCCGTTTCTACGTAGTGCATATTTCGGTAAAAATGACACCTTATCATTATTCTGTAGGTCCATATGGTTAAAATGATACCCTACTTATATAGGTTTGATTTTGTCGTACTTCTGGAAAAAATCATAACTACATGCAGGAAAAATGTTTAAAAATGTCCTCTTCTGACCCCTATAACTTTTTTATTTTTCCAAGTACAGGGCAGTATGAGGGCTCATTTTTTGCACCGTGATCTGAAGTTTTTATCGGTATGATTTTCGTTTTGATCGGACTTTTTGATCACTTTTTATTCATTTTTTAATGGTATAAAAAGTGACCAAAATACGCTTTTTTGGACTTTGGAATTTTTTTGCGCGTACGCCATTGACCGTGCGGTTTAATTAATGATATATTTTTATAGTTTGGACATTTACGCACGCGGCGATACCACATATGTTTATTTTTATTTTTATTTACACTGTTTTATTTTTTTATGGGTTAAATGACCTTTATTAACACATTTTTTTTTACTTTTTTTTTGCAGTGTTATAGGTCCCATCGGGACTGTAACACTGCACACACTGATCTCTCATCCTGGTCACAAGCGTGTATTAACACGCCTGTGATCAGTGTTATCGGCGCTTGACTGCTCCTGCCTGGATCTCAGGCACGGAGCAGTCATTCGTCGATCGGACACCGAGAAGGCAGGTAAGGGCCCTCCCGGTGTCCTGCAAGCTGTTCGGGACGCCGCGATTTCACCGCGGCAGTCCCGAACAGCCCGACTGACTAGCCGGGATACTTTCACTTTCGCTTTAGAAGCGGTGGTCAGCTTTGACCGCCGCTTCTAAAGGGTTAATACCGCACATCGCCGCGATCGGCAATGTGTTGTATTAGCCACGGGTCCCGGCCATTGATGAGCGCCGGGACCGACGCGATGTGATGCGGGGTCGCAGCGCGACCCCGCTTCATAGCGCGGGAGCCGACGCAGGACGTAAATATACGTCCTGCGTCGTTAAAGGGTTAATCTGCACAGTCGATGGCATAAACGTAAAAAAACTGAATTGCTGATTTTTGGTCAATTGATCTACCAGTAAAAAAATAAAAATAAAAAGCAATCAAAAAGTCCCATGAAAACACAAATGGTATTGATTAAAAAAAAAAAACTACAGATCCTGGTGCAAAAAATGCATCCCTATATACGGAAAAATAAAAAAGTTATAGGGATCATAAGAGGACATTTTTATGCATACTGACTATCATACAAAAAGTTAAACATTTTTAAAAGTAGTAAAATAAAACCCATATATATAGGTTTTCGTTGTAATCGTATGGACCTACAGAATAAAGATAATGTGTAATTTAGAATTTACAAAATAGCAGGTTTTTTTTCAATTTTGCCCCACAATATAAAATGTTTATAGTTTCACTGTAGATTTTGTGTTATTTTGTGATGTTATTACAAAGCACAATTGGTGATGCAAAAAAAAAAAAACAAGCCTCATAAAATAAGTCATCAGGTTTGTGGTTGGAAAATTTAAAGAGGAAAGAGGAAAAGTTAAAAAAAAACTGATGTTCTTAAGGGATTAAATATACACATAAATAAATATATAAATATACATCCCTTTAAGGGGATGGACAACTTTTGATGTCTTTGTGTACCCTTTCCCCTATCCACTCCTGAGGTACTCAACAGGGTACTAGAGCCTTCATATACTGTATATTTCTCACATGTGTGGTGTACATATCAGCGTTCCTCAACCAGGGTGCCTCCAATATTTGCAAAACTACATCACCCAGCATGCCCAGACATTCAGAGGCTGTCTGGTCATGTTAGGAGTTGTAGTTTTGCATCAGCTAGAGGATATCTGGTTAGAAAACCCTGATGTGTAAACATGTGTGTGTGTGTATATATATATATATATATATATATATATATATATATATATATGAATATATACTTTCATCTTTACATAGTTGAATGTGCTGACAACAAAATCACAGAAAAATGATCAATGGAAATCAAATTTGTCAACCCATGGAGGTCTGGATATGGAGTCACAATCAAAATCAAAGTGGAAGACCCCACAAAAGACTGATCCATTTGTGGCCTGCTGGAGGTCATTTTGCAGGGCTCTGGCACAATTCCTCCTGCTCCTCCTTGCACAAAGGTGGAGGTAGTGGTCCTGCTGCTGGGTTGTTGCCCTCCTACAGCCTTCTCCACGTCTCCTGATGTACTGGCCTGTCTCCTAGTAGCGCCTCCATGTTCTGGACACTACACTGACAGACACAGCAAACCTTGCCACAGCTTGCATTGATGTGACATCCTGGATGAGCTGCACTACCGGAGCCACTTGAGTAGGTTGTAGACTCCATCTCATGCTACCACTAGAGCAGGGGCGTAGCTAGAAATCACAGGGCCCTGATGCGAAAAGTTGTCACACAAATATAATAAATAAGCCCAGGCATTTTTAAATAAGCAGTCCATTTTTATGGTGGGGGTCCGACTGCTTAGACCCCCGCCAATCACCTTGGTTCAAGTGGCTCTCTAGCTGTAATAAAGCTACAATTCCCATCATGTCTGGAGATCCTCAGGCATTATGGAAGTTGTTGTTTTGCAACAGCTGGAGAGCCACCGATTGAATCAGACAGAACACACAGTGATATCAGTGACCTGAGTGACATCTTCGCTGTTGTCTTCTCTTTCTCATCTTGTCCGGGCACCAGGTCTTCTTCATTGATTCCTCAGCTTGTCAGTAGATCCTCATTCTCTATATAAAGACATTAATCATTATAACCCCGCTAAATACTGGGTCCCCTGAATATAATACTGCCACCCCCTGAATATAATACTGCCACCCACTGTAACCTCTAAATATATTATTGCTACACACTGTACCCCCTGAATATAATATTGACACCCACTGTACCCTCTAAATATATTATTACTACACACTGTACCCCCTGAATATAATACTGCCACCACTGTACCCTCTAAATATATTATTGCCACACACTGTACCCCCTGAATATAATATTTACACCCACTGTACCCTCTAAATATATTATTGCTACACACTGTACCCCCTGAATATAATACTGCCATCACTGTACCCTCTAAATATATTATTGCCACACACTGTACCCCCTGAATATAATATTGACACCCACTGTACCCTATAAATATATTATTGCTACACACTGTACCCCCTGAATATAATACTGCCACCACTGTACCCTGTAAATATATTATTGCTACACTCTGTACCCCCTGAATATAATACTGCCACCCACTGTTCCCATAATAATACTGTCACACAGTGTTTCTTCTTAGTCCGGCTGAATCCCACCCCTGTACTGTCCTCCTCCAGGGTTCTCAGCCTTTACCTAAGTCTTTACCTAAGTCATTACCGCATACACCGCCACCCACACCCCCCGTACACCATCCTCAGTCTCCTTCTCATCACCTCATACACCACCACCCAGCCCCCCGTTCCCCATCCTCAGTCTCCTCATCACCACCACCCAGCCCCCCGTTCCCCATCCTCAGTCTCCTCAACACCTCATACACCACCACCCAGACCACCCCATACCCCATCCTCAGTCTCCTCATCACCTCATACACCACCACCCAGGCCCCTCCTGCACCCCATCCTCAGTCTCCTCATCACCTTATACACCACCACCCAGCCCCCCCATACCCCATCCTCAGTCTCCTCATACACCACCACCCAGCCCCTCCGGACCCCATCCTCAGTCTCCTCATACACCACCACCCAGCCCCCCCCCCCGTACCCCATCCTCAATCTCCTCATCACCTCATACACCACCACCCAGGCCCCTCCTGCACCCCATCCTCAGTCTCCTCATACACCACCACCCAGCCCCCCCGTACCCTATCCTCAGTCTCCTCATACACCACCACCCAGCCCCCCAAACCCCATCCTCAGTCTCCTCATACACCACCACCCAGCCCCCCCATACCCCATCCTCAGTCTCCTCATCACCTCATACACCACCACTCAGCCCCCCCCAGTACTCCATCCTCAGTCTCCTCATCACCTCATACACTGCCACCCAGCCATCCCCCGTACCCCATCCTCAGTCTCCTCATCACCTCATACACCACCATCCAGGCCCCTCCTGCACCCCATCCCCAGTTTCCTCATCACCACCACCCAGGCCCCCCCCATACCCCATCCTCAGTCTCCTCATCACCTCATACACCACCACCCAGCCCCCCCGTACCCCATCCTCAGTCTCCTCATCACCTCATACACCACCACCCAGTTCCCTCCGGCACCCCATCCCCAGTTTCCTCATCACCACCACCCAGCCCCCCCGCCCATACCCAATCCTCAGTCTCCTCATCACCTCACATACCACCACCCAGCCCGCCCCCCAGTACCCCATCCTCAGTCTCCTCATCACCTCATACACTGCCACCCAGTCAAACCCCCCCCCATCACCCCATTCTCAGTTAATCCCCCCAGCACCCCATCCTCAGTCTCCTCATTGTTAGGTACCCCTACCATCCATGGTCTCCTCATCAACACCCCCCAACATCATCAATGAATAACCCCCACACCCTCAGTCTCCTCATCAGTCAGTCAATCAATCAATCAGGCCCGCCCTCCATCTTCTCATCAATCACCCCATCCTCAGACTCCTCATCAATGAATAAAACACACACACACAATGTCCTCATGAATTTATCACCCCCAGCACCCCCTAGCTGTTTTGGGGGCTAACGTTAAGCCCCAGCTTAGTAATGGATTCCGTCTATAAGACGGCTTCCACTACAAACCCTGAAAATTCAATTATAAAAAACAAGACACATTGCTAAAAAAAATTATTTTAAAAAAATCACTCCCCCACAACCCTCATTAACCATTTTATTGAAATTTAAAAAAACGCTGGTCATCGTCGCAGTCAACCGAATCGTACTTAGTCCTCCGCATTCACGTATCTGAAATGAGAATAAAAGAAAAACAAGAAATATAAGTTAGTAAATTATTTTTTTGCCCTCCTCTGGGAAGAGCGCACATAATGCTGCATGTTCATAAACAGGGAGCCTCCAATTGTTGCTAAACTACAACTCACATCATGGGGGCTGTATTTAAGCAACAACTGGAGTCTCCCTGTTTGGGACCACACTGCCAGAAAGGCTCTGTTCCCATTATGCAAAACGCATAATGTGAACAGAGATCTGTCCCTCTGCCCTTGAACTACTACTCCTATCATGGGACAGAGCCTGTCCCATGATGGGAGAAGTTGTAGTACCGCAGCGCTGCTGAGGGAGGGCACATGCACATCCCCCTGCTGGGGGACTTTTAGGAATACTACTCTCATCATGGACAGACTCTGCCAATGATTGGAGTTGTAGTCCAGGGGCTGAGGGGCAGATCGCTCCGGGTCATTCTACAGAGACCCGCTGCAATCTGCTTTACAGTTAACAAGCCGGCGGTACATGCGTCTACACTGCGCTGCCCGCTGACTTCTATATACACTGTAATAATTCATAATCCCCGCCGCCGGGAGTGAGGAGCTCTGATTGGTCAATAGCTATCCACCAATCAGAGCTCCCGTGTTCCAGCGGGGATTATGAATTATTACAGTGTATATACAAGCTGGCGGGCAGCGTGATGTAGACGTATGTAAGGCCGGCTTGTATAGAGTACCTGTCATCAAAAAAACTTTTTTATATTTTGTTATTCAATGTATTAGAAACAACTTTCTAATAAAATGTGATTAACGAAAATTTATATTTTTATGGTTTTTTTTTACTTTTAAAACCTACCAGTAGGGGTCTCCCTACATGTCCTGGCTCTCAGAGTCCGAACTCTCAGTGCAGCTGGGACACTGAAGTGCAAAGCGCAGCTCCCTGACTGTCAATCAGACAGGCGGGAGCAAGCGCTGTGCATGCTAACACTGCTACAATGAACTCTGTACGCTCGCTGCCCCGGCACAACCCCCCCTCCCCTCCCTGTCACTGCTCTCCGCTCCCTCTGCTGCCCACTCTGTCCTCATCTGTTCCCACTGTCACGGTTTTCTTTCTCTCCCCCCCAAAACACACACATAGGGAAGGGCGGAAGTCTATCCCAGCAGGCTTCAGCTGATGTCACGCCTGCCGGGTTAAGCCACCCTGAAGCTGAAAGAGCTGACAAGCAGTGAGCAAGCTTTACAAGAAGATAAATAAAGAAATACTTAAAGAAATTGAAAAAGGAAAAATGCGGGGGACACCAAATGAAGAGAGGAACACACAAGCAACATACTATACATTCTTTACATGGTTACAGGTACTCTTAATAAATGCGGATCATAACAGATCTCCAGAGAATGATCTGCTGCGATCCGCATTTAAGTTAAATAGCCGGCGATACATGCAGCTACAATGCGCTTCTATATACACTATAATAATTCATAATCGCCGCCGGGAGAGGGGAGCTCTGATTGGAGAATAGCTATTGACCAATCAGAGCTCCCCTCTCCCGTCGGCGGGGATTATGAATTATTACAGCTATATATACAAGTCGACGAGCAGTGCAGATGCATGCACTGCCGGTTTGTTATCTTAATAAATACGGATCGCAGCGGGACTGCTGTGATCTGCACCTCAACCCCTTGACTATAACTCTCATCATGGGCAGAGTCTGTCCATGATGGGAGTAGTAGTCCTAAAAGTCCGGCAGCCGTGGGATGTGCAAGTGCCATCCCTCAGCAGCACCGCGGTACTACAACTACTCCCATCATGGGACAGACTCTGTCCCATGATAGGAGTAGTAGTCCAAGGGTAGAGGGGTAGATCGCAGCAGATCATTCTCCTGCGATCCGCATTTATTAACTATACAAGCCAGCGGTACATGCGGCTACACTGTGCTCCTATATACAATTCTTATAATTAATAATCCCCGCCGAGAGATGGGAGCTCTGATTGGTGGATAGCTATTGAACAATCAGAGCTCCCATGTTCCGGCGGCGGGGATTATGAATTATGACAGTGTATATAGGAGCTGGTGGCAGCGCAGTGTAGACGCATGTACCGCCCGGCTTTTACAGTTAATAAATGTGGATCACAGCGCGTCTCTGGATAATGACCAGCTGCGATCTGCACCTCAGCTCCTGGACTACAACTCCCATCATGGGCAAAGTCTGTCCATGATGGGAGTTGCAGTCCTTACTGTGCAAAAATAGACATTTTGGTACGTGTCCGAGGTGGTGTATATTTGTGCAAAAAAATGAGACTTGCGTTCTTTTTGTGGGTCCAAAAGAAATAAACGCAGTTAGTAAATCGATGTCTACGAGAAAAATGGCTCTGTGGTACACCTGAAGGGTGACATCTTTAGAAAAAGTTCCACCAAAAAATATGCACAAAAAGAATGCAAAAAATATTATTGTGCAAGATTTTGCGTGAGAAAATACACTTAAAAATGCTCTATATAGATTGATGAATCCCCCCCCCCATTATGTTTAAGTGTTCCCTTCATTTTTTGAGCAATGTATATACACATACACACACACACACACACACACATGCAATCACAACCCCCCCCCCCCCCCTTCCCTCACGTACAGTGACTGATAAGGCACTTACTTACAGGGAGATGACAATCTTTACTCCCCCGCCCGATCTTCCAGGTACAGTGAACACAGGAGAGCAAAAAGACATCCTCAGCCGGCAGCATATGCTCAGGTGGAACTTCTCTTCTTTTTTTCTTAAAGGGCTAACCATATTAGAAGCAGCAGAGTATAACTCTATCCCTGCCTAAGGGACACAGATAGAGTTAAAGTCTGCTGCTGCTGCTTCTAATCTTAATTTTTGTCTGGGCTCCTGACTGCATGCTCATCTGGGCTGACATCAAAACTAAAAACAAAAGAGCAGGCAGTGCCGGGCCCCCGACTAACCGACCTGTCAGTCCGTCCCTGCTACGGCACCCCAGTCATTTGGTGCACGGAGCAAACTTTGCTCTGTGCCGGATGACTAGCGATGCGATGCCGGAGACTTGTGATGTCAAGGCCACGCCCTCCACCTATAGACTTGCATTGAGGGGTAGTAGCACGATGTCACAAGCCCCCGGTGCCGCAGGCAACATTCTAAATGAACGGGTGCTGCAGGGAAATCGGTGTCGTCTCCAGCTTTCGATTTTTCTTTTTTTTTTTTTTTGGGGGGGGGGGGGGGGGCAATTATAACAACGCAATATCACATTCAATATCCCAATATCACCTATACTACCAATAATACTAGTATACAAGGAGGAATATTATCACCATAAATATTACCATCATACTGTTACAGACCAAATCCTGTATACTGAGACCAATATTACCAATAATACCATAATATGAAAGGAATGATATCACCATCATACTGTTACTGACCAAATCCTGTATACTGAGATCATTATTACTGATAATACCAGTATACAAGGAGGAATATTATCACCATACATATTACATAATACTTTTGTAGTCAGTGAAGTCAGTCTATATCAGCAGTGTCCTGAGCTGCACACCATTCTACAACAAATTACACCTCTATTTAAAGGGGTATTCCAGGAAAAAACTTTGTTTTTTATATATCAACTGGCTCCAGAAAGTTAAACAGATTTGTACATTACTTCTATTAAAAAATCCTTCCAGTACTCATGAGCTGCTTAAGTTGATTTGTTCTTTTGTGTCTAACTGCTCTCTGATGACACCTGTCTCGGAAGCTGTCCAGAGTAGGAGCGAATTCCCATAGCAAACCTCTTATGCTCCCGACAGTTCCTGAGACAGACAGAGGTGTCAGCAGAGAGCACTGTTGTCAGACAGAAAAGAACAACTCAACTTCAGCAGCTGATAACTACTGGAAGGATTAAGATTTTTTAATAAAAGGAATTTTCAAATCTTAAATCTTCAGCTGCGGATCGACGGCGATCGGCGGGCGGCGATCTGAGATCTGCTGTAGTTTTGCAACAGCTGGAGGTCTGCAGTTTAGAGACCACTGCACAGTGATCTCTATACTGCCCTCTAGATCTTGCAAAACTACAAATTCCAGCATGCCCACACAGAAAACAGCTGTCTCGGCATGCTGGGAGTTGTAGTTGTGTACCTCCAGCTGTTGCATAACTACATCTCCCAGCATGCCCTTCTGTGATCAGTACATGCTGGGAATTGTAGTTTTGCAACAGCTGGAGGCACACTGGTTGGAAAATACTGAGTTAGGTAACAGAACCTAACTGAAGGTTTTCCAACCAGTGTGCCTCCAGCTGTTGCAAAACTACAACTCCCAGCATGTACTGACAGACCGTGCATGCTGGGAGTTGTAGTTTTGCAACAGCTGGAGGCACACTGATTGGAAAATACTGAGTTAGGTAATAGAAAGTACCTGAAGGTTTTCCAACCAGTGTGCCTCCAGCTGTTGCAAAACTATAACTCCCAGCATTTCCGGACAGCCACTGACTGTCCAGGCATGCTGGGAGTTTAGCAACAGCTGGAGGCACCCTGTTTGGGAATCACTGGCGTAGAATACCCCTATGTCCACCCCTATGCAATCACTAATTTAGTCATCAAATGCGCATGGCGCTCTCTCACTTCGGAGCCCTGTCGTATTTCAAGGAAACAGTTTAGGGTCACATATGGGGTATCGCCGTACTCGGGAGAAATTGCACTACTAATTTTGGGGGCTTTTTCTCCTTTTACCCCTTATGAAAAGGAAAAGTTGGGGTCTACACCAGCCTGTTAGTGTAAAAAAAATATATAATGTTTACACTAACATGCTGGTGTTGCCCTTTACTTTTTATTTTCACAAGAGGTAAAAGGAAAAAAAGACCCCCAAAATTTGTAACGCAATTTCTCCTGAGTACGGAAATACCCCATATGTGGGCGTAAAATGCTCTGCGGGCGAACAACAAGGCTCAGGAGTGAGAGCGCACTATGTACATTTGAGGCCGAAATTGGTGATTTGCACAGGGGTGGCTGATTTTACAGCGGTTCTGACATAAACCCCAAAAAATAAATACCCACATGTGATCCCATTTTGGAAACTACACCCCTCATGTAATGTAATAAGGGGTATAGTGAGCATTTACGCCCCACAAGTGTCTGACAGATTTTTGGAACAGTGATCCGTGAAAATGAAAAATGTAATTTTTTTGTTTGCACAGCCCACTGTTCCAAAGATCTGTCAAACACCAGTAGGGTGTAAATGCTCACTGTACCCCTTATTACATTCCGTGAGGGGTGTAGTTTCCAAAATGGGGTCACATGTGGGGGAGTCCACTGTTCTGGCAACACGGGGGGCTTTGTAAATGCACATGGCCTCCGACTTCCATTCCAAACAAATGATCTCTCTAAAAGCTCAATGGCACTCCTCTTCTGAGCATTGTAGTTCGCTCGCAGTGCACTTGACGTCCAAACATGGGGTATTTCCATACTCAGAAGAAATGGGGTTACAAATTTTGGGGGGCATTTTCTCCTATTACCCTTTGTAAAAAAGTAAAATTTGGGGAAAAAACTGCATTTTAGCTAAGGCTCACCGTACCCCTTGTTACGTTCCTTGAGGGGTGTCGTTTCCATAATAGTGTGCGATGTGGGGGGTTTTGCTGTCCTGGCACCATAGGGGCTTCCTAAATAGGACATGCCTCCCAAAAACCATTTCAGAAAAACTCACTTTCCTAAATCCCATTGTTGCTCCTTCGCTTCTGAGCCCTCTAGTGCACCCGCCGAAAACTTGATATACACATATGAGGTATTTTCTTACTCGAGAGAAATTGGGTTACAAATTTTGAGAGGATTTTTTTCCTTTTACCCCTTTTAAAAATTCAAAAACTTGGTCTACAAGAACATGAGAGTGTAAAAAATTAAGATTTTGAATTTTCTCCTTCACTTTGCTGCTATTCCTGTGAAACACCTAAAGGGTTAACACACTTACTGAATGTCATTTTGAATACTTTGAGGGGTGCAGTTTTTATAATGGGGTCATTTATGGGGTATTTCTAACCAGAAGACCCTTCAAATCCACTTCAAACCTGAACTGGTCCCTGAAAAATTCCGATTTTGAAAATTTTGCAAAAAATTGGAAAATTGCTGCTGAGCTTTGAAGCCCTCTGATGTCTTCCAAAAGTAAAAACTCATCAATTTTATGATGCAAACATAAAGTAGACATATTGTATATGTGAATCAATATATAATTTATTTGGAATATCCATATTCCTTATAAGCAGAGAGCTTCAAAGTTAGAAAAATGCTAAATTTTCAAATTTTTCATGAAATTTTAGAATTTTTCACCAAGAAAGGATGAAAGTATCGACGAAAATTTACCACTAGTATAAAGTAGAATATGTCACGAAAAAACAATCTCGGAATCAAATTTATAAGTAAAAGCATCCCAGAGTTATTAATGCTTAAAGTGACAGTGGTCAGATTTGCAAAAAATGCTCTCGTCCTTAGGGTCATAATGGGCTCCGTCCCCAAGGGGTTAAAGGGGTGGGATGATGGCTATCCCATCTCAGAATTTTATTTCCAGCTGTAGGTTTCCGGAAAATTTTTGTGTCCAGGGATCCTTGAGCATTTCGTTCCAGTTGGATATCCAGAAACGACAGAGAATTCTGATTAATCTCAAATGTAAAAGTGAGACCAAGATTATTGATGTTTAGGTCGGACAAAAACCTCTTAAAGACGTCCACAGTACCAGACCAGTCTATGACCCCAATAGACGACATATTCAAGGTAGTGGGAATGAACTTGCTCATTAAAGACCACTGTCTCCTCCCACCAGCCCAGGAGGAGGTTGGCATACGAGGGAGCCACAGGGCTCACCATTGCCGTCCCCGTGAGCTGGTGATAGGTCTTGGAGTTGAAAGTAAAGATGTTATGTTTTAGAACAAATTCAAGTAGAGTTATAATAAATTCATTGTGAGGCACAAGATGTGTACTCCTACTTTTTAAATAGAAACGAACTGCTTCAATCCCCGCAGAATGTAAGATGGAGCTATAGAGAGATTCTACATCAATTGAGCATAGCCAGTATTGTTCCTTCAATGGTTATCCCTTCCAATTTCAGAAGCAGGTCAGTAGTATCTCGTAAATAGGACGGTAAGCTTGTAACAAAGGGACGTAGAATTTGATCTAAATAGATACTAATGTTTTGAGCCAAGTTGTTGATTCCGGACACTATGGGCCTACACTTGAGAGGATGTAGGCCCTTATGTACTTTGTCCATAAAATGTGGCAAGACGGGGTTGTTTAGGTAGCATAAAGGATAGCTCTTTTTCATCAATCAAATGATTGTTTTTTGCTTCCAGCAGAATAGACTGTAGAGTTTTTAGGAAAATTGGCGTTGGATTGGTCTACAGGCTTTTATAAGTGGTGTTTTCTCCAAGGATACTGAGGCACATTTGTATATAGTCCTGATGATTCTTAAGGACCAAGTTGCCTCCTTTATCCGAAGGTTTTATTACAAGTGATTTATCCTGTTGGAGATTTTTTAATGCCTGATATTCATGATAAGGTAAGTTGTAGTCAGAAATGTGGAAGTTGGAGATAACAGTCTCAATCTCTGAACAGACTGTATCGACAAAAGTGTCGATATTGTCTTGTTCACCCACCGTTGGGTATTTAGTATTTTTGTTTTTTAAATTAGTGAATGGCCCTTCTCAGGGGTGTTTTTCATTATCTGAGAGTAAGTCTCTTAAAGTAGAGATCCCTTCTAGATCGTCAACTTCAATCCCCAAGTTGGAGCATGTTCGTGCATCTTGCAATTTAAAGAACTTTTTCCACTTTAGCTTCTGTCCGAATGAGTGGATATCCATGATCCATTCGAAAGCTGAAGGTTTTGATGTAGGGACAAAAGATAATCCCCGTCTCAGGACTGCGACTTCATTATGAGTTAGAACGTGATTGGATAAATTAATGATCTGGTTATCAGACGTTAATTTCGCTGGCTCTGTCCTGGGATGGCTTTGTTCAAAAAAGGAACAGTATTGGAAGATGCAAAGGATTGTGAGGCTGAGGGTAAGCGGCTGGAACCTTGATCCTGTCCTGAACCAGAGTTTTGACCTGCATAGGGGGTCATGTCTTTTCCCCTTCCCCTCGGTTTTCGGCCTCTGCCCCTTGGGTTGTTAGTCCATTTTGCGTCTCCGTGTCTAGTTTTATAGGGTGACCTATTCCACGGTTTCCTATATCTGCTGGAATCTGAGTTTTCTGCTTCAGATGATGAAATGTCAGTATCTGAGGCTCTATATGTCTCCTGTGCGATGAATGAATACGCCTTGTTTTCTTTAAATTCAGCCAAATCCTTTCTGAACTGTTTGTTATTTCTTGCTTTCAGAAGATAGGTACATTTTTCAATATTACTTTGTAATTCGTTTTCCTTTTTGGCAAACTCAGGTTTGTTTCTCAAAGTGTTGGCTTATGCAATAAGGTCCTTACGTTTTTTAGTTGATGTTTCTAAAGTAGTTTTTTCTCCTTCTAGGAGAAGGCGCATAAATCTTATGGAGGAATCCGTGGCTTCCTTCTCCCAGAGGCTGATTAATTGGGGGGTTTTCGCCCTTGCCGCGGGTACTAAAGAGATTCTTAGTCCTTGTGGGACAATATTGTTCGCTATATAATTTTCAAGGGATTTAAGCTCCCACCAGGACTTGATTTTGTCCTTATATGCAAAATAAAGATCCTTAAAGATAGTATTAATAGTTGGTAATGCTTTGTTAACCTGAATAAATTCCCTATCTGAAAAGACGTCCCTTGCTTCCTCTAGCCAGTTATCCGTATTTAGTGTTTCAAGAAACGTACTCGCCATAACAATTCTATATGATGCTGGATAGTTAGAAGTCAGTCCTTTACGGACAAAAATACAAGAAAAAACAACTTATGGTATAGATGAAAGGTACCAAAGCCTTACAATGATATAAGACCCTTGGTGATAAGAATTATATTTATAACACCACTTAGTATAAGCACCATTCAGGTTTTGTTAAAACATAACTTTTACTAATAACAGTCAAAAAAGGATAATAAAGGGTACACACAAAAAGAATAGGGACTTTAAGAATAGGGCTTCACCTGTACCCCCTTTTTTTCTCTATGCCCCCAATTTTTTTTGGTGTACCCTTTATTATACTTTTTTGACTTTTATTAGTAAAAGATATGTTTTAACAAAACCCGAATGGTGCTTATACTAAGTGGTGTTATAAATATAATTCTTATCACCAAGGGTCTTATATCATTGTAAGGCTTTGGTACCTTTCATCCATACCATAAGTTGGTTTTTCCCCGTTATCTCTGCAAGATCACTGGACCTAAACGCACCCCTAAATCCAGCGGATCTATGCTACAGAATCTATGAGAAGCTACATTGAGCTCATCTGATCCCAACCAACTGTCAATCGCTGCCCAGTTACAAATGGACTTTGTTATCTGGACTGTTATTGATATTGCCTGCTTCAGAAATTCTTCAGTAAAAGTTCCTGCAAGTTTTAAGTTCAACAGTGGTTGTGGACAATCTAATTATTACGCATGCACCTATCGCTTTTGGGAAGGGTGGCGATAGGCCCAGCAACATTACAGGATTTAACCCTCACCCTGGCGTCACGAGTGACAAGGGTTAACAGCGCCCTTTCAGTATCTAGAACAGCAACACCCCAACTAACCTACACCCCACAAGGCTTTTCCACACAGTTCCTCACCACAAAGCCTTTTTGGCGTCGCACTAACAGGATTCGGGTGTGTGCCTGCTGCTGTTGTCACTAGTGAAATTGTACTTCCCCCAAAAAAGTCTTTATTCGTGTACTGTGAATTATACTCTGGTGTATGGGGCTGCGCGCACGGTGCTGTGTGGAGGAAGTGCGCATATAAAGTAAGGGGGGAGGCGAAGAGAACAGCTGAGTTACAAGTTGCAGGGGAAAGAGTTGAAGTTAGCGCGGGGCCTTCCTGCGCGCGTGATCCAGAAACCCCGCCCACCGAAGCCCTCGGTGTCGCGGTGGCCATTTTGCCGAAGTCTAAAGCCGGAGACCAAAAAAGAGATATAGTTCAGCGCGGGAAAAAGCGCAGAGTGTGACAGCGGGTTGGAAGTTGTAAGGAGCTAGAACAGTACAGGACTCTGAGACACCAGATTGCCAAATTGAAGTCCTATATAGATTCACTTCAGTTGCCGATCAACACACTCAAATTTCAACTTAAGGCAATTGAGTTTCAAGTCACCGCTCTTAAATTTGAAATCTACGTTCTCAAGTTCCAGATTAGAGAACAACTGCGTATCTCCTTGGGACCTAGGAACCCAAGATTTATTTAAAGGGCCAACACACCCAATACAAAAATGTCAGAGCCTGCAGCGCCACTGTCCCCACCTGAGCAACAGGAGGGCGATGCTCCAGTGACTCCATCAATGGGGTCTCCACCACCAGTCAGAAGGGTGCTGCCACCCTCACTAACGCTTCCTAACTCACAAAGACGTGCTCTCCCTGTGATTCCAGCAAGAACTTCGCCACAGGCAGAGCAGGATCCAGCAAGTCAACCTCCAGCTTCTCCCTTTATGTTGGGAGCCCCTGTTGCCGCACCTGTCTTCTTGGGGAATCCTGTGCTTCCCACCTACAACAGTGACCCTTTCACATTGAGAGACTTTAAAGAAAAGTTCTACAGCCTCTTCAGATTCTATGCATTACCTCCTCATCAACAGATACAGTTGCTTCTGGGACAGCTCCAGGGACCGAGTGCTGATGGACAGTTTTTTAGAGGGGGCACAGAATAAATGGGACAAGGCCCAATTTAGGATGCTAGCTGTGCAAAATCCCGACATGGCCTTCCCAGCTTTTAACCCCTTAAGGACAATGGACGTACTCCTACGCCCCCGTTTCCGAGTCCTTAAGGACCGAGGAAGTAGGAGTACGTCTTGTCCATTCCCAGCCCCCCGCCGCTAGCCGGGGGGGAGCAGGTGCCCCATGCCTGCTGAAATCATTCAGCAGGCATCGCGGCATATCGCCCAGTGGGGTCATTATGCCCCCCATGTCGGCGATGGCCGCAGATCGCTGGACAATTCAGTCCAGCAATCTGCGGCGATTCCGGGTCAATCGGGTCTCCAGTGACGGCCCCGAACAGCCATAGCCTGCAGGGGTGAGGTGGCACTGGTGCAACCTCACGATCGCCCTGATTCGTCGGCCAGTTTACCGGCCAACCAATCAGGGCAGCTGCTGTGGGTGTCACTTCCGGGAGCTGGGGACCCCGATCCCCGGCGTTAATGTTGGGATCGGGGCCTCAGGAGCAGCGGCGGCGAGGGACTGACCTGTGTCCCGGAGCAGCAGCAGGAGGTGAGTGACAGCCTCCTGCTGTTGCTTAGCAACAGCTCCCAGCATGCAAAAAGGGCATGCTGCGAGCTGTAGTTATGCAACAGCGGAGATAGACCACCACAACTTACAGCATTCCCTTATGGGCATGCTGGGACTTATAGTTTTGCAACAGCTGGAGGCACATTTTTTCTATGGAAAAGTGTACTTTCAGCTGTTGTATAACTACAACTCCCAGCTTGCACAATCAGCTAAAATGCATGCTGGGAGTTGTAGTGGTGGATCTGCTGGTTGCATAACTACAACTCCCAGCATGCCCGTTGGCTGTCTGACTGCTGAGAGTTGTAGTTTTGCAGCAGCTGAAGGCACACTGAGTTAAGTAGCAAACCAGTGTGTCTCCAGCTGTTGCATAACTACAATCCCCAGCATCCCCAGCCAAAGTAGTATGCCTCCAGCTGTTGCATAACTACAAGGCCCAGCATGCCCTTCCGCTGTCCGTACATGCTGGGGGTTGTAGCTTTTGCAACAGCTGAAGGCACACTGGTTGCAAAACACTGAGTTTGTTACCAAACTCGGTGTTTCACAACCAGTGTGCCTCCAGCTGTTGCAAAACTACAACTCCCAGCATGCACTGATAGACCGTACATGCTGGGAGTTGTAGTTTTGCAATAGCTGGATGTTTCTCCGCCCCCCCCCCCCCCCAATGTGAATGTACAGGGTATACTCACATGGGCGGAGGTTTACAGTATGTATCCGGCTGCAAACTGCCAGCGAGAAACTACTGTGAACCCCCACCCATGCGACTGTACCCTAAAAACACTACACTACACTACACTAACAAAAAATAAAATAAAAAGTAAAAAGCACTACATATACACATACCCCTACACAGCCCCCCTCCCCTCCCCAATAAAAATGAAAAACGTCTGGTACGCCACTGTTTCCAAAACGGAGCCTCCAGCTGTTGCAAAACTACAACTCCCAGCATGCACTGATAGACCGTACATGCTAGGAGTTGTAGTTTTGCAACAGCTGGATGTTTCTCCCCCTCAAATGTACAGGGTACACTCACATGGGCGGAGGTTTACAGTAAGTATCCGGCTTCAAGTTTGAGCTGCGGCAAATTTTCGGCCGCAGCTCAAACTGCCAGCGAGAAACTACTGTGAACCCCCGCCCGTGCGACTGTACCCTAAAAACACTACAGTACACTAACAAAAAATAAAAAGTAAAAAACACTACATATACACATACCCCTACACAGCCCCCCTCCCCTCCCCAATAAAAATAAAAAACATCTGGTACGCCACTGTTTCCAAAACGGAGCCTCCAGCTGTTGCAAAACAACTACTCCCAGTATTGCCAGATAGCCACTGACTGTCTAGGCATGCTGGGAGTTTTACAACAGCTGGAGGCACCCTGTTTGGGAATCACTGGCGTAGAATACCTCTATGTCCACCCCTTTGCAAGTCCCTAATTTAGGCCTCAAATGCGCATGGCACTCTCACTTTGGAGCCCTGTCGTACTTCAAGGCAACAGTTTAGGGCCACATATGGGGTATCGCCGTATTTGTGAGAAATTGTGTTACAAATTTTGGGGGGTATTTTCTGCTATTACCCTTTTTAAAAATGTAACATTTTTGGGAAAACAAGCATTTTAGGTAAAAAAAAATTTTTTTTTTACATATACTAAAGTCGTGAAACACCTGTGGGGTATAAAGGTTCACATTACCCCTTGTTACGTTCCCCGAGGGGTCTAGTTTCCAAAATGGCATTCCATGTGTTTAGGGGCTTCCTAAATGTGGCATGCCCCCAGAGCAAAATTTGCTTTCAAAAAGCCAAATGTGACTCCTTCTCTTCTGAGACCTGTAGTGCGCCAGCAGAGCATTTTTCACCCCCCACTTTTTTTTTTTTTACATATGCAAAAGTCGTGAAACACCTGTAGGGTATTAAGGTTCACATTACCCCTTGTTACATTCCCCAAGGGGTCTAGTTTCCAAAATGGTATGCCATGTGGGTTGTTTTTGCTGTTCTGGCACCATAGGGGCTTCCTAAATGCGTCATGCCCCCAGAGCAAAATTTGCTTTCAAAAAGCCAAATGTGACTCCTTCTCTTCTGAGAACTGTAGTGCGCTAGCAGAGCACTTTTCACAACCATATGGGGTGTTTTATGAATCGGGAGAAATTGGGCTTCAAATTTTGGGGGGTATTTTCTGCTATTACCCTTTTTAAAAATGTAAACATTTTGGGAAACCAAGCATTTTAGGTAAAAAAAAAAATGTTTTTTACATATGCAAAATTCGTGAAACACCTGTACGGTATTAAGGTTCACATTACCCCTTGTTATATTCCCCGAGGGGTCTAGTTTCCAAAATGGTATGCCATGTGTTTTTTTTTTGCTGTTCTGGCACCATAGGGGCTTCCTAAATGCGGCATGCCCCCAGAGCAAAATTTGCTTTCAAAAAGCCAAATGTGACTCCTTCTCTTCTGAGACCTGTAGTGCACCAGCAGAGCAATTTTCACCCCCATATGGGGTGTTTTCTGAATCGGGAGAAATTGGGCTTCAAATTTTGGGGGGTATTTTCTGCTATTACCCTTTTTAAAAATGTCCGACCTACGTATTGTAGTTGGCAACTACAACTCAAAAGATATACCGCAAAGTGGGTGTCACAGCTGACTCTATGTTCAATAGAAAATGTTCGCTTAGTCTGAATGGATGCAAAGGAAAACTTTGGAGTATTAATCATCGAGCAGCACAGACACCGTGGTCTATTGCAAGGGAAGCAACCCAGTTTTGATTCAGAGATAGTTTGATTTTCACCGTTATTGGTTTTAAATCTGTTAGGGGCTATCAGGCTCTGCAAATTTCTAGATCGCCGGAAGTTTACACCTGGATTCAGAGGTATAATATTTTTCAATACTGGGTCACCACAAAGTATGGGCCAGTTACATTGTAGAATATTTTTAATTTCGCTAGCTCTACAATTATAATTAGTGACAAAATTATATTTAAATCTGTTTGTATTTTTATTATTATTTTTAGATTTGTAATTTATAGTGTCTTTTTCTTGTGGTGTTGTGGTTTTATCCTGAGGGGTAACCAATTCAAACAGTTTTTTTGTCTATTACATTTTGGTAAGCTTTTTGAGAATACCTTGGGGGTACCCCCTGGATGAGAAGCGTTCCCTAAGAATGGAGGATTGGTGGATAAAGTCAGCATCAGAGGTACAGTTTTTACGTATTCTCAGATACTGGCCGTAGGGAACGCTTCTCAGCCAGGCGGGATAATGGGCACTGTCATATAGTAGAAAACTATTCACATCTACTGATTTAAAATAGGTTCTAGTAGATATACCTCCTGCTGTTTTAAGGATCTCAAGATCCAAAAATTGGATGACTTCATCCGAAAAATTAAGAGAAAATTTTAATCCCCAAGTGTTAGAATTCAAATGTTCAACAAAATCCAATGCTTGTGCGTTAGTGCCTGTACAAATAAAGAATAAATCATCAATGTAGCTACGGAAAAGTGCAATGTGGGGAGAGTAGACCAGGGACTGTGCTATGTGGAGCGCCTCAAAACTACCCATAAACAAATTTGCATAACTGGGTGTGAAGCGTGTCTCCATAGCACAGCCCCTGGTCTGCCTATAAATATTATCAGAAAAAGAAAAAACATTGTGTTCCAAAATAAAAGAGACCGACTGTATAAGAAAATTAATTTGATCCGTATTCATAAGAGTGTCTGAAAGAAAAATTCCTGTAGGGCCAATAAACCTAGGATTGTATTGATGTTGGAATAAAGGGCACAAACATCAAGTGTTATTTCAATTTTGTGGAATATATTTTTTATTTTCCTTTTTTTATTTCATTTTATTTCATTTTATTTACCTTTTCCGTGCTTTTTCCTTTTTTGTCACATGGAGTTTTTTACAGATCGTGTCTGCTCTAGGGATAATTTCATTTCCCAGCTAATTGGTAATTCTAATGTACCAGTTCATCCCACAGTTTCTCAGGGGGATAAAACCCCCTCAGAACAAGATTTATTAACTATGACAGATTTATTCCATGAATATGAAAAGTTGTGTAAATTAGAAATGCAACATGGTATTAATATTTTGTTTCTGCAGAGATATTTGATCAATAATTTTTCACCAAGGGGTTTACGTTTACCCTTTGATTCTTCTTTTCCCGAAGATACTAAATTTTCCCAGGATTGGGATATATTTACAGAATCATGTTCGCGAGGTCTTATGGAACACTTGATAGCCAAAAGACAATCCCTTGCCAGTGGTTACACTGAGCAAGCTTTGGCGATCAGGCATTCCTTAACCCGCTTTACAGACACGTCTGAATATAGAAAATTGGATAGCTCTATATACAATAGACTACACAAACTTGAAATTGAGATAATAAATAAAAAAGTTCATAAATTTAACAGAGATAAAAACGATTATGCATGTGGCCAAAAACATAAATGGCCAAAAACGAATCCAGGTAATAGGAAAAATAATATAAATTATACATACAACACTACTGCCAAATCAGGTGAATCCTCTCAGAGATCAGCTGGAAATATACCTATTTCCAGCCCTATGAGCACGGACACCATCTTGGACTGCGGGAAGCCTTCTAATTTTATCACTTCCCGAGTCATCAGAAATTCCTCTAGTAAGAAATCTACTCAAGTTTCCACCCCAGTAATTTCTAAATCTAATGAAATGCTGGAAACCGCAGCTAAACCGGACCAAACATTCAGTCTGAATAAGACTCTTACCACCCTTTCAACCTCACATGATTCATCACTCATCAAACCTCGACATAATAACATTTTGATACCTACATCTGCAAATGTAAAAGATAAAAATTCAAGTTTAGATTTATCCAACCTCCTACCACCCTTAGTCACATCTCATTCATTAACCACATTATCTTCCTCAGTTATTCCTACCTATGGATCATCCTCAATTATTCCAACATCTATATCTAATTCATCATCCAGTATCAATACATCTATTCTTACTGTTCATTCTCCTTTATCTCCATCTGGTTCTGATAGTTTTTCTTCTGATTCCACTCTCTTATCTAGATCTTCATCTTTGCTCTCCTCTCCGTCTTTTTTATGTTTGACACCGGCCTCTGTTCACACTGCAATTACTCACCACCACCCATCCTCACCTATCCAACCGCCCCTCCCCCCACCTACTCACCACCGAATCACTCAGTACTTCACCCCACTGACGAGAATCACATTAAAAAGAAAAGGAAACCCCGGGGTTGTAGAGGAGGAAAAAATAAAACATCTAAAACCTCCTCACAACCAAGAATTGAAAAAATAGTAGATAAACAAGAAAAAATATAATTGTTTAATTTATCCTCTTATATATTACTTGAAAATGAAAGTAGTTTACTAACCAAAGGTCTTTCCTTTTGTCCATTCACATACCCTAACAATTTCATACTATTCTTGGATTTAAACCATTATGTTAGAAAATTAACACTTGCACGACATTTTTCTATCTTATCTAAACTATCGGACAACCAAAAGACACCAGAGGATTCTGCTCTTGATAATTTCAATGGAGCTACCTCTAACTCTGAATCAATTAGTGTTGCTAATGGGAACTCTACCTTAGTAAAACATGTAGAGGTTAGACCCCGTTCTTCTTTTTACCCCATTCATCACAGTGGGAATTTTTTAGATACTTTTTATACTTTGGTCATGAAAGATTTTGATAGTCTAACAGAAAAATCGGTTAAATTCAAACAGAATGACAATCTGACTCCTCAGGAGAGAGGAGCTATTAGAAGTCTGCAAAATAATAAAAACATCATCATTCGCCCCGAACCAATTTTAAATCGGTAGATGTGAATAGTTTTTTACTATATGACAGTGCCCATAATCCCGCCTGGCTGAGAAGCGTTCCCTACGGCCAGTATCTGAGAATACGTAAAAACTGTACCTCTGATGCTGACTTTATCCACCAATCCTCCATTCTTAGGGAATGCTTCTCATCCAGGGGGTGCCCCCAAGGTATTCTCAAAAAAGCTTACCAAAATGTAAAAGAAAAAAAACAGTTTGAATTGGTTACCGCTCAGGATAAAACCACAACACCACAAGAAAAAGACACTATAAATGACAAATCTAAAAATAATAATAAAAATACAAACAGATTTAAATATCATTTTGTCACTAATTATAATTATATACAAAACAATAGACACAGTATTGGGAGGATGTTACACTGAATTTTATCTACTGTCTAGTGACACCCCAATAACCAGTGCAGGCAGTAAAATATAAACTCCAAATTAATATTTCAAAAACCAAAGAGAGCACAACGGAGTCATTTCAAAAAAACGTATGTGCCAAATATGCACAAATTTTATTATTTCCGTAGAAGACAAGACAGTGCATAAATAAAAAACATGTATATGAGAGAAAGAGGAATACAACAATAGATGGTGATATCACCGTCTCTGCACAGAAAGAGATCAAGGTACATAAATAATGGAATATATCCCAATTCAAATATAGAAGGTATATGCGTATAAACAGATGGTATAAGCACATCTAAAGTACATATACATATAAAGTCCCACTCCCAGACGAAGGTGACGTACCAAAACGTACGTTGGAGTGGTGCTATCCCGGTCTCTGCCAGTACACAGCACTTTGTTTTACACGCTGCTATTAAGTCTGTATCCCTTTATGCTGCATCCACAGGCAGCTGTTATATGCACATAGCACTTTTTCTAAATGTTTACACTGTTTAGCTCTATATATGGGCTACCTTTGTTATACGGAAAAATGAAAAAGTTATAGGTCTTCAAAATAGGGGGATTTTAAATGTACTAATTTGGTTAAAAAGTTTGCGATTTTTTTTAAGCGCAACAGTAATAGAAAAGTGTATAATCATGGGTATCATTTTAATCGTATTGACCCAGAGAATAAAAAACACAATTTTTCCATAAATTGTACGGCGTGAAAACAAAACCTTCCAAAATTTAATTTCCCACACAAATAGTATTTTTTTGGTTGCGCCATACATTTTATGGTAAAGTGAGTGATGGCATTACAACGGACAACTGGTCGCGCAAAAAACAAATGGGCTGAGTCCTTAAGGGGTTAATACTCCAAAGTTTTCCTTTGTATCCATTCAGACTAAGCGAACATTTTCTATTGAACATAGAGTCATAGATAAATCGAGAATCCTATTGGATCTTCAAACTAGCTACGCTTACCCCTCAGGGACTTAATGAATCAATAGAAAATGTTCGATAGTCTGTTACATTATTTTTTTCATTGCATACATATTTTTTATCTTGTTCTGTATGTTATAAATTTTTTAAAATTTTTGAATTATTGTAACTTTTTAATAATCTCATATGAATGATTATATCAATGAGATTATCTATTTATAATGATAAAATGTTTTTATATGTAGCACTTAATGTGGTTCACTGTGGATTCGGCATCTGTCGTCTCCCCAGGCAACCCATATTGTTTACATATAGGGAGAAAGATATTGCAGTTACACAATTCTATCTTTTTTATGTTTTATTATTCGCATTGCGACTCTCTGTATCCTCTGCTATAAATTAGCAGTGGATCCTGGCGACCTGCAATGCAGTTTTATAATAATTGAGGAAATTTCTTCTGCCAACTAAATGGTTACATTTTTAGCAATCTTCTTTGTTAGTCAATGGGTTAAATCCTACCTATTTATACCTGCTGTGTACTCTATCTGTCATGCCTGATGAAGCTGCGCATGCTCAGCGAAACGCGTTGCATTCTGGACAATAAAATCCTTTTAATCCTTCACCTGTTGTGGTCGTTCAGCGCCGTGGAGCCGAGTTCCCTCTGAAGCCTTGTATTCTTTTGCCTGATATTTACCGGAGGGCAGCAGACGACCTAACCTATTTCTACTCCTACATCATTGTTGTGTGTGAAGTTGCACAACCACCCATGGTGAGCAATTTATTTATATAATTACCTCATTATTGGATCACAAACGTTACTACTCTATGGAGCGCCAGTTTTCCTTATTCCTTTGACTGTATGTAGGCTTGTTACAGATTAACAGGTACAAAAAAAGTTCACTACTTAGATGTAGGTATGTGGTATGCACGTACGAGGGCAAACAAATGTGCTACAGTTACATAGTTACATAGTTACATAGTTAGTACGGTCGAAAAAAGACATATGTCCATCAAGTTCAACCAGGGAATTAAGGGGTAGGGGTGTGGCGCGATATTGGGGAAGGGATGGGATTTTATATTTCTTCATAAGCATTAATGTTATTTTGTTCCAGGAATGTATCTAATCCTGTTTTAAAGCTGTTAACTGTTCCTGCTGTGACCAGTTCCATAAATTCACAGTCCTCACGGTAAAGAAGGTGTGTCGCCCCTTTAGACTAAACTTTTTCTTCTCCAGACGGAGGGAGTGCCCCCTCGTCCTTTGGGGGGGTTTAACCTGGAACAGTTTTTCTCCATATTTTTTGTATGGGCCATTAATATACTTATATTTGTTTATCATATCCCTCCTTAAACGTCTCTTCTCAAGACTAAACAATTGTAACTCCTTTAATCGCTCCTCATAGCTAAGATGATCCATGCCCCATATTAGTTTAGTCGCGCGTCTCTGCACCCTTTCCAACTCCGCAATGTCCCTTTTATGGACAGGTGCCCAAAACTGAACAGCATATTCCAGGTGAGGCCGTACCAATGCTTTATAAAGGGGGAGTATTCTGTCCCTGTCCCTCGAGTCCATGCCTCTTTTTATACATGACAATATCCTGCCGGCCTTGGAAGCAGCAGCCTGACATTGCATTCTGTAGTCTGTGATCTACAAGTACACCCAGATCCTTCTCTACCAGTGACTCTGACAGTTTAATCCCCCCTAAGACATACGACGCATGCAGGTTATTAGTACCCAGATGCATAACTTTACATTTATCCACATTGAACCTCATTTGCCAAGTGGATGCCCAGACACTTAGTCTATCCAAGTCATCTTGTAACTTATGCACATCCTCTATAGACTGTACCGTGCTACAAAGCTTGGTGTCATCTGCAAAGATAGAAACAGAGCTGTTAATACCATCCTCTATATCATTGATAAATAAATTAAACACTGAACCTTGGGGTACACCACTAATAACTGGGGACCAATCAGAGTACGAATCATTGACCACCACTCTCTGGGTACGATCCATGAGCCAGTGTTCAATCCAGTTACAAACTAAAATTTCCAAACCCAAAGACCTTAACTTACCTGTCAGACGTCTATGAGGGACAGTATCAAATGCTTTAGCAAAATCCAGAAACACTATATCCACAGCCATTCCTCTGTCAAGGCTTCTACTCACCTCTTCATAAAAGTAAATTAGATTGGTTTGACAACTTCTATCCTTAGTAAACCCATGCTGGCTATCACTTATAATACAATTATCCCCTATGTATTCCTGTATGTAATCCCTTATAAGTCCTTCAAACAATTTACCCACAATGCACGTTAAACTTACCGGTCTATAGTTTCCTGGGGAAGACCTAGAGCCCTTTTTGAAGATTGGCACCACATTCGCCTTGCGCCAGTCCCTTGGCACAATACCAGACACCAGAGAATCTCTAAATATCATGAACAGGGGTACAGATATTACTGAACTTACCTCTCTAAGAACTCTTGGGTGCAATCCATCTGGCCCTGGAGATTTGCTTACATTTATATCACTTAACTTACCTTGTACCATCTCTACATTAAGCCAGTTCAGTACATTACATGATGTTTTACCAGCACTGATCTGGCCAATGTCAGCCCCTTTTTCCATAGTGTATACAGAACTAAAGAACCCATTCAGTAGCACCGCTTTCTCTTGATCGCCTGTGACAACCTCCCCATTATCATTATTAAGGGGTCCTACATGCTCTGTCCTTGGTTTTTTTTGCATTTATATATCTAAAAAAATATTTAGGATTAGTTTTGCTTTCTTTGGCCACCTGTCTCTCATTTAGAATTTTTGCTGTTTTTATTACATTTTTACAGATTTTATTAAGCTCCTTGTACTGTTTAAATGTTATCGCTGACCCATCAGATTTGTATTTTTTGAAGGCTATTTTTTGTTGTTGTTTATTGCTCTTTTAACATCATTTGTCAGCCATGTAGGATTTAGTTTTAATCATTTATATTTGTTCCCCTTTGGTATATATTTAGCTGTATAGTTATTTAGAGTTGATTTAAAGATGTCCCATTTACCTTCTGTATCAGTATTTGAGAACACCTCCCCCCAGTCTATGTCCTGTAGTGCAGCCCTCAGCCCAGGGAAGTTTGCCTTTTTAAAGTTATATGTTTTTGCCTTCCCCGCCTGTCTTTGTTTTCTACATTTTAAGTCAAAAGTAACTATATTGTGGTCGCTATTACCAAGGTTTTCCCGCACAGTTACATTACCAACCAGCTCTGCGTTGTTGGAAATGATCAGATCCAACAAGGCATCACTTCTTGTTGGGTCCTCCACAAACTGGCCCATAAAATTATCCTGCAATAAATTTAGGAATTGTCGCCCCTTTGTAGTTTTAGCCAACCCCGGACCCCAATCTATATCTGGATAGTTAAAATCTCCCATTATTACCACTGTACCTGCCCGGGCGGCCCTCTCTATTTGTTTATGAAGCCGAACTTCTATCTCTTCAGTGATATTAGGGGGTCTGTGGATTACCCCAAATATTATTTTTTCAGTATTTCCCTCCTTTTGTAATTCTACCCACAGTGATTCCACCTCCTCAAAATCATCACACACTATGGAATCGTTCACACTGACTTTCATACCACTTCTTACATACAGACAGACTCCACCACCTTTTCTGTTCATTCTATCGTTGCAAAAAAATGTAAACCCCTGCAGATTGACAGCCCAGTCATGCGAGGAGTCCAGCCATGTCTCAGTGACCCCAACTTTATCAATATGTTCCTCCAGTATCAAGGCCTCAAGCTCCCCCATTTTATTTGCTAGGCTTCTGGCATTTGTGAACATACACTTTACATTTCCATCCTTTATGTTATTGGGGTTAATGGGATTCAAGGGTGTAAGTTTTATTTTCCTATGAAGCCTATTCCTATTAACTATTCTTACCCCTCCCTCCGCTCCACCCCCAGGTACATTTATAATTCCCACCTCTCTATCTACACTATCTTCCCCCTCTTTGCTGTAGGTTCCCTCCCCCCAAGTCCCTAGTTTAAACACTCCTCCACCCTTCTAGCCATCTTCTCCCCAAGCAAAGCTGCACCCTCCCCATTGAGGTGCAGCCCGTCCCTACGGTAGAGCCGGTAACCGACAGCGAAGTCGGCCCAGTTCTCCATGAACCCAAACCCTTCCTTCCTACACCAGCTTCTGAACCACTTGTTTACCTCCCTGATCTCCCGCTGCCTCTCTGGTGTGGCTCGTGGTACTGGTAGTATTTCAGAAAATACTACCTTGGAGGTCCTTGCCTTAAGCTTGCGGCCTAAGTCCCTGAAATCATTTTTAAGGACACTCCACCTACCTCTTACTTTGTCATTGGTGCCAATATGTACCATGACTGCTGGGTCCTCTCCAGCCCCGCCCAGCAACCTGTCAACCCGATCCGCGATGTGCCGAACTTGTGCGCCAGGCAGACAACACACTGTTCGGCGATCCCGGTCTTTGTGACAGATTGCCCTGTCTGTCCCCCTAATAATTGAGTCCCCCACCACTAGTACCTGTCTGGCCTGCCCTGTACTCCTCCCTCCCTCCTTACTGGAGCAGACACCCCCCTGGCGGTCAGAGGCGGTATCCTGCTGCAGTTCTGCTAGCTCTGTAATGGCATTCCCTCATCTGCCAAGCGGGCAAACTTGTTGGGGTGTGCCAGTTCAGGACTGGCCTCCCTGACACTTTTTCCCCTACCCCTCTTTCTAACTGTAACCCAGCTAACTGCCTGACTGTCCTGCAACTCCGTCCCACTTTCCTCCCCCACCTCTATTCCTGAGAGTGCCTGCTCAGTGAGCACGAGACTCCTCTCCATGTTGTTAATGCTTCTCATTGTTGCCAGTCGCCCCTCTAGATGCAGGATCTGGGCTTCCAAACGGACAACTAGCACACATCTCGCACAACAATATGCACCCTCAAACTGTTGTTCAAGGATTACATACATTGAACAGGATGTACATTGGACTGCATTTTCCAACATGGAGGCCATCTAGTTATGGGGATTTCACAAATGTATAGGAAAAAACAGACAGTCAAAATTACACTTCAAATTTTTTGTAGACCTTGTGGGTTCAGAAATTACACTCACAGCGATCTCAACCTCCTGTTTTTAAACTCCTGTTTTTGTAACTCCTCTTTCACGCCCCCTCTTACACAGCAACACTCAGAAGAGCAAGCTCTCAATAAGAGTCCCAAGCTAAGATTTATACACCTGTGCCCAATCTACTCCTCCTCCCCCAGAGGTGGAACAGAGAAAAAAAAAAAAAATGAAAAAGGGTGTTTAAACTCTAACAGTTATCCCACTATGTGCAAAAGAGAAAGACTTACCCAAAATATGAATGTGGACTATAGGCAGTCGCACCCACTCCACAGATTCACTCCGCACAACAGATAATCACAGTTTTTGTAACTCCTCTTTCACGCCCCCTCTTAGACAGCAACACTCAGAAGTACACTTGGGAAAACTTTTTTTTGTAAAACACCAGCTGGTGATTACTTTTGCCTGGACTTACCCGGTATCTAGACTTGTTACAGATTTATAGCTACAAAATAGTACACTGCTTTGATGTCGGTATGTGGTATGCACGTATGAGGGCAGAAAAATGCGCTACAGTCCGCTGAAAAAATTTATTTTTTCACAACAGTTCAGCACCACAAAATGCTGATAAAATGCTGAATAAAGTGACTGGGAGGTTAATGGCTGGCGTAAAAATCCAGAACAAGCACTGCTCTCTGTCCACAACACTGTGGAAGTTGGAAGTAGAACGCTGCGCTATGATCAATTCAGCGTGTTTGTGTAACACACAGAGACATGCAGTCCGTCCTATCACTCTGTAGTGTATGCCATGAAATGAGCAGCTGCAAAATGGCTGCCGATTATATAGGGCTGGGACATCACAGGGGTCAATGAATGCTGATATGCTGCATCCTGCATGTGATTTAGGGTCATCCCGCCTACCTCCCTTCCCGCCTTGCCTTCCCACCTTCCCAGCATCCCCTGCCCCATGTACTGACATGTGGATCCGCCATTTTAGGTGTCCTGGAGCCTGGAACGCTGTAAAATGGAGTTTAATGAAGGCATTCGTGCGATAGAATCACGGCGATATTCGCATTGTTGCAAATTGAATATTTCCTTAAATTCGTAACTACTTTACTGTTTCTTTTGTTGGGGGAAACATTTCTCCTGGCAAAAGAAAACCGAGCAATACATATGTAGAGCTGGAGGAGCAGCCGCAAGACTTACAGGAGATATGGGAAGAAGATGTCTACTACTGGGGCTATAAAAACATTAACCCCTTGGGGACGGAGCCCATTATAACCCTAAGGACGGGAGCATTTTTTGCAATTCTGACCACTGTCACTTTAAGCATTAATACCTCTGGGATGCTTTTACTTTTCATTCTGATTCCCTGATTGTTTTTTCGTGACATATGCTACTTTATGCTAGTGGTAAATCTTCGGCGTTACTTGCATAATTTCTTGGAGAAAAATTCAAAAATGTTATGAAAATTTTTAACATTTTGCATTTTTCTAAATTTGAAATTCTCTGCTTGTAGGGAAAATAGACATTGCAAATAATTTATATCTTGATTCACATATACAATATGTCTACTTTATGTTGGAATCAGAAAGTTGACATGTTTTTACTTTTTGAAGACATCAGAGGGCTTCAAAATAAAGTAGCAATTTTCCAAATTTTCATGAAAAATTCAAAATATGATTTTTTCAGGGACCAGTTAAGTTTGAAGTGGATTTGAAGGACCTTTCTGTAAGAAACCCCCAATTATGGATCCCATTATGAAAAGTGCACCCCTTAAAGTATTCAAAATGATATTCAGAAACGTTGTTAACCCTTTAGGTGTTTCACAGGAATGGCAGCAGAGTGGAGGAAAAAAATCAAAATCTCATTTTTTTACACTAACATGTTCTTGTAGCCCCATTTTTAGACTTTTTGCAAGGAGAAAAAGACTCCTAATATGTGTAACCCAATTTCTCTCGAATATGGCAATACCTCATATGTGGATGTTAAGTGCTCTGCGGACGCACAACATGGCTCAGAAGGGAAGGAGCAGCGTTGCGATTTTGGAGAGAGAATTTAGTTGGAATGGTTTTTGGCAGGCATGTCGCATTTAGGATGCCCTCATGGTGCCAGAACAGCAAAAAACAAAAACAAAAAAAACCACATTTTGTAAACTACTCCCCTCAAGGAACATAAAAAGGGGTATAGTGACCCTTAACACCTCACGGGTGATTGACGACTTTGCATTGAAGTTGGATATGAAAATGGAAAATTTGATTTTTAACACTAAAACTGTGTTACCCTAAATTTTTCTTTTTCACAAGGGGTAATAGGAGAAAATGGACACCAAAATTTAGAGCCCAATTTCTCTTGATTAAGAAAACACCCCATATGTGGACGTTAAGTGCTCTACTGGTGCACTACAATTCTCAGAAGACAAGGAGCAAAATTTGGCTTTTTGAAAGAGAATTTTGCTGAAATGGTTTTGGGGGGGCATGTTGCATTTAGGAAGCTTCCATGGTGCCAGAACAGCAAAAAAAAAAACAACATGGCATATTATTTTGGAAACTACACCCCGCAAGGAACATAACAAGGGGTATAGTGAGCCTTAACACCTCACGGGTGTTTGACAATTTTGCGTTGAAGTTGGACGTGAAAATGGAAAATTTGATTTTTAACACTATAATGATGGTGTTACCCTAAATTTTTCTTTTTCACAAGGGGTAATAGGAATAAGAAAACACCCCATATGTGGAGGTTAAGTGCTCTACTGGCGCACCACAATGCTCAGAAGACTAGGAGCAAAATTTGGCTTTTTGAAAGAGAATTTAGCTGAAATGGTTTTTGGGGGGCATGTTGATTTTAAGAAGCCCCCAGGGTGCCAGAACTGCAAAAAAAGAACTGCAAAAAAAAAAAAAAAAAAACACAAGGAAACTACACCCCTCAAGGAACGTAATAAACATTACAGTAAGAACTTATACCTCACAGGTTTACTGAACAGTGGGTTGTAAAAGTGAAAAATTTGATTTTTAACACTAAAATGTTTGTGTTACCCCAAATCTTTCATTTTAACAAGGTGTAATTGAACAAAAATCCCCCCCAAAAAATTTGTAGCCCAATTTCTCATGAATAAGTAAATATCTCATATGTGGACGTAAATTGCACGGCGAGCGCACTACAGGTCTCAGAAGAGAAGGAGCGCTGTTTTGCTGTAGGAGAGATAATTTTGCTGTAATTGAAGTTGGGGCAATGTGTATTTACAAAGCCGCCATGGAGCCAGAACAACGGAAACCCCCATATGTGACACCATTTTGGAAGCTACACCCCTCAAGGAACGTAATAATAAGCATTACAGTAATAACTTATACCTCACTGGTTTGTTGAACAGTGGGTTGTAAAAGTGAAAAATTAGATTTTTAACACTAAAATTCTTGTGTTACCCCAAATTTTTCATTTTAACATGGTGTAATTAAACAAAAATCCCCCAAAATTTGTAGCCCAATTTCTCCTTTTATAAGTAAATACCTCATATGTGGACATAAATTGATCGGCAAGCGCACTACAGGTCTCAGAAGAGAAGGAGCGCTGTTTGGTTGTAGGAGAGAGAATTTTGCTGTCAGTGGCGTTGCTAGGGTTGGTGTCACCCGATGCAGTAGAAAATGGTGTCACCCCCATACCTACCCCCTCCCCCCAGTAAGTTTTTAGCCTCTTGTGACAGACACCACTGTTGTAGCGCATTGTGAGAAATTCCAGTATAATAATCAGATCTACCAGTTGCCACAAAATAGGAAAGTGTTAAAGAAGTTTTCACCATTTAAATATACAGCTCCCAGAATTACTTAAAGGGGCACACAGCTGGTGCCAGAAAGTTAAACAGATTTTTAAATTACTTCTATTTAAAATCTTAATACTTACAGTACTTATAAGCTGGTGTATGCTCCACAGGAAGTTGTGTAGTTCTTTCCAGTCTGACCACAGTGCTATTTGCTGACACCTATGTCCATGTCAGGAACTGTCCAGAGCAGGATAGGTTTGCTATGGGGATTTGCTCCTACTATGGACAGTTCCTAAAATAGACAGAGGTGTCAGCACAGAGCACTGTGGTCAGACAGAAAAGAAATTAAAAAAGAAAATAACTTCCTGTGAATCGCTTATACAGCAGCTAATAAGTACTGGAAGGATTAAGATTTTTAAATGGAAGTAATTTACAAATCTGTTTAACTTTGTAGCACCAGTTGATTTAAAAAAAATGGTTTCCAGTAGAGTACCCCTTTGAGCAATGGTAAGGTTATGCTGGGAGTTGTGGTTTCACTGACCTAACTGTAGAACTGACAAGTGACTACAGCTCTGATAGGACATAGAGAGGAGAATGTACAATGATATCAGTGATTACAGGTGACGTCTTCTCTATAGTGAGGAGATTACACAATGATATCAGTGATTACAGGTGACATCTTCTCTATAGTGAGGAGAATACACAATGATATCAGTGACTACAGGTGACGTCTTCTCTATAGTCTTCCCCTCATCTAATTCAGATGGTACATACCGCCAGGACTTGTTCCAGCTAAAACTTCTGTCTGTAGAATGTGACGCCCAGATGTCTCCTCACTATGTCAGCGCATTCTCATCCTCTATATGAAAACAAGTATTATTATAAACCTGCCAGACACTGTATCCTCTAAATATAATACTACTATGCACTATACTTTTTGATTATAAACCTTCCATACACCGTACCCACTGAATATAATACTACCACACACTGTACATTCTGAATATAATAAAACATACTGTACACTCTGAATATAAATCTGCCACATACTGTACCCCTGAATATAATACTGCCACACACTGTACCCACTGAATATAATACTACCACATACTGTACCCTCTGAATATAATACTACCACCCACTGCACCCTCTGAACATAATACTACCACCCACTGCACCCTCTGAATATAATACTACCACCCATTGCGCCCTCTGAACATAAATCTGCCACATACTGTACCCTCTGAATATAAATCTGCCACATACTGTACCCCTGAATATAAATCTGCCACATACTGTACCCCTGAATATAATACCGCCACACACTGTACCCACTGAATACTACCACATACTGTACCCTCTGAATATAATACTACCACCCACTGCGCCCTCTGAATATAATACTACTACAAACTGCGCCCTCTGAATATAAATCTGCCACATACTGTACCCTTTGAATATAAATCTGCCACATACTGTACCCCTGAATATAAATCTGCCACATACTGTACCCCTGAATATAATACTACCACCCACTGCACCCTCTGAATATAATACTTAGAGATGAGCGAACTACAGTAAATTCAACTCGTCACGAACTTCTCGGCAGTTGATGACTTTTCCTGCATAAATTAGTTCCGCTTTCAGGTGCTCCCGTGGGCTGGAAAAGGTGGATACAGTCCTAGGAGACTCTTTCCTAGGAAGGTATCCACCTTTTCCAGCCCACCGGAGCACCTGAAGGCTGAACTAATTTACGCAGGATAAGTCATCAACTGCCGAGCCGAGAAGTGAAGAATCGAATTTACTGTAAGTTCGCTCATCTCTAATAATACTACCACAAACTGCGCCCTCTGAATATAATACTACCACAAACTGCGCCCTCTGAATATACTACTACCACAAACTGCACCTTCTGAATATAATACTACCACCCACTGTGCCCTCTGAATATAAATCTGCCACAAACTGCGCCCTCTGAATATAACGTTGCCATACAGTGCACCCTCTGAATATAATACCACAACCGCAGTAACACCCCTCAACATCCGTTAGCTGATGCTATTACCATGGGAGGGGGGTATTGGTGGTGTTGCTAGTGGATGATGGGGGTGCTACTACTGGGAGGGTGTTGCTGGAGGATGATGAGGGTGCTACTGGCCATCCCCCCTGGCAGTATCACCCCCATCATCCATCGGCAGGAACATCCTCCTGGCAGGTGCACCGCCATCATCCACCATCAGGATCTGCTGATGGAGGTGCTGCTGCTTGGGGGGGAGGTTGCTGGTGGATGATGAGGGTGCTACTGCCAGGGGGGCACATTAGGTAGGCAGAAGTTCCCCCACATTAGGTAGGCAGCAGTTCCCCCACATTAGGTAGGTAGCAGTTTCCCCACATTAGGTAGCATCTTTTCCCCACATTAGGCAGCATAGATTCCACCTCATTTGGTACCAGTTCCCCCACATTAGGTAGGTACCAGTTACCCCACATTAGGTAGCAATTTCCCCACATTAGGTAGCACAGATTCCCCACATTAGGTAGTAATTTCCCCACATTAGGTAGCAGTTTCCCCACATTAGGTAGCATAGATTCCCCACATTCGGTAGCACAGATTCCCCACATAAGGTAGCATAGACTCCCGACATAAGGTAGCATAGACTCCCCACATTTGGTAGCACAGACTCCCCACATTAGGTAGCATAGACTCCGCACATTTGGTAGTTGTTTCCCCACATTAGGCCGCAGGTTCCCTTGCAGGTTCCCCACAATGGGTCAAAGTCTCCCCACATTAGATCGCTGGTTCAACCCCCCCCCCCCCACCACACACACACACACACACACAAAAACACATGCAACAAAGAGAGACACAAACACAAACACACACATTCAGAGAGACACACACTCACAGACAGACACACACACAGAGTCACACACAGAGTCACACAGTGTCACACAAACACAGAGTCGCACAAACACACACACACAGAGTCACACACACACACAGAGTCACATACACACACACACACAGAGTCACACACACAAACATAGATAGAGACAGACAGAGAGACAGACACACACACTCACCCATCCAGCGCAGCGCTCCTTCTCACCGGGCGCCCTGCGAGTGACGTAACTGACGTCCTCCTGCGCGGCCATGCAGTGTGACGTCAGGCCGGCGCAGACTTGGGAGCGGAGGACGGGCACAGTGCTGGTGAAGGCGAGGGGGGTTGTGATGACGGACGGGCGCACAGTGCAGGTGAAAGAGGGGGGGTTGCTGATGGACGGGCGCACCGCACACACAGCGCAGGTGAAAGGGGGGGGGGGGGTGCTGACGGATGGGAGGCCGGTCGGGCACAGGTGGGGGGTGTCTGTGTAGCTGGGGAGGGGGGTGGGTGCTGCGGAGCATCTTGGTGTCACCCCATTAGGTTGGTGTCACCCGGTGCGAGCCGCACCCCCCGCACCCGGGTCGCAACGCCACTGTTTGCTGTAATTGAAGTTGGGGGCCATGTGCATTTACAAAGCCCCCTTGGTACCAGAACAGTGGAAACCCCCCACATGTGACACCATTTTGGAAACTGCACCCCTCAAGGAATGTAATAAGAATTACAGTAAGAACTTATACCTCACTGGTTTATTGGGTTGCAAAAGTTAGATTTTTAACACTAGAATTTTTGTGTTACTCCAAATTTTTTAATTTATCAAAGTATAATTGAACAAAAATCCCCCCAAAATTTGTAGCCCAATTTCTCATGAATAAGTAAATACCTCATATGGGGACGTAAATTGATCGGCGAGCGCACTACAGGTCTCAGAAGAGAAGGAGCGCTGTTTTGGCTGGAATTGTAGTTGGGGGCCATGTGCATTTTCAAAACCCCCATGGTGGCTCAACAGAGGATCCCCCCAACTGTGCCCTCTTTTTGGAAAGTAACACCCCTCAAGGAACGTAACAAGGGGTACAGTGAGTATTAACAACTCACCGGTTTTTTGAACAGTGGGCCGTAATAATAAAAAATCTGATTTTTAACTGTGAATTGCTACTGTTACACAAAATTTTTCATTTTTAACTGGGATCATAGGAGAAAAAGCCCCCCAACTTTTGGAGCCCAATTTTTCCCATGTAAGGAAATACCACATATATAGATGTAACGTGCTGTGCAGGTGCACAACTGGGCTAATGAAAGAGAGAGTACCGACACCTTTGAGGCCTAAGGTGGGGATTTGCCCTGCAATGGCAGAGGTTCTGACCTAAAATAAAAACTGGCAAGTGACCTGAATTTTGAAATAATACCCCTCAAGGAACATAACAAGGGGTACAGTGAGTATTTACACCTCACAGGTTTTTGGATCAGTGGGCTGTAAAACCGAAAGTGTGTTATTTTTCACTAAAATGCTGTTGTTACCAAAAATGTTGCTAATTTACATGGGTTAATTTGAGAAAAATCCCCCAAAAATGTTAACCCAATTTCTCCTGAGTAAAAAAAATACCCCATATGTGGACGTAACATGCTGTGCAGGCACATAACATGGCTCAAGACTCATAGAGCAATGTTCGCATTTGAGGCCTATGGCATATCAGTAGCTGATGGTTACATACATTCAGAGGAAAATCCAAAAAATGAAACACCCACATGTGACACCATTACAGAAATCAGGCATTTTTATAGGGGTAAAGTGGACATTGGGAACGGTCAGGTATTTCTTAAATTAATTTTCCAGGTATGGATGAAATGTATTTTTGGGAAAATGAAAATTGCAATTTTCCAACTGATATGCTATCTGTATATGAAGTGTGATGACCCAGAGCATAGGCTAAAGTAAAACATGTGCCCGCCACAAACCCAATGCTCTGCTTCATCATTATGGGAACGTTTTTTTTGGTTGGCCATCCTTAAACGGTTACCTGAAAATGCACTTAGGGGAGGAGAGAGCACTGCTCATTTGAGGCCTGATGGTTACATACATTCAAAGGAGAATAAAAAAAAGAAACAGCCACATGTGACCAAATTTTGAATGGACGGGCGTTTCCTAGATTTATTTTCCAGGAATGGATGAAGGGTAGTTTTTTGAAAAATGAAAATTGCAATTTTCATAATAATTTGCAAATTGGGTACCCAGAATGATGCCCTAGAGTATAGCCAAAAGTAAAAATTATTTTACATTTGAGGCAACCTGAAAACCCCCGATGCAAATGACTCTTCCCGCTGACACCCAGAATGGGGGGGGACATTTTGGGGGGTTCAATTTTATACAAGTTTATACATCTTCACGCCATATCTCGCCCGCTTAGATGGGATGTATTGGCGGAACATGAGTCTCCCCTTAACACCGATAAGAGACTCATCAATTGAGACCTCCCTTTGGGGAATGTAGGCCTCCAAAAACTTGGCCCCAAAGTGATCTATGACCGGCCGTATCTTGTACAGGCGGTCATAGGCACAATCACCTTGGGGAGGACATGCTGCATTGTCATTAAAATGCAAACATTTCCTTATGGCCTCAAAATGTTCCCGTGCCATGGCCATACTGTAGAGTGGGGTCTGGTAGAGGACATCCCCGCTCCAGCACTGCCTGACACTGGGCTTTTTGACCAGACCCATATGCAGCACAAGGCCCCAAAAGGTCCTCATTTTGGCTGCATCGACTGGAGACCAGCCATTGGGCCTAGCCAAAATTGAGCCTGGGTGAGTGGCAACAAACTATTGGGCATACAGATTTGTCTGTGTCACCATCATGTTGACAAAGTCGTCACTGAAATGTTGACTAAAAAAGTATATTTCAGTGAACCTGGAGATGTCAATTTGGATTCCTGGGTTGCAAACAAACCCAGGAATCACGGGCTCAAAGTTTTCTGAGGTAGTCCAGACAGGTTCACCGGTAGAGCGTACCGGTGGACTTGCCTGGTGGGCCACTGTCACGATGCCGGCTGGCAGGAGGTGGATCCTCTGTGCCAGAGAGGGATTGGCGTGGACCGTGCTAGTGGACCGGTTCTAAGTCACTACTGGTATTCACCAGAGCCCGCCGCAAAGCGGGATGGTCTTGCTGCGGTGGTAGTGACCAGGTCGTATCCACTAGCAATGGCTCAACCTCTCTGACTGCTGAAGATAGGCGCGGTACAAGGGAGTAGACAGAAGCAAGGTCGGACGTAGCAGAAGGTCGGGGCAGGCAGCAAGGATCGTAGTCAGGGGCAACGGCAGGAGGTCTGGAACACAGGCTAGGAACACACAAGGAAACGCTTTCACTGGCACAATGGCAACAAGATCCGGCGAGGGAGTGCAGGGGAAGTGAGGTATACATAGGGAGTGCACAGGTGAACACACTAATTAGAACCACTTGCGCCAATCAGCGGCGCAGTGGCCCTTTAAATCGCAGAGACCCGGCGCGCGCGCGCCCTAGGGAGCGGGGCCGCGCGCGCCGGGACAGGACCGACGGAGAGCGAGTCAGGTACGGGAGCCGGGGTGCGCATCGCGAGCGGGCGCCACCCGCATCGCGAATCGCATCCCGGCTGGAGGCGGAATCGCAGCGCACCGGGTCAGTGGATCTGACCGGAGCGCTGCAGTAGCGAGAGTGTAGCGAGCGCTCCGGGGAGGAGCGGGGACCCGGAGCGCTCGGCGTAACAGTACCCCCCCTTCCTTGGGTCTCCCCCTCTTCTTAGAGCCTGAGAACCTGAGGAGCAGACTTTTGTCTAGGATATTGTCCTCAGGTTCCCAGGATCTCTCTTCAGGACCACAGCCCTCCCAATCGACCAAAAAAAAGGTTTTCCCTCTGACCTTCTTGGAGGCCAGTATCTCCTTTACTGAGAAGATGTCCGAGGAGCCGGAAACAGGAGTGGGAGAAACAAGTTTGGGAGAGAAACGGTTGATGATGAGTGGTTTAAGAAGAGAAACGTGAAAGGCATTAGGAATACGAAGAGAAGGAGGAAGAAGAAGTTTGTAAGAGACAGGATTAATCTGGCACAAAATTTTGAAAGGACCAAGATAGCGTGGTCCCAATTTGTAGCTAGGAACACGGAAGCGGACATATTTAGCGGAGAGCCATACCTTGTCTCCTGGAGAAAAAATGGGGGGAGCTCTTCTTTTCTTATCAGCAAACTTCTTCATGCGTGATGAAGCCTGTAAGAGAGAATTTTGGGTCTCTTTCCATATGGTGGAAAGATCACGAGTTATTTCATCCACAGCGGGCAAACCAGAGGGCAAGGGAGTAGGGAGGGGGGGAAGAGGGTGACGGCCGTACAACAAGAAAAATGGGGATTTGGAAGAAGATTCAGAAACTCTGAAGTTATACGAGAATTCGGCCCATGGTAGAAGATCTGCCCAGTCATCCTGGCGGGAGGAAACAAAATGCCGTAAATAATCACCCAGGACCTGGTTAATTCTTTCTACTTGCCCATTGGATTGAGGATGATAAGCAGAAGAAAAGTTTAATTTAATCTTGAGTTGTTTACAGAGAGCCCTCCAGAATTTAGACACGAATTGGACGCCTCTATCCGAGACGATCTGCGTGGGCAACCCGTGAAGACGAAAAATGTGTACAAAAAATTGTTTTGCCAACTGAGGCGCAGAAGGAAGACCAGGAAGAGGGATGAAATGTGCCATCTTGGAGAATCGATCAACGACCACCCAAACAACAGTGTTGCCACGGGATGGGGGTAAGTCTGTAATAAAGTCCATACCAATCAGAGACCAAGGCTGTTCGGGGACAGGCAGAGGATGAAGAAGACCAGCGGGCTTCTGGCGAGGAGTCTTATCCCGGGCACAGACAGTGCAGGCCCGCACAAAATCAACAACATCCGTCTCCAGAGTCGGCCACCAATAGAAACGAGAGATGAGTTGCACGGATTTCTTGATGCCCGCATGGCCTGCGAGATGGGAGGAGTGACCCCATTTGAGGATTCCGAGGCGTTGGCGTGGAGTGACGAAGGTCTTCCCTGGAGGAGTTTGCCTGATGGAGGCTGGAGAAGTGGAGATCAGGCAGTCAGGAGGAATGATGTGTTGCGGAGAGAGCTCTACTTCCGAGGCATCCGAGGAACGAGAGAGAGCATCGGCCCTAATGTTCTTATCGGCAGGCCGAAAGTGAATTTCAAAATTAAATCGGGCAAAGAACAGAGACCACCTGGCCTGGCGAGGATTCAGCCGTTGGGCAGACTGGAGATAGGAGAGATTCTTGTGATCGGTGTAAATAATAACTGGAAATCTTGATCCCTCCAGCAGATGCCTCCATTCCTCAAGTGCTAATTTAATGGCTAGTAGCTCTCGATCCCCGATGGAGTAGTTCCTCTCCGCCGGAGAGAAGGTCCTAGAAAAAAAACCACAAGTAACAGCATGCCCGGAAGAATTTTTTTGTAGAAGGACCGCTCCCGCTCCTACTGAGGAGGCATCTACCTCCAATAGGAAGGGTTTAGATGAGTCAGGTCTGGAGAGCACGGGAGCAGAAGAAAAGGCAGACTTGAGCTGTTTAAAGGCGTCTTCCGCTTGAGGAGGCCATGACTTAGGATTGGCATTCTTTTTGGTTAAAGCCACGATAGGAGCCACAATGGTGGAAAAATGTGGAATAAATTGTCTGTAATAATTGGCGAACCCCAAAAAACGTTGGATAGCACGGAGTCCGGAGGGGCGTGGCCAATCTAAGACGGCAGAGAGTTTGTCTGGATCCATTTGTAGTCCCTGGCCAGAGACCAAGTATCCTAGGAAAGGAAGAGATTGACATTCAAATAGACATTTCTCCATCTTGGCATAAAGTTGATTGTCACGAAGTCTCTGAAGAACCATGCGAACATGCTGGCGGTGTTCTTCTAGGTTGGCAGAAAAAATCAGGATATCGTCCAGATACACAACAACACAGGAATATAAGAAAGAGATCACGAAAAATTTCATTAACAAAGTCTTGGAAGACGGCAGGGGCGTTGCACAGGCCAAAGGGCATGACCAGATACTCAAAGTGTCCATCTCTAGTGTTAAATGCCGTTTTCCATTCATCCCCCTCTCTGATGCGGATGAGATTATAAGCACCTCTTAAGTCCAGTTTGGTAAAGATGTGGGCACCTTGGAGGCGATCAAAGAGTTCAGAGATAAGAGGTAGAGGGTAGCGGTTCTTTACCGTGATTTTATTAAGACCGCGGTAGTCAATGCAAGGACGTAGGGAGCCATCTTTTTTGGACACAAAGAAAAATCCGGCTCCGGCAGGAGAGGAGGATTTGCGGATAAAGCCCTTTTTTAAATTTTCCTGGATGACATAGCAAGAGTCTCTGGGGCGGAGAGAGGATAAATTCTGCCCCGGGGTGGAGTAGTGCCCGGGAGGAGGTCAATAGGACAGTCATAAGGCCTGTGAGGAGGTAGAGTCTCAGCTTGTTTTTTGCAAAATACATCCGCAAAGTCCATATAGGCCTTAGGGAGACCGGTTACAGGGGAAACCACAGGGTCACGGCAAGGAGTACTGGGAACCGGTTTAAGGCAGTCCTTGAAACAAGAGGTACCCCAACTCTTGATCTCCCCAGTGGACCAATCCAGGGTTGGGGAATGGTGTTGAAGCCAGGGTAGTCCAAGGAGAATTTCGGAAGTACAATTGGGGAGGACCAAAAACTAAATTTTTTCGTGATGAGGTCCGATGCACATTAGGAGGGGCTCCATGCGGAAACGTATGGTACAGTCCAATCTTTTATTGTTAACACAATTGATGTAGAGGGGTCTGGCGAGACTGGTCACCGGGATGTTGAACCTATTGATGAGAGAGGCCAGAATAAAATTTCCTGCAGATCCGGAATCCAAGAAGGCCATAGTAGAGAAGGAGAAGGTAGAGGCAGATATCCGCACAGGCACAGTAAGACGTGGAGAAGCAGAGTTGACATCAAGGACTGTCTCACCTTTGTGCGGAGTCAGCGTACGTCTTTCCAGGCGGGGAGGACGGATAGGACAATCCTTCAGGAAGTGTTCGGTACCGGCACAGTACAGGCAGAGATTCTCCATGCGGCGTCGTGTCCTCTCTTGAGGTGTCAGGCGAGACCGGTCGACCTGCATAGCCTCCACGGCGGGAGGCACAGGAACGGATTGCAGGGGACCAGAGGAGAGAGGAGCCGGGGAGAAAAAACGCCTCGTGCGAACAAAGTCCATATCCTGGCGGAGCTCCTGACGCCTTTCGGAAAAACGCATGTCAATGCGAGTGGCTAGATGAATGAGTTCATGTAGGTTAGCAGGGATTTCTCGTGCGGCCAGAACATCTTTAATGTTGCTGGATAGGCCTTTTTTAAAGGTCGCGCAGAGGGCCTCATTATTCCAGGATAGTTCTGAAGCAAGAGTACGGAATTGTACGGCGTACTCGCCAACGGAAGAATTACCCTGGACCAGGTTCAACAGGGCAGTCTCAGCAGAAGAGGCTCGGGCAGGTTCCTCAAAGACACTTCGAATTTCCGAGAAGAAGGAGTGTACAGAGGCAGTGACGGGGTCATTGCGGTCCCAGAGCGGTGTGGCCCATGACAGAGCTTTTCCAGACAGAAGGCTGACTACGAAAGCCACCTTAGACCTTTCAGTAGGAAACTGGTCCGACATCATCTCCAAGTGCAGGGAACATTGAGAAAGAAAGCCACGGCAAAATTTAGAGTCCCCATCAAATTTATCCGGCAAGGATAGTCGTAGGCCAGAAGCGGCCACTCGCTGCGGAGGAGGTGCAGGAGCTGGCGGAGGAGATGATTGCTGAAGCTGTGGTAGTAGCTGCTGTAGCATCACGGTCAGTTGAGACAGCTGGTGGCCTTGTTGCGCTATCTGTTGTGACTGCTGGGCGACCACCGTGGTGAGGTCGGCGACAACTGGCAGAGGAACTTCAGCGGGATCCATGGCCGGATCTACTGTCACGATGCCGGCTGGCAGGAGGTGGATCCTCTGTGCCAGAGAGGGATTGGCGTGGACCGTGCTAGTGGACCGGTTCTAAGTCACTACTGGTATTCACCAGAGCCCGCCGCAAAGCGGGATGGTCTTGCTGCGGCGGTAGTGACCAGGTCGTATCCACTAGCAACGGCTCAACCTCTCTGACTGCTGAAGATAGGCGCGGTACAAGGGAGTAGACAGAAGCAAGGTCGGACGTAGCAGAAGGTCGGGGCAGGCAGCAAGGATCGTAGTCAGGGGCAACGGCAGGAGGTCTGGAACACAGGCTAGGAACACACAAGGAAACGCTTTCACTGGCACAATGGCAACAAGATCCGGCGAGGAAGTGCAGGGGAAGTGAGGTATACATAGGGAGTGCACAGGTGAACACACTAATTAGAACCACTTGCGCCAATCAGCGGCGCAGTGGCCCTTTAAATCGCAGAGACCCGGCGCGCGCGCGCCCTAGGGAGCGGGGCCGCGTGCGCCGGGACAGGACCGACGGAGAGCGAGTCAGGTACGGGAGCCGGGGTGCGCATCGCGAGCGGGCGCCACCCGCATCGCGAATCGCATCCCGGCTGGAGGCGGAATCGCAGCGCACCGGGTCAGTGGATCTGACCGGAGCGCTGCAGTAGCGAGAGTGTAGCGAGCGCTCCGGGGAGGAGCGGGGACCCGGAGCGCTCGGCGTAACAGCCACCATACTAGTACTGGCGACAGCATAGCTAGTACTAGTATGGGGCACAGGGTCAGTTGCATAGGGGGGTCGTGGTCTCCCACGGCGGCTCAGTGGTGGCAGGGGGTGCAGACACCAAAAAGTGGGGGGGGGGAGTGAATAAAAAAGCACCTGTCTGAACCCTAAAAAAAACAGTGATCAGTTATATATTGTTGTCAGCGGTCAGGGCAGGCACACACAGGGGTACGGTCTGCCAACACAGCATGGACCGCAAATCCCCAAAAAAGGTGCTAAAAAAATAAAGGAAAAAAAACTCTTATTATCCCAAAAAACGCTGCACCCAAAGAAAAACGCAGTGGGGTATGTGATTCGCTAACAGTGGTCGGATGCTCTTTATAGGGAAGAGGGTCTGGTAGGGAAGAGGGTTAGCGAATAAGGGGGAAAAAAAGCTTACACTCCAGAAAAAACATATGGGGGTAAGCCGCAGCGCCCCTGTAAGGGCTGGGGAATGCAAAAAAAAAATGCATGCAGACGGAGGACTCTGCAAAAAAAAAATGTTTTTAACTTTTTTTTTTACTTATAGGAAGCTGTCCCTGCCTAACAACACTATCCTTCACAGGACAAGGGGACAGGGGGCTACAGGGGAGCTATAGGGGGGGCTCCTGGGGCACAGTATGAGGGGGGGGATTTCACAATTTTTAGCTTTTAGCTACTTATAAGAGCTGTCCCTGCCTAACACCACTATCCCTCACAGGACAAGGGGACAGGGGGCTTCTATGGCATAGTATGGGGGGGGGGGGGATTTTAGAAGATCACCAACTGCAAGCTTTTGGTGGGCAGAGCAGGACTTTGAGTTGATTTGGGGGCATCTGGAGGGCAATATATTTGATTGGAGGGTCGTACCGACCATCCAATCAAAGGGCTGTGGGAGGATCATTACTGATTCCTCTCACAGCTAACCTTGAGGCCAGCTAGCACAGGTGACCCTTTACATCCGGGTCACCGGGTCTATGAAGACCTTGAAATGCTGCAATTCGCCGGTCTGAATTGACTGGCTATTTGCAGCAACCGCTGATATGGGGGGGGGGGGGACCTCTCTCGGCGATGTGCTGGGATGCCTGCTGAATGATTTCAGCAGGCATCCCATTCCGATCACCACCTGGTGAGCAGTGGGGATCGGAATCGCTGCAAATCGCCGGTCTGAATTGACCGGCGATTTGCAGCGATCGCCGATATGGGGTGGTTTCATGATGGCGATGTCATGGGATGCCTGCTGAATGATTTCAGCAGTCATCCCATTCTGATCATCACCCTGCGAGCTGCGGTGATCGGAAATGCGGAGGACGTACAGTTACCCATCCCAAATAAAACACTGTAAAAAAATATTAAACATATTTGGTATCTTTGCCTGCATAATTGTCCAAAATATTCAATTATGACATTCCTAAACCTGCACAGTGAACAAAGTAAATGCAAAAAAATTCCAAAATGTCAATGCCAAAATTTTTGTTAAAAAATTTAATAAAAAGTGATCAAAAAGTGATATATATATATGCAAACAGGGTACTGTTAAATAGTACAGCTCATAACACAAAAAATAAACCCTAACATAGCTCTGTAGATGCAAAAATAAAAAATGTATAGGGGTCAGAACTTTTTTTTTCCTTTTTCAAGTTTTCAGTATTTATATGTTCCGGAGCACTGCTACACCCTCCTCATTAAGGTGCAGAACGTCCCTAACGCAGAGCCTGTATCCGACAGAAAAACCATCCCAGTTCTCCATGAACCCAAACCCCTCCTTCCTACACCACTTTCTGAGCCATGCCTTTCTGGGGTGGCAGACAATATTACTTTGAAGGTCCTTGCCTTGAGCTTGAAGTCCCTGAAATTATTTTTAAGGACACTCCACCTGCCATCATTGGTGCCAATGTGTACAATGACCACTGGGTCTACTCCAACTCCTTCAACCTCTTGGGGATGCAGGGCGTATGCATACGCCCTGCATTCCCGATCCTTAAAGGGGTACTCCGCCACATAAGATGTCAGATCGAGGGGGTCCTGCCACTGGGGACCCCCGGGATCTCGGCTACAGCAGCCCAGTGTCAGTACTGCACAAAGCAAGCTCGCTCTGTGCGTAATGACGGGCAATACAGGGGCCAGAGCATCAGGACATCACGGCCCGGCCCCCTCGTGATTTCACGGCCCGTCTCCTCAATACATGTCTATGGGAGGGGGCATGGCGGCCATCATGCCCCCTCCCATAGACTTGCATTAAGGGGGGCGGGCCACGATGTCATAAAGGGCGGAGCCGTGACGTCACGATGCTCCAGCCCCTGTATTGCTCATCATTATGCACAGAGGGAGCTTGCTCTGTGCAGTACTGACACCGGGGTGCTGCAGCCGAGATTCCGGGGGTCTTCCTTTGGATAAGGGATAAGATGTATAGGGGCGGAGTACCCCTTTAAGGACCCAGGGCATACCTGTACAGCCAAAGGCTGTCTGGGCATGCAGGGAGTTGTAGTTTTGAAATTTCTAGAAGCAGCAGTGAAGATCACTTTACAGTGATCTTCACTGCTGCCTCTGACGTCGCCACCACTGCATCCACTTGCCTGCGCCACCTTTCTGTCGCTGGTCCCCGTGTGTCCTCCAGGTATCTGCCGCCAGTCACCCCCGCATCAACGGCCTCCACAACCCTCCCCGCCATCTTCCCCCAATCTGCCCGTAGGGGCAGGAAGAGTGGGGGAAATTAACTTTTACCCCCTCACCTGCCCTGCGATTCGCCAGTCATTCCTGACCGGCCAATCGCAGGGGATAGGAGGAGGTGGCACCAGGGACCCAATAAGCCCAGAATCGCCGCAAATTGTCGATCTGAGGACCCCCCCCCCAGGGGTTTGCACAGGGTGCCTGCTGAATGATTTCAGCAGGCATCCCGGTCCGGTTCCTGCCCAGCTAGCGGCGGGGACCGGAATTCCCTCGGGCGCACAGGTACGCCCTTGGTTCTGATGTACCAGGGTGTCAGGGCGTACCTGAACACCCTTTGTCCCTAAGTGGTTAAAGAATGGTTAAGTGGTTAAAGGTTGAAGAATAAAATAAGCAATTTGATTGATTTCTATGGACAACTGGTAAACTTTTCCTCTACACAAGTTTTGATAAATCTCCCCCACTGACTTTTAAATGACACACTTTACAATTGCACACCAAATACTCTCACGCCTCATTATGTAAGTTCCTTTAAAGGCAAAAAAACAATATCTGCCATTCAATGCTTTTACTTGCCAAATTGAAACTTCCATTTATAGATGTAGAAGATGTCCCCTTGTCATGGTAAGGCTGGGTTCACACTACGTTTTCTCCCATACGGGAGCGCATACGGCAGGGGGGAGCTAAAACCTCGCGCTCCCGTATGTCACCGTATGCGCTCCCGTATGTCATTCATTTCAATGAGCCGGCCGGAGTGAAACGTTCGGTCCGGTCGGCTCATTTTTGCGCCGTATGCGCTTTTACAACCGGACCTAAAATTGTGGTCAACCACGGTTTTAGGTCCGGTTGTAAAAGCGCATACGGCGCAAAAATGAGCCGACCGGACCGAACGTTTCACTCCGGCCGGCTCATTGAAATGAATGACATACGGGAGCGCATACGGTGACATACGGGAGCGCGAGGTTTTAGCTCCCCCCTGCCGTATGCGCTCCCGTATGGGAGAAAACGTAGTGTGAACCCAGCCTTACAGGCCTAGGTATAAAAAAAACACTAGAAAGATATCTCTACTGTCCATTCATATATTTGAACATTGTGATCAAATCCCCTCTTAGATGTCTTTTTCAAAACTAAATAATTACTTAGCTCTTGCCTATCTTGCTCATGCATCCTCTGCAGTCCTCCTTATGCCAAACAGTACAGTGGGCTGTGCAAATGAAAAATTTTATTTTTCATTTTAATGGACCCCTGTTCAAAAAAATCTGTCAGACACCAGAGGGGTGTAAATGCTCACTATACCCCTTGTTACATTCTGTGAGGGGTGTAGTTTCCAAAATAGGGTCACATGTTGTGGGGTCCATTGTTCTAGTAGCATGGGGGCTTTGTAAATGCACATGGCCCCCGACTTCCATTCCAAACATGTTCTCTCTCCAAAAGCCCAATGGCGCTCTTTCTCTTTTGAGCATTGTAGTTCTCATGTGTGTGTGTGTGTGTGTGTGTGTGTGTGTGTGGGGGGGGGGGGGTACCACTGTTCTGGCACCATGGGGGCTTTGTAAATGCACATGGCCTTCAATTCCAGACTCATTCTCTCTACAAAAGCCCAATGGTACTCCTTCTCTTCTGAGCCCTGTAGTGTGCCAGCAGAGCACTTTACATCCAGATATGGGGTATTTATATACTCAGAAGAAATGGTGTTACAAAGTTTGGTAGGCTATTTTCCTATTACCCCTTGTGAAAATGAAAAATTTGGGATAACACCAGCATTTTAGTGATAAAATAAAAAAAATTCATTTTCAACTTTAACGAGAATTCTTCAAACACCTGTGGGGTGTTAAGGCTCGCAATACCCCTTGTTACATTCCGTGAGGGATGTAGTTTCCAAAATGGGGTCACGTGTTTTATTTATTTATTATTTTTTTTGCCAGAACCGCTGTAATGATCAGCCACCCCTGTGCAAATCACCTCAAATGTATATGGCGCTCTCATTCCTGAGCCTTGTTGTATGCTCACATGGGGTATCTCTGTACTCAGGAGAAATTGTGTTACAAATATTTTTTTTTTTACAAAAACATACTGGAGTAGACCCCAACTTTACCTTTTGGTAAGGGGTAAAAGGAGAAAAAGTCCCCCAAAATTTGTTAGGCAATTTCTCATGAGTACGGAAATACCCCATATGTGGCACTAAACTGTTGCCTTGAAATACGACAGGGCTCCGAAGTGAGAGAGCGTCATGCACATTTGAGGCCTAAATTAGGGATTTGCATAGGGACAGACCCGAATGCAAGAATTACACTTGCCTCCGATACCAAAATTATCGTACGGCAGTGTTTCCTAAACAGGGTATCTCCAGCTGTTGCAAAATTCCCAGCATGCCTGGACAGTCAATGACTGTCCGGGAATACTGGGAGTTGTTGTTTTGCAACAGCTGGAGGCTCCATTTGGTGCTGTACCAGACGTTTTTCATTTTAATTGGGGGGACTGTGTAGGGGTATATGTATATGTAGGGTTTTATTTTTAATTTTGTGTAGTGTAGTGTAGTGTAGTGTATTTAGGGTACATTCATACGGTGGGGGTTCACAGAGAGTTTCCCGCTGGGAGTTTGAGCTGCAACGAAAATTTGCTGCATCTCAAATTTGCTGCATCTTAAATTTGCAACGAGAAACTCACTGTAAACCCCCGCCCGTGTGAATGTACCCTGTACATTCATATGGGGGGGGGGGGGGGGGGGGGGGCAAACCTCCAGCTGTTGCAAAACTACAACTCCCAGCATGCCCTTTGGCTGTCCATGCATGCTGGGGGTTGTAGTTATGCAACAGTTGGAGGCACACTGGTTGCAAAACACTGAGTTAGGTAACAAACTCAGTGTTTTGCAGCCAGTGTGCCTTCAGCTGTTGCAACAGCTACAACTCTTAGCATGCAGAGACAGCCAAGGGGCATGCTGGGACTTGTAGTTATGCAACAGTTGGATGCATACTACTAACACTCCCAGCATGCCCTTTGGCTGCCCATGCATGCTGGGGGTTACATAGTTACATAGTTAGTACGGTCGAAAAAAGACATATGTCCATCAAGTTCAACCAGGGAATTAAAGGGTTGGGGTGTGGCGCGATATTGGGGAAGGGATGGGATTTTATATTTCTTCATAAGCATTAATGTTATTTTGTTCCAGGAATGTATCTAATCCTGTTTTAAAGCTGTTAATGGTTCCTGCTGTGACCAGTTCCTGAGGTAGACTGTTCCATAAGTTCACAGTTCTCATGGTAAAGAAGGCGTGTCGCCCCTTTAGACTAAACTTTTTCTTCTCCAGACGGAGGGAGTGCCCCCTCGTCCTTTGGGGGGGTTTAACCTGGAACAGTTTTTCTCCATGTTTTGTGTATGGGCCATTAATATACTTATATACGTTTATCATATCTCCCCCTTAAACATCTCTTCTCAAGACTATACAATTGTAACTCCTTTAATCGCTCCTCATAGCTAAGATGTTCCATGCCCCATATTAGTTTAGTTGCGCGTCTCTGCACCCTTTCCAGCTCCACAGTGTCCCTTTTATGTACAGGCGACCAAAACTGAACAGCATATTCCAGGTGAGGCCGTACCAATGCTTTATAAAGGGGGAGTATTATGTCCCTGTCCCTTGAGTCCATGCCTCTTTTGATACATGACAATATCCTGCCGGCTTTGGAAGCAGCAGCCTGACATTGCATGCTATTCTGTAGTCTGTGATCTACAAGTACACCCAGATCCTTCTCTACCAGTGACCCTGCCAGTTTAATCCCCCCTAAGACATACGACGCATGCAGGTTATTAGTACCCAGATGCATAACTTTACATTTATCCACATTGAACCTCATTTGCCAAGTGGATGCCCAGACACTTAGTCTATCCAAGTCATCTTGTAACTTATACACATCCTCTATAGACTGTACCGTGCTACAAAGCTTGGTGTCATCTGCAAAGATAGAAACAGAGCTGTTAATACCAACCTCTATATCATTGATAAATAAATTAAACAACAGTGGTCCCAGTACAGAACCTTGGGGTACACCACTAATTACCGGGGACCAATCAGAGTACGAATCATTGACCACCACTCTCTGGGTACGATCCATGAGCCAGTGTTCAATCCAGTTACAAACTAAAATTTCCAAACCTTAACTTACCTGTCAGACGTCTATGAGGGACAGTATCAAACACTTTAGCAAAATCCAGAAACACTATATCCACAGCCATTCCTCTGTCAAGGCTTCTACTCACCTCTTCATAAAAGCAAATTAGATTGGTTTGACAACTTCTATCCTTAGTAAACCCATGCTGGCTATCACTTATAATACTATTATCCCCTATGTATTCCTGTATGTAATCCCTTATAAGTCCTTCAAACTATTTACCCACAATGCACGTTAAACTTATTGGTCTATAGTTTCCTGGGGAAGACCTAGAGCCCTTTTTGAAGATTGGCACCACATTCGCCTTGCGCCAGTCCCTTGGCACAATACCAGACACCAGTGAATCTCTAAATATCATGAACAGGGGTACAGATATTACTGAACTTACCTCTCTAAGAACTCTTGGGTGTAGTCCATCCGGCCCTGGAGATTAGCTTTCATTTACTTTACTTAACTTACCTTGTACCATCTCTACATTAAGCCAGTTCAGTACATTACATGATGTGTTACCAGCACTGACCTGGCCAATGTCAGCTCCTTTTTCCATAGTGTATACAGAACTAAAGAACCCATTCAGTAGCTCCGCCTTCTCTTGATAGCCCGTGACAACCACCCCATTATCATTATTAAGGGGTCCTACATGCTCTGTCCTTGATTTTTTTGCATTTATATATCTAAAAAAATATTTAGGATTAGTTTTGCTTTCTTTGGCCACCTGTCTCTCGTTTTGAATTTTTGCTGTTTTTATTACATTTTTACAGATTTTATTAAGCTCTTTGTACTGTTTAAATGTTATAGCTGACCCATCAGATTTGAATTTTTTGAAGGCTATTTTTTGTTGTTGTTTATTGCTCTTTTAACAAAATTTATCAGCCATGTAGGATTTAGTTTTAATCGTTTATATTTGTTCCCTTTTGGTATATATTTAGCTGTATAGTTATTTAGAGTTGATTTAAAGATGTCCCATTTACCTTCTGTATCAGTATTTGAGAACACCTCCCCCCAGTCTATGTCCTGTAGTGCAGCCCTCAGCCCAGGGAAGTTTGCCTTTTTAAAGTTATATGTTTTTGCCTTCCCCGTCTGTCTTTGTTTTCTACATTTTAAGTCAAAAGTAACTATATTGTGGTCGCTATTACCAAGGTTTTCCCGCACAGTTACATTACCAACCAGCTCTGCGTTGTTGGAAATGATCAGATCCAACAAGGGTTGTAGTTATGCAACTGCTGGAGGCACACTGGTTGCAAAACACTGGGAGTTTGTAACTTAACTCAGTGTTTCGCAATCAGTGTGCCTTCAGCTGTTGCAAAACTGCAACTCTCAGCATGCCCTTACAGCCGAATGGCATGCTGGGACTTGTAGTTATGCAACAGCTGGAGGAACACTACTGGAACTCCCAGCATGCCTTTTGGTAGTTTGTGCTTATTGGGGGTTGTAGTCATGCAAATGCTAGAGGCACACTTTTTTCATAGAAAAAATGTTCCTCCAGCTGTTGCATAACTACAACCCCCAGCATGCACAAACTACCAAAGGGCATGCTGAGAGTTGTAGTTGTGCCTTCTGCTGTTGCATAACAACAACTCCCAGCATGCCCTTTTGTGCATGCTGGGAGTTGTTGCTAAGCAACAGCAGGCAGCCAGCTTTCCCTCGTGCTGCTGCGCCCTGCAGATCTGCCTGCCGCCGCCGCCACCGTCTTCGTTCTGGGGTCCCGGAGATGCTGGGGATCTGGGGGTCCCAGCATCAGGTGAGGACTCCTAGCACCCGCTTACGCCCTCTGGAATAGGGGCTGAGCGGGTGCCATTAGTGGCACCCCCACAGCAAGAGTCCTGATTCAGGAGGTGAGGTGCCACCAGTGCCACCTACTCCTGCTGCTAAAGAGTGATAGGTGTCATCTCAGATCCCGGGGACCCGACTGACTGAATCGCCACAAGATCTGAATTGATCTGCGATTTGCGGTGATCCGACACATGGGGGGGATGTTCCCCCCAGGGGTTTTCACGGGGTGCCTGCTGAATGATTTCAGCAGGCATCCTGGTCCAGTCACCGTCTGGTGCGCGGCGGGGACCGGAATTCCCACGGGCGTACAAGTACGCCCTGTGTCCTTAACTACCATGATGTCAGAGCGTACCTGTACGCCCTATGTCCTTAAGGGGTTAATGTAGGCACTATGGCTGTTGTTATAGTGCGGTAACATAAAAGGAAACTCTATGTTTCCAGGTAATGATTTATAGAAATAAACTGCTCAAAAAAAATAAAGGGAATAATAAGATAACACATCCTAGATCTGAATGAATGAACTAATCATATAAAATACTTTCGTCTTTACATAGTTGAATGTGCTGACAACAAAATCCCACATGCTCTGGACACTACGCTGACAGACACAGCAAGCCTTCTTGCCACAGCTCACATCGATGTGCCATCCTTTGTGAACTGGACAACCTGAGCCACTTGTGTGGGTGGTAGACTCCGTCTCATGCTACCACTAGAGTGAAAGTATCACCAGCATTCAAAATTGACCAAAACATCAGCCAGGAAGCATAGGAACTGAGACGTGGTCTGTGGTCACCACCTGCAGAACCACTCCTTTATTGGGGGTGTCTTGCTAATTGCCTATAATTTCCACCTGTTGTCTGTTGCATTTGCACAACAGCATGTGAAATTGATTGTCAATCAGTGTTGCCTCTTGAGTGGACAGTGTAATGTTACAGAAGTGTGATTGACTTGGAGTTACATAGTGTTGTTTAAGTGTTCCCTTTTTGTTTTTTGAGCAGTGTAGGTAAGCTGACCATCTCAAAGGCCAAGAAAATTATCTGAAAAGTGCTGAAAAAGTAAATAATTACAGTCAAGTCTGCATTATTAGTGGTATTTTGCTCAAAAGTATACACAATACAGGCAGTATTTGTAAGATGTGTATCATATTTTACAAAGCATGAGTGAACAACCTATCCACTTTTATTTTTACAAAGTAAACTATTAAATACAACATGAATTACAAAGAAAAATATTGGCAATTAAGGATGGCTTTAAAGGATAATGTTTATTTTCAAAAGTCTACTTGTGACCACCTTTGGTCTGTTTAACCCCTTAAGGACCAGGCCATTTTACACCTTAGGACCCGGCCATTTTTTTAACATCTGACCACTGTCACTTTAAACATTAATAACTCTGGAATGCTTTTAGTTATCATTCTGATTTCAAGACTGTTTTTTCGTGACATATTCTACTTTAACATAATGGTAAAAGTTTTTGGTAACTTGCATCCTTTCTTGGTGAAAAATCCCAAAATTTTATGAAAAATTTGAAAATGTTGCTTTTTTCTAACTTTGAAGCTCTCTGCTTGAAAGGAAAATGGATATTCAGAATATATATTTTTTTTATTCACATATACAATATGTCTACTTTATTTTTGCATCATAAAATTGACAAGTTTTTACTTTTGGAAGACACCAGAGGGCTTCAAAGTTCAGCAGCAATTTTCCAATTTTTCACAAAATTTCAAAACTCACTATTTTTCAGGGACCAGTTCAGGTTTGAAGTGGATTTGAAGGATCTTCATCTTAGAAATACCCCACAAATGACCCCATTATAAAAACTGCAACCCCCAAAGTATTCAAAATGACAATCAGTAAGTGTTTTAACCCTTTAGGTGTTTCACAGGAATAGCAGGAAAGTGAAGGAGAAAATTCACAATCTTCATTTTTTACACTCGCATGTTCTTGTAGACCCAATTTTTGAATTTTTACAAGGGGTAAAAGGAGAAAATGTATACTTATAATTGTAGCCCAATTTCTCTCGAGTAAGCAGATACCTCATATGTCTATGTAAAGTGTTCGGCGGGCGCAGTAGAGGGCTCAGAACCGAAGGAGCGACAAGGGGATTTTGGAGAGTACGTTTTTCTGAAATGGGTTTTGGGGGGCATGTTGCATTTAGGAAGCCCCTATGGTGCCAGAACAGCAAAAAAAACACATGCCATACCATTTTGGAAACAAGACCCCTTGAGGAACGTAGTAAGGAATTAAGTGAGCCTTAATACCCCACGTGTTTCACGACTTTTGCATATGTAAAAAAATAAAATAAAATGTCACTAAAATGTGTGTTTCCCCCCAAATTTCACATTTTTGCAAGGGTTAATAGCAGAAAATACCCCCCAAAATTTGTAACCCCATCTCTTCTGAGTATGGCGGTACCCCATAAGTTGACCGGAAGTGCACTACGGGCGAACTACAATGCTCAGAAGAGAAGGAGTCATATTTGGCTTTTTGAGAGCAAATTTTGCTCGGGGGCATGTCGCATTTAGGAAGCCCCTATGGTGCCAGGAGAGCAAAAAAAAAACACATGGCATACCATTTTGGAAACTAGACCCCTTGAGGAACGTAACAAGGATTAAAGTGAGCCTTAATACCCCACAGGGGTTTCACGACTTTTGCATACGTAAAAAAAAAAAATTCACTAAAATGTGTGTTTCCCCCCAAATTTCACATTTTTGCAAGGGTTAATAGAAAAAAATACCCCTTGTTGTGCGCCCCCAGAGCACTTTGCGCCCACATATGGGGTATCTCCATAGTCGGGAGAAATTGCATTACTAATTTTGGGGGGCTTTTTTCCCTTTTACCTCTTGTCAAAATGAAAAGTATAGGGCAACACCAGCATGTTAGTGTAAACAATTTATTTTTTTACACTAACATGCTGGTGTAGACCCCAACTTCACCTTTTCATAAGGGGTGAAAGGAGAAAAAGCCCCCCAAAATTTGTTAGGCAATTTCTCCCGAGTACGGCGATACCCCATATGTGGCCCTAAACTGTTGCCTTGAAATACGACAGTAAGAGCGCCATGTGCATTTGAGGCCTGAATTAGGGATTTGCATAGGGGTGGACATAGGGGTATTCTACGCCAGTGATTCCCAAACAGGGTGCCTCCAGCTGTTGCAAAACTCCCAGCATGCTTGGACAGTCAACGGCTGTCCAGCAATACTGGGAGTTGTTGTTTTGCAACAGCTGGATGCTCCATTTTGGAAACAGTGGCGTACCAGACGTTTTTCATTTTTATTGGGGAGGGGGGCTGTGTAGGGGTATGTGTATATGTAGTGATTTTTACTTTTAATTTATTTTGTGTTAGTGTAGTGTAGTGTTTTTAGGGTACAGTCACATGGGCGGGGGGTTACAGCGAGTTTCCCGCTGCGAGTTTGAGCTGCCACGCAAAATTTGCTGCATCGCAAACTTGCACCCTGATACTCACTGTAAGCCCCTGCCCATGTGAATGTACCCTGTACATTCACGGGGGGGGGGGGGGGGACCTCCAGCTGTTGCAAAACTACAACTCCAAGCATGCACAGTCTATCAGTGCATGCTGGTAGTTATAGTTTTGCAACAGCTGGAGGCACTGAGTTAGGAAACAGACAATGTTTCCCAACCAGTGTACCTCCAGTTGTTGCAAAACCACTACTTCCAAACATTCTCAGGCATGCTGGAAGTAGTAGTTCGGCAACATCTTTAGAGCCAGATGTTGCCGAACTACAACTCCCAGCATGCTTGGAGTTGTAGTTTTGCAACACCTGGAGGACTACAGTTTGCAGACCACTAATACAGTGGTTCCCAATCTGTGCCCTTCCTGATGTTGCAAAACTACAACTCCCAGTATGCCAAAACTGTCCAGGCATGCTGGTAGTTGTAGTTCTGCAACATCTGAAGGGCCAGATGTTACAGAACTACAGCTCCCAGCATGCCTGTACAGTAAGGGCATGCTGAGGATGAGTAGTTTTGCAACATCTGGAAGGGCACAGTGGTCTCCAAACTGTGGACCTCCAGATGTTGCTGTCTGGGCATGCTGGGAGTTGTAGTATACAGGGTCCCAATACAGCAATGCATGTCGCTTTACGGCGACGTGCATTGCTGTAAAGGGCCCGACAGCGGCTGAAGAGGAACTCACCTGTCGCCGCCGCCGTCTTCATCGTCTGGATCCGGGTCTTCAGGGACGAGGTAAGTACCGAGGCCGGGCCCCAGCACTCCCCCGTCCCCCGCCGCATCCTCCGGTCTTCCTCCCGTCCTCTCCGGACTTCAAGGGGCCGGGCAGGGCGGAAGGAAGTAACCGCCCCCCCCCCCCCTGCGATTGGTCGGTTAACTAACCGAAGAATCGCAGGGGATCGGAGGAGGTGGCAGGCCTGCCACCTCGCTCCCATACGTTAGCATGGTCCTGGCTGTCTGTGACAGCCGAGATCATGCAAAATTACCGGGTGGTAGGGTCCCAGAGACCCGATCAGCCCGGTATCGCCGCAGATCGCAAGGGCGATTTCCCTTGCGATTTGCAGCGATCGCCGACATGGGGGGCCTACATGGCCCCCCTCAGCGTTTGCCCTGGATGCCTGCTGAAGGATTTCAGCAGGCATCCGGTTCTGATCTCTGCCCGGCGCGCGGCAGGGACCGGAAAACGCCAGGGCATATGGATACGCCCTGGGTCCTTAAGGCCCAGGGTGTAAGGGCTTATTCAAACGCCCTGGGTCCTTAAGAAGTTAAAGGGGTACTCCGGTAGAAAACTATTATTTTTTTCTTAAAATCAACTGGAATGCCAGCCTCGCTACTTACCTTCTTACACTCCGTGGGCAAGGCGCTCTGCATCCGCACTACATAATGACACCTTGAAGGCAATGAAAAACTCCCACAGGGTCAAAAAATGGAATTTCCACACACATGGAAAACCACCAGAAAAAAAAATGCAAAAAAATTAAATGTTTTCATGTGAAAATAATGCAACCCCCCCCCCCTTCACAATTGTATACCAAAGCAAGAATGAGTCATATTACATATTAACACATACAAAAATGTTTCTTTATTGCTTAAAGGACAACTGTAGTGGTACACTTTCATATATTACCGTGCCCGGGCCTCAAAAATAAACTAAATAAACTTATACATACCTTCCTACGAGCCCCCGTTGGTCCGGCACAGGCCTCACGGTCCGGCAGTGCTGACCTCATTCCACTTCCTGGGGACGCCGAGGAGCCGTCGGCATATGACCAGCCGCAGCGATATCCCACCCCAGGCCTGTGATAGGCTGGACATCACTGTGGCCGGTGATACGCCGACGGCTTGGTCGGCGTCCCCGTCCCCAGGAAGTGGAATGAGGTCAGCACTGCCGGACCGTGAGGCCTGTGCCGGACCAACGGGGGCTCGTAGGAAGGTATGTATACGTTTATTTTGTTTATTTTTGAAGCCCGGGCACGGGCATATATAGAAGTGTACCACTACAGTTGTCCTTTAACCAATTAATACAGGTAATGAAAAGTATCAACCAAAGAGCATGCATATTCCAAATTAGATTAGCACCACTATGGCAGTTGTGTGGCATTGCTGCATTACTACGGCAAATCTTCTATGCAGCTGAATATTTTAATGTCTGAAATCTTTGAAATCATTTGCTATCTTTGTATATCTCTTTTCCTGATTTATAACTGCTTTTGCTCACAGATCGTTTAACAGTTCTTTTGTTCTCTGTATGCTTCAGTAAACAGTAAAGTCACTGCAGCCTAGATTAAACACACAGAAGATTTGAGCTAAGAAACTCAATAATACACAGTCTCTAAGGCCATGTTCACACGGCAGAATTTCCATGCTGGATTCTGCATTGGAATCACAGAGATTCCGCTGCAGCAGAATCCTGTTGAATTCTATGCCAGATGTTTCAGAAGATGATGTAGCTGGAAGAAGCCCTGGTGCTTGGACCTACAGAGAAGATGTTTTCATGTACATGATATCATTGTATATTCTGTCTGACTGACCCATCACTGCTGTAATAACTTGTAAGTTCTGCAGTGATGATGGGTGAAACAATACCCCAATCTGTGGCCCTCCAGCTATTACGAACCTATAACTTCCATAATGCCTGAGGCTCTCCAGGCATAATGGGAGTTGTAGCTTTACAACAACTGAAGAGCCACTTGAGCTTAGTTGATCAATGGGGTTCCTAGCAGTCGTACCCCAACCGAAAAATGGCCTGCTTATGCTACAATGACCGGGCCAATTGTTGGTCCCAGTCCTGGCTAGTGATGTCGCGAACATAAAATTTTCGGTTCGCGAACCGTGAACGTCCGCAAAAGTTTGCGAACCGGCAAACCGGGCGAACCGCCATTGACTTCAATGGGCAGGCAAATTTTAATACCCACAGGGTTTTTCTGCCAACAATAGTGATTTAAAAGTTGTTTCAAGGGGACTAACACCTGGACCGTGGCGTGAAGGGCATAAATCACTTATTATTCCTAAATGGTTTGGAATAACATGCTTTAGCCCCCTTTAGGCATCACATAGTTAGATTCCCCCCTTTAGACAGCACATAGATTCCCCCATATTAGGCAGCACATAGTTAGATCCCCCCTTTAGGCATCACATAGTTAGATTCCCCCCTTTAGACAGCACATAGATTCCCCCATGTTAGGCAGCACATAAGATTCCCCCATACTAGGCAGCACATAGTTAGAGCCCCCCTTGAGGCAGCACAGAGTGGGATTTGAACACAAGGCCCCAACGCTGCAGTGCTAACTTCTGAGCCACCATGCTACCCTTACCATACATCTAATATCCACGGTTGCAAAAATGGACAGAGATGTCAGCAGAGAGTACCTGAAAAACTAGGCATGTACACATGCCTGAAAATTTTGGTATTGTTGCATCCACTTCTGTAGCAGCGGCCATAAAAATTGCAGCACCATAACAATTGCAGCAGAAAAGGCCAGAAAAATTAGGCTTGTACACATGGATGAAAAATTGGGTATTGTCGCAGCCACATCTGTAGCAGCAGTCAGAAAAATTGCAGCACCAGAAAAAGTGCAGCAGCAGAGGCCACAAAAATTAGGCATGTACACCTGGCTGGAAAATTTGGTATTGTCGCAGCTGTAGCAGCGGCCATAAAAATTGCAGCATCATAACAAGTGCAGCAGCAGAGGCCAGAAAAATTAGGCATGTACACATGGATGAAAAATTGGGTATTGTCGCAGCTGTAGCAGCGGCCATAAAAATTGCAGCACCATAACAAGTGCAGCAGCAGAGGCCAGAAAAAATATGGCATGTACACCTGGCTGGAAAATTTGGTATTGTCGCAGCCGCAGCGGCCTGAAAAATTTCTGTTTGTTTTGCCAGGCAGAAAGTGCCCTAAAACATTGAGGCTTGAACCCTAGTTGGTGGAGGATAAGTCACGCAAGTCATCCGGCATTCAGAGTTCAAATACAGCAGCGTGTGGACCATTTTTAGGCCAAGGCAGGTCATCTGATCAGGCCTTGTTCAGTCAAATGTATCGCCCAGTGTCTGTCCCTCATTCATCTTAAAGGAGTAGTCCAGTGGTGATTCAGTGGTTTACAACTTATCCCCTATCTTAAGGATAGGGGATAAGTTGCAGATCGCGGGGGGTCCGACCCCTGGGGCCCCCCGCGATCTCCTGTACGGAGCCCCGACAGCCCGCGGGAAGGGGGCGTGTCGACCTCCGCACGAAGCGCTGCCTTCGGCAATCTCCGGCTCTGCCATTGAGATGTATTGAGGGGGCGTGTCGGCCGCCGCCTCGTGCGGGGGTCGACACCCGCTATCTCGGCGGAGAGCCGGGGCCCCGTACAGAGAGATCGCAGGGGACCCCAGAGGTCGGACCCCCGCGATCTCAAACTTATCCCCTATCCTTAGGATAGGGGATAAATTTTCACCACTGGACTACCCCTTTAAGAAAGGTGAGGTAATCCAGACTTTTTTGACAAAGGCGACTCCTCTTCTCAGTGACAATACCTCCTGCTGCACTGAAGGTCCTTACTGAAAGGACACTTGAAGCGGGAAAGGCCAGAAGTTCGAGCGCAAATTGGGATAGCTCAGGCCACAGGTCAAGCCGGCACACCCAGTAGTCAAGGGGTTCATCGCTCCTCAGAGTGTCGATATCTGCGGTTAAGGCCAGGTAGTCTGTTACCTGTTGGTCAAGTCGTTCTCTGATGGTGGACCCTGAAGGGCTGTGGCGATGCGTAGGACTTAAAAAGCTCCGCATGTCCTCCATCAACAGCATGTCTGTACAGCTTCCTGTCCTTGCCGGCGTGTTCGTGGGAGGAGGAGGAGGATTACTTTCACCTCTTCCCCTGTTAGATCCCTGTTGTGCTGTGACATGACCCTTATACGCTGTGTAGAGCATACTTCCTAATTTATTTTGGACCTGCTGAATCCTTTCCGCCTTGCTGTAATGCGGTAACATGTCAGGCACGTTATGTGGGACTGTCGCAAATCAAGCGTCTCACTGGCATGTTGTTTCGCCACTGGATATCTGACAAGTGCGCCATGGCCGTGTAGGAACGGCCACACACCTTCCTGGACTGCTTCAGGACATCCTGTAAGCCTGGGTACTTGAGCACAAAGCGTTGTACAATCAGATTACACACATGTGCCATGCACGGCACGTGTCAACTTGCCCAACCTCAATGCCGCCAACAAATTTGTTCCGTTGTCGCAAACCACCTTGCCGATCTCCAGTTGGTGCGGAGTCAGCCACTGGTCCACCTGTGCGTTCAGGGCCGACAGGAGCGCTGGTGCGGTGTGACTCTCCGCTTTGAGGCAAGTCAACCCCAAGATAGCGCGACACTGCCGTATCCGGGATGTGGAATAGCACCTGGGGAGCTGGGGGGTGCCGGTGATGTGGAGCAAGACGCAGCAGTGGAAGAGGACTTGGCCGAGGAGGTTATGGAAGAGGATGGAGTAGGAGGAGTAGAGGAGGTGGCAGCAGGCCTGCCTGCAAGTCATGGCGGTGTCAACAACTCCTCTGCAGAGCCACGCATTCCATGCTTGGCAGTCGTCACCAGGTTTACCCAATGAGCAGTGTAGGTGATATACCTGCCCTGACCATGCTTTGCAGACCAGGTATCAGTGGTCAGATGGACCCTTGCCCCTACAATGTATGCCAGACATGCGATAATTTCCTTTTGCACAATGGAATAAAGGTTGGGGATTGCCTTTTGTGCAAAAAAATTTCGTCCGGGTACCTTCCACTGCGGTGTCCCAATGGCTACAAATTTTTTAAAAGCCTCAGACTCCACCAGCTTGTATGGTAAAAGCTGGTGGGCTAGCAGTTCCGACAAGCCAGCTGTCAGATGCCGGGCTAGGGGGTGACTTTGAGACATTGTCTTCTTGCGCTCAAACATCTCCTTGACAGACACCTGACTGTGGGCAGATGAGCAGGAACTGCTCAAGGCGAGAGACGGAGAGGCGGATGGTTGAGAGGGGGCAAGGAGGGCAGCAGTGGTTGACCTGACTGAAGATGCTGGACCAGGAGGAGGATGGCGGCTTTGACTTTGTGTGCTGCTTGTACTGACATGTTGATCCCATAGGCGTTTGTGATGTGACATCATGTGCCTTTGCAAAGCAGTTGTGCATAGGAGGGTGTTGGACTTCCCACGACTCAGTTTCTTCTGGCACAGGTTGCAAATGGCCTCGCTGTTGTCAGAGGCAGACACACCAAAAAAATGCCACACTGCTGAGCTCTGCGATGACGGCATTCTGGTGGTTGCATTCTGGTGCTGTCTGACTGTGCCATTAGCTCCTTGCGACGACCTCCCCCTGCTTCCAACTCGTCTCCTCCTCCTCTCTGTCTCCCCATCTAAACTTTCCCCCTCTTCTTCTCTTCTAGCGGGCACTCACGTGGCATCCACGGACACATCGTTATCATCAACACCTTCACCGCTATCTGACACCTCAAGAAAGGAAGCAGCAGCGGGTACAACATCATCATCACACCGTACGTTCATGTGTGTAATGCTGCCTGACTGAGACATATCCCAGTTAACTACATCCTCTGGCAATAATGGTTGTGCATCACTCAAGTCTTCAAACTGATGTGTAAATAACTCCTCTGACGGATCAAGTAAAGCTGCTGTGGTGCTAGTGGTGGTGGTGGCGGCAGGCAGGCAAGTGGTAGCATGAGAGGTGCCCGAAGCTAAGCTAGAGGAGGAGAAGGACGGTGCGTCAAGGTTCCGAGCGGAAGCTTTAGTAGTAGATTGGTGTTACGCCGAGTGCTCCGGGTCCCTGCTCCTCCCCCGAGCGCTCGGGGCGTTCTCCTCTCTGCAGCGCCTTGGTCAGACCCGCTGACCGGGAGCGTTGCACTGACATTCGCGATGAGGATGCGATTCGCATAGCGGAACGCCCCCGCTCGCGAATCGCATCCCAAGCCACTTACCCGTCCCGGTCCCCGGCTGTCATGTTCTGGCGCGCGTGGCTCCGCTCTCTAGGGCGTGCGCGCCAGCTCTCTAAGATTTAAAGGGCCAGTGCACCAGTGATTGGTGCCTGGCCCAATCAGTCTGATTAGCTTCCACCTGCTCCCTGTCCATATTACCTCACTTCCCCTGCACTTCCTTGCCGGATCTTGTTGCCTTGTGCCAGAGAAAGCGTTTAGTGTTGTCCAAAGCCTGTGTTCCAGATCTCCTGCTATCGTCATTGACTACGAACCTTGCCGCCTGCCCCGACCTTCTGCTACGTCTGACCTTGCCTCTGTCTAGTCCTTCTGTCCCACGCCTTCTCAGCAGTCAGCGAGGTTGAGCTGTTGCCGGTGGATACGACCTGGTTGCTACCGCCGCAGCAAGACCATCCCGCTTTGCGGCGGGCTCTGGTGAATACCAGTAGTAACCCTAGAACCGGTCCACCGACACGGTCCACGCCAATAACTCGCTAACACAGTGGATCCACATCCAGCTAGCCGAATCATAACAGTAGATCCGGCCATGGATCCCGCTGAGGTGCCGCTGCCAAGTCTCGCTGACCTACCCACGGTGGTCGCCCAGCAATCGCAGCAAATTGCTAAACAAGGACAGCAGCTATCGCAGTTGACCGCCATGTTACAGCAACTTCTGCCACTGCTACAGCAGCAAGATACAGTGGTAATAATGGGAGATTTTAACTATCCAGATATAGATTGGGGCCGGGGGTTGGCTAAAACTACAAAGGGGAGAAAATTCCTAAATTTATTGCAGGATAATTTTATGGGCCAGTTTGTGGAGGACCCAACAAGAAGTGATGCCTTGTTGGATCTGATCATTTCCAACAACGCAGAGCTGGTTGGTAATGTAACTGTGAGGGAAAACCTTGGTAATAGCGACCACAATATAGTTACTTTTGACTTAAAATGTAGAAAACAAAGACAGACAGGGAAAGCAAAAACATATAACTTTAAAAAGGCAAATTTTCCCTGGGCTGAGGGCTGCACTACATGACATAGACTGGGGGGAGGTGTTCTCAAATACTGATACAGAAGGTAAATGGGACATCTTTAAATCAACTCTAAATAACTATACAGCTAAATATATACCAAAGGGGAACAAATATAAACGATTAAAACTAAATCCTACATGGCTGACAAATGAGGTTAAAAGAGCAATAAACAACAAAAAAATAGCCTTCAAAAAATACAAATCTGATGGGTCAGCTATAACATTTAAACAGTACAAGGAGCTTAATAACATCTGTAAAAATGTAATAAAAACAGCAAAAATTCAAAATGAGAGACAGGTGGCCAAAGAAAGCAAAACTAATCCTAAATATTTTTTTAGATATATAAATACAAAAAAACCAAGGACAGAGCATGTAGGACCCCTTAATAATGATAATGGGGAGGTTGTCACGGGCGATCAAGAGAAGGCGGAGCTACTGAATGGGTTCTTTAGTTCTGTATATACTATGGAAGAAGGAGCTGACATTGGCCAGGTCAGTGCTGGTAAAACATCATGTAATGTATTGAACTGGCTTAATGTAGAGATGGTACAAGGTAAGTTAAGTAAAGTAAATGTAAGCAAATCTCCAGGGCCGGATGGACTACACCCAAGAGTTCTTAGAGAGGTAAGTTCAGTAATATCTGTACCCCTGTTCATGATATTTAGAGATTCTCTGGTGTCTGGTATTGTGCCAAGGGACTGGCGCAAGGCTAATGTGGTACCAATCTTCAAGAAGGGCTGTAGGTCTTCGCCAGGCAATTATAGACCGGTAAGTCTAACGTGCATTGTGGGTAAATTGTTTGAAGGACTTATAAGGGATTACATACAGGAATACATAGGGGATAATAGTATTATAAGTGATAGCCAGCATGGGTTTACTAAGGATTGAAGTTGTCAAACCAATCTAATTTGCTTTTATGAAGAGGTGAGCAGAAGCCTTGACAGAGGAATGGCTGTGGATATAGTGTTTCTGGATTTTGCCAAAGCGTTTGATACTGTCCCTCATAGACGTCTGACAGGTAAGTTAAGGTATTTGGTCTTGGAAACTTTAGTTTGTAACTGGATTGAACACTGGCTCATGGATCGTACCCAGAGAGTGGTGGTCAATGATTCGTACTCTGATTGGTCCCCGGTTATTAGTGGTGTACCCCAAGGTTCAGTACTGGGCCCGCTGCTGTTTAATTTATTTATCAATGATATAGAGGTTGGTATTAACAGCTCTGTTTCTATCTTTGCAGAGGACACCAAGCTTTGTAGCACGGTACAGTCTATAGAGGATGTGCATAAGTTACAAGATGACTTGGATAGACTAAGTGTCTGGGCATCCACTTGGCAAATGAGGTTCAATGTGGATAAATGTAAAGTTATGCATCTGGGTACTAATAACCTGCATGCGTCGTATGTCTTAGGGGGGATTAAACTGGCAGAGTCAGTGGTAGAGAAGGATCTGGGTGTACTTGAAGATCACAGACTACAGAATAGCATGCAATGTCAGGCTGCTGCTTCCAAAGCCGGCAGGATATTGTCATGTATCAAAAGAGGCATGGACTCAAGGGACAGGGACATAATACTCCCCCTTTGTAAAGCATTGATACGGCCTCACCTCGAATATGCTGTTCAGTTTTGGTCGTCTGTTCATAAAAGGGACACTGCGGAGTTGGAAAGGGTGCAGAAACGCGCGACTAAACTAATATGGGGCATGGAACATCTTAGCTATGAGGAGCGATTAAAGGAGTTACAATTGTTTAGTCTTGAGAAGAGACGTTTAAGGGGGGAAATGATAAACGTATATAAGTATATTAATGGCCCATACAAAAAATATGGAGAAAAACTGTTCCAGGTTAAACCCCCCCAAAGGACGAGGGGGCACTCCCTCCGTCTGGAGAAGAAAAGGTTTAGTCTAAAGGGGCGACACGCCTTCTTTACCGTGAGGACTGTGAATTTATGGAACGGTCTACCTCAGGAACTGGTCACAGCAGGAACAATTAACAGCTTTAAAACAGGGTTAGATACATTCCTGGAACAAAATAACATTAATGCTTATGCAGAATTATAAAACTACATCCCTTTCCCTTATCCCCTTACACCTTCCCTTCAATTCCCTGGTTGGACTTGATGGACGTATGTCTTTTTTCAACCATACTAACTATGTAACCATCTCCTCCGCCAGCTCCTGCACCTCCTCTGCAGCGAGTGGCCGCTCCTAGCCTCCGCTTGTCCCTGCCGGACAAATTTGATGGGGACTCTAGACTCTGCCGTGGCTTCCTGTCTCAATGTTCCCTACATATGGAGATGTTGTCGGACCAATTTCCTACAGAACGGTCTAAGGTGGCGTTCGTAGTGAGTCTTCTGTCTGGAAAGGCCTTGTCTTGGGCCACACCGCTCTGGGACCGCAATGATCCTGCCACAGTCCAGTCCTTCTTCGCTTAAGTCCGTAGTGTCTTAGAGGAACCAGCCCGAGCGTCTTCTGCCGAGACTGCCCTGCTGAACCTGGTCCAGGGTAATTCTTCAGTAGGCGAGTACGCCATCCAATTTCGTACTCTCGCCTCCGAATTATCTTGGAATAACGAGGCCCTCTGCGCGACCTTTAAAAAAGGCCTATCCAGTAACATCAAGGATGTGCTGGCCGCACGATAGATTCCTGCCAACCTGCAAGAACTTATCCATTTGGCCACCCGCATTGACATGCGTTTTTCTGAAAGACACCAGGAGCTCCGCCAGGAAAAAGACCTTGATCTCTGGGCACCTCTCTCACAGTATCCTTTGCAATCTACCCCTGTGCCTCCCGCCGAGGAGGCTATGCAAGTGGATCGGTCTCGCCTGACCCATGAAGAGAGGACTCGCCGTAGGGTAAAAATTTAAGTCTGTACTGCGCTAGTACCGAACATTTCTTGGTGGATTGCCCTATTCGTCCTCCACGTCTGGGAAACGCACGCACGCACCCAGCTCACGTGGGTGTGGCATCTCTTGGTACGAAGTCTGCTTCTCCATGTCTCACTGTGCCCGTGCGGATTTCTCCTTCTGCCAACTCCTCCTTCTCAGCCGTGGCCTTCTTGGACTCTGGTTCTTCCGGAAATTTTATTCTGGCCTCTTTGGTGAATAGGTTCTGCATCCCGGTGACCCGTCTCGTCAAGCCGCTCTACATTTCTTCGGTCAACGGAGTGTAGTTGGACTGCACTGTGCGTTACCGCACAGAGCCCTTGCTTATGAGCATTGGACTGCATCACGAGAAAATTGAATTTTTCGTCCTGCCCAACTGCACCTCTGAAGTCCTCCTCGGTCTGCCATGGCTCCAGCATCATTCTCCAACCCTTGACTGGACCACCCGGGAGATCAAGAATTGGGGTCCTGCTTGCCGCAAGAAATGCCTCACGTCTGCTCCCAGTCCCGTCTGTCGGGCCTCAGTGTCTCCTCCTGTTCCTGGTCTCCCCAAGGCCTATCAGGACTGTGCCGTGCCTCCTCATAGTCCCCGTCCTGGTGACACTCTGCCCTGTGACATGTTTCAGCCTCTGCCCCCCCTCCCCATTCCCATTCCTTCTGAACTACCTGCCGCTGGTGTAGCTACCCAGGACTTCTTTTTCCAGAAGGAGACTGAAGAGGCGTCCCCCATGTTCTCGTCTCTTTTGAAGGGACAAGGAGACAAAAAGAGGGGGAGACCTAAGGGTGGGGGGGGTACTTTTACGCCGAGCGCTCCGGGTCCCTGCTCCTCCCCGGAGCGCTCGCGGCGTTCTCCTCTCTGCAGCGCCCCAGTCAGACCCGCTAACCGGGAGCGCTGCACTGACATTCGCGATGAGGATGCGATTCGCATAGCGGGATGCGCCCGCTCGCGAATCGCATCCCAAGCCACTTACCCGTCCCGGTTCCCGGCGGTTCTGGCGCGCGCGGCACCGCTTTCTAGGGCGCGCGCGTGCCAGCTCTCTAAGATTTAAAGGGCCAGTGCACCAGTGATTGGTGCCTGGCTCAATCAGTCTGATTAGCTTCCACCTGCTCCCTGTCCATATTACCTCACTTCCCCTGCACTTCCTTGCCGGATCTTGTTGCCTTGTGCCAGAGAAAGCGTTTAGTGTTGTCCAAAGCCTGTGTTCCAGATCTCCTGCTATCGTCATTGACTACGAACCTTGCCGCCTGCCCCGACCTTCTGCTAAGTCTGACCTTGCCTCTGTCTAGTCCTTCTGTCCCACGCCTTCTCAGCAGTCAGCGAGGTTGAGCCATTGCCGGTGGATATGACCTGGTTGCTACCGCCGCAGCAAGACCATCCCGCTTTGCGGCAGGCTCTGGTGAATACCAGTAGCAACCCTAGAACCGGTCCACCGACACGGTCCACGCCAATCCCTCGCTGACACAGTGGATCCACATCCAGCTAGCCGAATCATAACAATTGGGTGTCTTGTGATAGCCAGTCAACTAAGTCCTCAGAACTTTGGGGGTTCAGGGTACGTGGCCTCTGAACACTGGCCATTCGAGGGCCAAAGGGAATCCCAGCACCACGACAGCTGATTTTATTTAACAGCCAAAAAAGGTATTTTTTTTTTATTTGCGCAACTCTCGCACCTAATGTGATTTGCACTAGGGTGACACAATTTGTCCTGCAGGCAGGAAAAATGGCAACTGTGACGTGAACTAACAGTGACGGCTGATTTTATTTAACAGCCAAAAAAGGTATTTTTTTTTTATTTGCACAACTGTGACACCTAATGTGATTTGCACTAGTGTGACAATGAGCAAAAAAACTTGCCAGCGGAGTTCCCTTTTATGCAGTGGTCCCCAACCAGGGTGCCTCAAGCTGTTGCAAAACACACGGACTGATATATTTCAGCCCATTGAATACTTTAGTAGTTAATTACTTTATAGAAAAAAAGCTTGCCAGCGGAGTTCCCCTTTTAAGCAGTGGTCCCAAACCAGGGTACCTACAGCTGTTGCAAAACACACGGACTGATATCTTTCAGCCCTTTGAATACTGTAGTAGTTAGTTGCTTGAAGGAACTTAAGTTTGATTCTGGAGTACCCCTTTTAACCAGCGGTTCCCTCCCAACCAGGGTGCCTCCAGCTGTTGCAAGAATAACGGACTGATATCTTTCAGCCCTTTGAATACTGTAGTAGATAGTTGCTTGAAGGAACTTAAGTTTGATTCTGGAGTACCCTTTTTAACCAGCGGTTCCCTCCCAACCAGGGTGCCTCCAGCTGTTGCAAGACTAACGGACTGATATCTTTCAGCCCTTTTAATACTGTAGTAGATAGTTGCTTGCAGGAACTTAAGTTTGATTCTGGAGTACCCTTTTTAACCAGGGGTTCCCTCCCAAGCAGAACTGATATCTTTCAGCCCTAAAAACGGCTTTTTTGGGCGCTGTCCTTAAAGCAGATGTTACACTAGTGCTTTAGGAGTAAACTGGACCCTGAATACATCACCTAGCAGCAACCTAGCTATCGCTTTCCCTATACAGCAGGAGCAGCTTCTCTAACCCTCCACTTCCTAAGCCTGCAGCATGCTGAATGAGGCTAAAATAGCGTCCGTGCAAGAGGTAGGAGGGTCTGGAAGGGAGGGACCGATGCTGATTGGCTGTAATGTGTCTGCTGACTCTGACTCACAGGGTCAACGTTTACTGCAATGTTAAAGTATAGGGGGCGGATCGAACTTCACATATGTTCGCCCGGCGATGCGAACATGCGAAATTCGCCGGGAACTGTTCGCCGGCGAACAATTCGCGACATCTCTAGTCCTGGCCTGGTCAGGCATACTCTCACTTTTCTGTCAGCTATAGGTGTATACATGCATCAATAGGACTAATATTTTCCCCTTACAGAGCCCATTTAGTAGTAGGTACCAACTCTATACAGGCTCTTCAGACTTTATAAGGGATTACAGTTTCATCTGGTGACTCACCAGGCAGTGTCTTCTCTGATTGTTGGAGAGCGGGTAGATAAAAAGTGGGGAATTTGCGTAGAGCGCTCCTGCTGTCAAGGATGGACTCAGGATGCCATGCTTGCAGAGGACAAATTTATTGAAATATTTTAGGACAATGCGTTTCGGCTCTCACATGCGCCTTCATCAGGTCCACAAAGGATAAGTTAGGTGCGTTCTGAGGTGTCGGCTGTGCTAGAGTGGCCACTCTAGCACAGCCAGCACCTCAGGACGCACCTAACTTATCCTTTGTTGACCTGATGAAGGCGCATGTGAGCGCCGAAACGCGTTGTCCTAAAATATTCAAGAAATTTGTCCTGTGCAACCATGGCATTCTGAGTCTGTCCTTGACAGCAGGAGCGCTCTATGCAAATTCCCCACTTTTTATCTACCCACTCTCCGTCGATTATTCCGTACCCTAAGGGACACGGATAGGGGAGATAGAGCTGCATACTGCACCCATTGACCTCCACCCACACCTTCCACAGTGTTGGACCTACACTGTTGCACCCTATCAGCAGGTCGGTACAGCATATTAGGTGAGGTGGCGGGTCCCTTCCTTCTACCGCTCGTCAACATACGAAAGAGCGCCCCTCTTTTTGTCTTTCTTCTGTTCTCTGATTGTTGAGTTGTATTCTTTTTCTGTCCTCTCCATAGTAACATAGGGGGACATGTATCATTGCCTTTAGACTACTTTTCACTTCTACAAATTTTGCGCAATTGCGCATTTTTGCATTTGTTCTGCTTTTTTTTGGGTGGATGATTTTCTAAAGTTGTCACTTGTTTGATGTATGTATCATTTGCACACAAAAAAATAGAGAAACAAAGGGTATTAGCAAGGACATGTAGAAAAGTGTCAGACGCTGGACGATGCAGAAGACAGCCCTCAGCACTGCAATACTACAACTACTCCAATCATGGGACAGAATCTGTCCCATGATGGGCGTAGTTGTAGTACCGCAGTGCTGAGGGATGGCTCTAGCATATCCCCCGTTATGGGACTCTATTGGGACTCTTAGGACTACTACTCCCATCATGGACAGACTCCATCCAAGATGGGAGTTGTAGTCCTGGGACTGAAGGACAGATCACAGCAGGTCATTCTCCAGAGACCCGCTGCGATACGCATTTATTAACTTAAAAAGCCGGCGGCACATGCGGCTCCACTGCACTGCAACCGGCTACTGTATACACTGTCATAATTCATAATCCCCGCCGCTGGGAGACCGGAGCTCTGATTGGTGAATAGCTATTCACCAATGAGAGCTCCCATGTTCCAGTTGGGATTATGAATCATGACAGCTGTATACAGGAGCCGACGGCAGCACAGTGGAGCCGCATGTACTGCCGACTTTTTAACCCCTTAAGGACCCTTGACGTCCGCGTACATCATGACAACCTGGTACTTAAGGACCCATGACGTACGCGTACGTCATGGAGAATTCCGGCCCCTGCCGTGTGCCGGGCGGAGATTGGACCGGGATGCCTGCTGAAATCGTTCAGCAGGCATCCTGTGCAAACACCAAGGGGGTCATCAGACCCCCCCATGTCGCTGATCGCGGCAAATCGCAAGTGAATTCACACTTGCGATTTGCGCGATTCCGGGTCATTACGGGTCTATAGTGACCCGGAATATAAGGGGGATCGCAGTTGTCTAAGACACCCACGATCCCCCTGAAGGCATAGGAGTGAGGTGGCAGGGGTGCCACCCCTCCTATCCCTGCTATTGGTGATCTAGACGTGACCACCAATAGCAGATCGGGGGCGGGGGGGTTAACTTTCATTTTCCCCATCCTGCCCACCCACAATAGGCGGGGCAGAATGGGGAACGAAAGGAGACCGGCGGCGAAGATCCACTTACCGATCCGGGCGGGCGACGGAGGCTGCGGGCGATCGGCGGGCGGCGATGACGTGCGGCTGGATCCGACGGAAGCAGGTGAGTTGCCTAGCAACATCTGGAGGGTACAGTTTGAGACCATTATACAGTGGTCTCTAACTGTAGCCCTCCAGATGTTGCAAAACTACAACTCCCAGAATGCCCAGACAGCTGTTTGGGCATGCTGGAATATGTAGTTTTACAACAGCTGGAGGGCTACAGTTTGAGACCACTATATAGTGGTCCCTAAACTGTAGCCCTCCAGATCTTGCAAAACTACAACTCCTAGCATGCCCAAACAACTGTTTGCTGTCTGGGCATGCTGGAATTTGTAGTTTTGCAACACCTGGAGGACCACAGTTTGGAGATCACTTTGCAGTGTTCTCTAAAACTGAAGCCCTCCAGATGTTGCAAAACTGCAAATTCCAGCATGCACAGACAGCAAACAGCTGTCTCGGCATGCTGGGAGTTGTAGTTGCGTACCTCCAGCTATTGCATAACTACATCTCCCAGCATGCCGTTCAGCGATCAGTGCATGCTGGGAGTTGTAGTTTTGCAACAGCTGGAGGCACACTGGTTGGAGAATACTGAGTTAGGTAACAGAACCTAACTGAAGGTTTTCCAACCAGTGTGTCTCCAGCTGTTGCAAAAGTACAACTCCCAGCATGCACGGTCTGTCAGTACATGCTGGAAGTTGTAGCTTTGAAACAGCTGGAGGTTTACCCTCCCCCCCCCCCCCCCCCATGTGAACGTACAGGGTACATTCACACGGGCAGGTTTACAGTAAGTTTCCTGCTTCAAGTTTGGGCTGCGGCAAATTTTTCACCGCAGCGCAAACTCCTAGCGGGAAACTCACCGTAACACGCCAGTGCGAATGTACCCTAAAAACACTACACTAACACATAATAAAGAGTAAAACACTACATATACACCCCCTTATACTGTCCCCCCCAATAAAAATGAAAAACGTATTGTATGGCAGTGTTTCCAAAATGGAGCCTCCAGCTGTTGCAAAACAACAACTCCCAGCATTTCCGGACAGCCACTGACTTTCCAGGCATGCTGGGAATTTAGCAACAGCTGGAGGCACCCTGTTCGGGAATCACTGGCGTAGAATACCCCTATGTCCATCCCTAATTTAGTCCTCAAATGCGCATAGAGCTCTCTCACTTCGGAGCCCTGTCGTATTTCAAGGAATCAGTTTAGAGCCACATATGGGGTATCTCCGTACTCGGAAGAAATTGCACTACAAAATTTGGGGGGCTTTTTCTCTTTTTACCCCTTATGACAAGGAAACGTTGGGGGCTACACCAGCTTGTTAGTGTAAAAAAAAAAAAATTTACACTAACATGTTGGTGTTGCCCCATACTTTTTATTTTCACAAACGTTTAAAGGAAAAAAAGACCCCCAAAATTTGTAACGCAATTTCTCCTGAGTACAGAAATACCCCATATGTGGGCATAAAATGCTCTGCGGGCGCACAACAAGGCTCAGGAGTGAGAGCGCACCATGTACATTTGAGACCTAAATTGGTGATTTGCACAGAGGTGGCCGATTTTACAGCGGTTCTGAGATAAACGCAAAAAAATGAATACCGATATGTGACCCCATTTTGGAAACTACACCCCTCATGTAATGTAATTTTTCATTTGCACAGCCCACTGTTCCAAAGATCTGTCAAACGCCAGTGGGGTGTAAATACTCACTGCACCCCTTATTAAATTCTGTGAGGGGTGTAGTTTCTAAAATAGAGTCACATGTGGGGGGGGTCCACTGTTCTGGCACCACGGGGGGGCTTTGTAAACGCGCATGGCCCCTGTATACATGCATCAATAGGACTAATATTTTCCCCTTACAGAGCCCATTTAGTAGTAGATACCAACTCTATACAGGCTCTTCAGACTTTATAAGGGATTACAGTTTCATCTGGTGATTCACCAGGCAGTGTCTTCTTTGATTGTTGGAGAGCGGGTAGATAAAAAGTGGGGAATTTGCGTAGAGCGCTCCTGCTGTCAAGGACGGACTCAGGATGCCATGCTTGCAGAGGACAAATTTATTGAAATATTTTAGGACAATGCGTTTCGGCTTTCACATGCGCCTTCATCAGGTCCACAAAGGATAAGTTAGGTGCGTTCTGAGGTGTCGGCTGTGCTAGAGTGGCCACTCTAGCAAAGCCAGCACCTCAGGACGCACCTAACTTATCCTTTGTTGACCTGATGAAGGCGCATGTGAGCGCCGAAACGCGTTGTCCTAAAATATTCAATAAATTTGTCCTGTGCAACCGTGGCATTCTGAGTCTGTCCTTGACAGCAGGAGCGCTCTATGCAAATTCCCCACTTTTTATCTACCCACTCTCCGTCGATTATTCCGTACCCTAAGGAACACGGATAGGGGAGATAGAGCTGCATACTGCACCCATTGACCTCCACCCACACCTTCCACAGTGTTGGACCTACACTGTTGCATCAGCAGGTCGGTACAGCATATTAGGTGAGGTGGCGGGTCCCTTCCTTCTACCGCTCGTCAACATACGAAAGAGCGCCCCTCTTTTTGTCTTTCTTCTGTTCTCTGATTGTTGAGTTGTATTCTTTTTCTGTCCTCTCCATAGTAACATAGGGGGACATGTATCATTGCCTTTAGACTACTTTTCACGTCTACAAATTTAGCGCAATTGCGCATTTTTGCATTTGTTCTGCTTTTTTTTGGGTGGATGATTTTCTAAATTCTTCAGAGTACGGAGATACCCCATATGTGGCCCTAAACCACGGGGGGCTTTGTTAACGCGCATGGCCCCTGACTTCCATTCCAAACAATTTTTTTCCCCAAAAGCTCAATGGCGCTTTCCATACTCAGAAGAGATGAGGTTTCAAATTTTGGGGGGCATTTTGTCCTATTACCCCTTGTAAAAAAAAAAAAATTTTTTCAGGGAAAACTAACATTTTAGTGAGAAAAAAAAAACATTTACACATCCAACTTTCACAAAAAGTTGTCAAACACCTGTGGGGTGTTAAGGCTCACTTGACCCCTTGTTACGTGCCTTGAGGGGTGTCGTTTCCAAAATAGTATGCCAAGTGGTTTTTTTTTGCTCTCCTGGAACCATAGTGGCTTCCTAAATGGGACATGCCCCCCAAAAAACATTTCAGCAAATTTTGCTTTTCAAAAGCTAAATGTGACTCCTTCTCTTCTGAGCGTTGTAGTTTGCCCGCAAAGCATTTTACGTCCTAACATGGGGTATTTCCATACTCAAAAGAAATTGGGTTACACATTTTGGTGGTCATTTTGTCCTATTATCCCTTGTAAAACATTTTTAATTTGAGGGAAAACTAGCATTTTAGTGAAAAAAAAATCATTTTCACATCCAACTTTAACGAAAAGTCTTCAAACACCTGTGGGGTATTAAGGCTCACTGGACCCCTTGTTACGTGCCTTGAGGGGTGTAGTTTCCAAAATAGTATGCCATGTGTTTTTTTTTTTTTTTTTTGCTGTTCTGGCACCATAGGGGCTTCCGAAATGTGACATGCCCCCCAAAAACCATTTCAGAAAAACTCACTCTCCAAAATCCCACTGTCGCTCCTTCCCTTTAGAGCCCTCTACTGCGCCCGCCGAACACTTGACATACACATATGAGGTATTTTCTTACTCGAGAGAAATTGGGTTACACATTTTAGGAAGATTTCTCTCCCCTTGTAAAAATTCAATAACTGGGTCTAAAAGAACATGCCAGTGTAAAAAATGAAGATTTTGAATTTTCTCCTTCAATTTGCTGCTATTCCTGTGAAACACCTAAAGGGTTAACAAACTTTTGAATGTCATATTGAATACTTTGAGGGGTGCAGTTTTTATAATGGGGTCATTTTTGGGGTATTTCTAATAAGAAGGCCCTTCAGATCCACTTCAAAACAGAACTGGTCCCTGAAAAATTTCGATTTAGAAAATTTTGTGAAAAATTGGAAAATTGCTGCTATACTTTGAAGCCCTCTGATGTCTTCCAGAAGTAAAAACATGTCAACTTTATTATGGAAACATAAAGAAGACATATTGTATATGTGAATCAATATATAATTTATTTGGGATATTCATTTTCCTTATAAGCAGAGAGCTTCAAAGTAAAAAAAAATGCTAAATTTTCAATTTTTTCATCAAATTTTGGAATTTTCACCAAGAAATGATGCAAGCATCGACAAAATGTTACCACTAACATAAAGTAGAATATGTCACGAAAAAACTATCTCGGAATCAGGATGAAAGGTAAAAGCATCCCAGAGTTATTAATGTTTAACCCCTACACAGTAACCCCGCGTCATATCACGGCGGGCCCGGCGTCATAGTGAAGCCGGGACCCGCCTCTAATAGCGCGCAGCGCCAATCGTGGCGCCGCGCGCTATTAACCCTTTAGCCGCGCGCTCAGAGCTAAGCCGCGTGGCTAAAAGTGAAAGTGAAAGTTGCCGGCTAGCTCAGTCGGGCTGTTCGGGATAGCCGCGGCTAATCGCGGCATCCCGAACAGCTTACAGGACAGCGGGAGGGCCCCTACCTGCCTCCTCGCTGTCCGATCGCCGAATGACTGCTCAGTGCCTGAGATCCAGGCATGAGCAGTCATGCGGCAGAATCGTCGATCACTGGTTTCCTATGAGAAACCAGTGATCAATGATGAAGATCAGTGTGTGCAGTGTTATAGGTCCCTATGGGAGCTATAACACTGCAAAAAAAAGTGAAAAAAAAAAAAGTGAATAAACATCATTTAACCCCTTCCCTATTAAAAGTTTGAATAACCCCCCTTTTCCCATAAAAAAAAACCACAGTGTAAATAAAAATAAACATATATGGTATCACCGCGTGCGGAAATGTCCGAATTATAAAAAGATATCATTAATTAAACCGCTCGGTCAATGGCGTGCGCGCAAAAAATATTCCAATGTCCAAAATAGTGCATTTTTGGTCACTTTTTATATCATTTAAAAATGAATAAAATAATAAGTCATATCAATGCAAAAATGGTACCTTTAAAAACTCCAGATCACGGCACAAAAAATGAGCCTTCATACCGCCCCATACACGGAAAAAAAAAAAAGTTATAGGGGTCAGAAGATGACAATTTTAAACGTATTAATTTTCCTGCATGTAGTTATGATTTTTTCCAGAAGTCCGACAAAATCAAACCTATATAAGTAGGGTATCATTTTAATCATATGGACCTACAGAATAAAGATAAGGTATCATTTTTACCGAAAAATTTACTATGTAGAAACGGAAGCCCCCAAAATTACAAAACGGCTTTTTTTTTTCAGTTTTGTTGCACAATGATTTTTTTTTTCCGTTTCACCGTAGATTTTTGGGCAAAATGACTGACGTCATTACAAAGTAGAATTGGTGGCACAAAAAATAAGCCATCATATGGATTTTTAGGTGCAAAATTGAAAGAGTTATGATTTTTTTAAAGCAAGGAGCAAAAAACGAAAATGCAAAAACGGAAAAAACCCGCGGTCCTTAAGGGGTTAAAGTGACAGTGGTCAGATGTGCAAAAAATGGCCATGTCCTGCAGAGAAAATTGGCTGGGTCCTTAAGGAGTTAAAGGGGTACTCCCGTGGAAAACTTTTTTTTTTAAATCAACTGGTGCCAGAAAGTTAAACAGATTTGTAAATTACTTCATTTAAAAAATCTTAATCCTTCCAGTACTTTTTAGGGGCTATAAACTACAGAGGAAATGCTTTACTTTTTATATTTCTCTGATGTCAGGACCACAGTGCTCTCTGCTGACCTCTGCTGTCCATTTTAGGAACTGTCCAGAGCAGCATTTGTTTTCTATGGGGATTTTCTCCTGCTCTGGACAGTTCCTAAAATGGACATCAGAGGTCAACAGAGAACACTGTGGTCATGACATCAGAGAAATCTAAAAGGTAAAGCATTTCCTCTGTAGTATATACAGGGCCAGATTAAGGCTGCCTGGTAGACGGAGCACTTCATTATCATGCATCCAACCGCCCCCCCCCCCCCCCCCCCCCCGACAGTCCCCCTTCCCTTCCGCTGAGATTTGTTGCGGGCCTGTCAAGTAAGGAACAGACTGAGACCAAAAATAGGCCTGGGAATATTAGACTATGTCGCCATTTTTTATTTATTTTTTGGTGGGTGTCACAGGAGTCAGGCCCCCGTTAAAATAAAATGGGCTGCATGGTCTAAAATCACTTCAGTTCAAGTCACTCTTTCCAGCTGTTGCAAAGCTACAACACCCATTATGTCTGTAGAGCTTCAGGCATTATAGGTGTTGTAGTTTTGTAACAGCTAGAGCCTCATATTGGGGTACAGTTTCATCCATTATTACTGCAAAACTTAGAAGTGAGGAGAGATCTAATGGGACAGTCAGGAGAATACACAATCATAAAATGACTCATAGGAGACGTCTTCTCTGTTGTCTTTCCTTTTCTTCTTCATCTGGTCCAGACGCCATGTCTTCTTCCAGCTCCATCTTCCTCTGTAAAGTTTGATGCCTGGACATTATTAGGTCTTCACTTTGCCAGCCGATCCTCATCCTCTGTATTAAGACAACAATCATTATAACCCTTCAAGAGAATGTGCTTCCTAAATATAATACTGCCAAACCCTGTGTACTCTGTAAATTATACTGCCAAACATCATGCCCTCTAAAAATAATATTACCACACACTGTGTCTTCCGTAGTGTGCACGGAAGTTCGTAGTGTGGACGAGCCCTAATCCCCCCAGACCCCTCTGCCACCCAGACCCCTAAGTCCTCCTCCAGACTCCTGCTCCCAGAGACCCCTAAGGCTAGGTTTCCCCCCTTTTTTACCTGCAAAAACACAGAAAAACTGCTTTTGCTTTTTCCTGTGTTATGATAATTTTTTTGCATTTTGTTCTTGTGATTTTGCCTTCTCTGGAAACGTAGCCTTAGTCCTCCCCTGGTCCTTAAAGGGGTACTCCACCCCTAGACATCTTATCCCCTATCCAAAGGATAGGGGATAAGATGTCTGATCGCGGGGGTCCCGCCGCTGGGGACCCCTGCAATATGGCATGCAGCACTGACCTGAATCTGCTTCCAGCAGCATTGGAGGTTCTGGCTCCCAACCACGGGAAAGGAAGATCGTGATGTCACGACTCAGCCTCGATGTGACGTCACACCCCGCCCCCTCAATGCAAGTCTATGGGAGGGGGCGTGACAGTTCCCCCACAGTAGGTTGCAGTTCCCTCGCATTAGGTTGTAGTCCCCCCACATTACATTGGCAGTATAGTTCCCCCACAGACATACAGTCACCAGCCATATACAGTGTATGGCTGGAGACTGTATGTCTGTGTACTGCCCCACTTCAGTGCTCCGACCACCGCTCCTCTGGTCCGGGGTCATGATCTCCTGCTATGGCCTAGGGGCCATAGCAGTAGGTCCCAGGACCGGAGGAGCGGTGGTCGGAGCACTGAAGATGACGTGTAGGTAACTTACCATGCGTGCATCCTCGCTGCTCCGATCCTACGGGCAAACGCACGGGACGCCAGTGATGCTCATCATTCCCCCCCCCCTGCTCATCATTCCCCCCTGCTCATCATTCCCCCCAGCTCTTTATTGCCCCCCTACTCATCATTCCCCCCTGCTCATCATTACCCCCCTCTGCCTCATCATCCTCCCCCTCTCATAATCCTCCCCTGCTCATTGCTCCCCCCTCGTCCTGCTTTTTCTATTTTTCATATTTCCTTATCTGGCCGCGCTCGGCAGGCTCAGGTAATGCGTCGGGTCTTGTGGGCTGTGACGAGTGACGTCTTCTGCGGCTCCTGTGCACGGCGTCAGGGACGTCACTCCTCATTTCCTGCAGCGCTGGGGTTTAATGAAGGAAACTGTGCCCTGTAGCGGCCGCTGCTGCAGGAAATGATGAGTGACGTCCCTGACGCCATGCACAGGAGCCGCAGGAGACGTCACTCGTCACAAGACTGCCGAGCGCGGCCAGGTAAGGAAATATGAAAAATAGAAAAAGCAGGAGGAGTCCGGGCCCACAGGAGCCGCCGCTGGTCACTGTTTTAAAGTGGCCGCGGCCAGGCTACTGATCTTTATCAAGCAGCCGGCGCTGAGGCCACTTTAAAACAGTACCCCCTACCCCCCCGATCCGCTACTGAGAAGCCCGCAGGGATGTCCCGAATGTGACGGGGCCCCCTGCGGGCACGGGTCCCGGAGCAGGTGCTCCAGGAGCTCCAATGATGATCCGGCCCTGAGTATATAGCCCCTAAAAAGTACTGATAGGATTAAGATTTTTAATAGAAGTAATTTACAAATCTGTTTAACTTTCTGGCACCAGTTACACCCTGTTTTAAAGCTGTTAATCTTTCCTGCTGTGACCAGTTCCTGAGGTAGACTGTTCCATAAGTTCACAGTTCTTATGGTAAAGAAGGCGTGTCGCCCCTTGAGACTAAACCTTTTCTTTTCCAGACGGAAGTAGTGCCCCCTCGTCCTTTGGAACAGTTTTTCTCCATATTTTTTGTATGGGCCATTAATATACTTATATACATTTATCATATCCCCCCTTAAACGTCTCTTCTCAAGACTAAACAATTGTAACTAATCGCTTCTCTACCAGTGACTCTGCCAGTTTAATCCCCCCTAAGACATATGACGCATGCATGTTATTAGTACCCAGATGCATAACTTTACATTTATCCACATTGAACCTCATTTGCCAAGTGGATGCCCAGACACTTAGTCTATCCAAGTCATCTTGTTACCTATACACATCCACTATAGACTGTACCGTGCTACAAAGCTTGGTGTCATCTGCAAAGGTAGAAACAGAGTTGTTAATGCCATCCTCTATATCATTGATAAATAAATTAAACAACAGTGGGCCCTGTACTGAACCTTGGGGTACACCACTAATAACCGGGAACCAATCAGAGTACGAATCATTGACCACCACTCTCTGGGTACGATCCATGAGCCAGTGTTCAATCCAGTTACAAACTAAAGTTTCCAAACCCAAAGACCTTAACTTACCTGTCAGACGTCTATGAGGGACAGTATCATACGCTTTAGCAAAATCCAGAAACACTATATCCACAGCCATTCCTCTGTCAAGGCTTCTACTCACATCTTCATAAAAGCAAATTAGATTGGTTTGACAACTTCTATCTTTAGTAAATCCATGCTGGCTATCACTTATAATACAATTATCCCCTATGTATTCCTGTATGTAATCCCTTATAAGTTCTTCAAACAATTTACCCACAATGCACGTTAAACTTACCGGTCTATAGTTTCCTGGGGAAGACCTAGAGCCCTTTTTGAAGATTGGCACCACATTCGCCTTGCGCCAGTCCCTTGGCACAATACTAGACACCAGTGAATCACTAAATATCATGAACAGGGATACAGATATTACTGAAGATATTACAGTTGGTTTAAAAAATGCGGATCGCAGCGGTTCTCTGGAGAATGACCTGCTGCGATCGTCCTTTAGTCCTAGGACTACAACTCCCATCATGGACGGAGTCTGTCCATGATGGAAGTAGTAGTCCTAACAGTCCCAATAGAGTCCCGCATCCGGGGGATGTGCAGGAGCCGTCCCTCAGCACTGTGCTACTACAACTACTCCCATCATGGGACACAGAATGTCCCATGATGGGAGTAGTTGTCCAAGGGACAGATCGGCAGAGGGACAGATCGCACTGGGTCTCCTTCCTGAAACCACCTGCGACTTTTACTACTCTGCCTCTAGTGATGACATCATTAGGGGGTGGAGCAACACAGTCCAGCGTGGTAAGTATGACTCTGCTCTCATTATGTGTTTTGCATAATGGAAACAGAGCCTTTTTGGCAATGTGTTCCCAAACAGGGAGACTCCAGCTGTTGTTTAACTATAGCCCCCAAGATGGGAGTTGTAGGTTAGCAACAATTGGAGGCTCCCTGTTTAGGAACACACTGCATTATGTGCGCAACCCATTTTCTAACCCATTTTTCGTGTTTTTCTTTTTTTCCCCCCTCATTTTAGATATGTGAATGCGGAGGACTACATCAGATTCGGTGGACCAGTGTTTTTTAATGTCAATAAAAGGGTTAACGGGGGCTGTGGGGAAGTGTTTTTTTTTTTCTTTTTCTTTTCAATGTGTCGTCTTTTTTATAATTGAGTTTTCAGGCTTAGTAGTGGAAGCTGTCTTATAGACGGAATCCATTACTAAGCCAGGGCTTAGCGTCAGCACCAAAAACAGCTAGCGATTACCCCCAATTATGACCCCGATACCCACTGCCACAGGGGTGCTGGGAAGAGCAAATACTGTGGTGACCACGGGGGTTGCAGTGAGTGCTGGGGTCAGATGGTATTAACCCCTGGGGCAAGATGTTGTTAACACCTAGTGTTCGTGACACCAGGATGTGGTTGTTTGGTATAATGTACCGCCAACAACCAGCCCAAAAACGGTAGGAGAGTCCAAAGCAAGGATTTTATGCAACTTGAACTTTACTTGTGAAGAAGGCAGTATAACCATCTATGCAAACAGTCGACTTCCACTGAGGTGTCCGGGACACAGGGAACCTCTCAGGCTTGCTTGGACTTATAGTTATAATAATGATGATGATGCAGGCCACTGTACTACTGTTATCACTTTGTAGGTACAGTAGGGACTTGACTTGTACTCACAGATTTGATGTGGCTGCAGGTTTATAGGCATTGGCCTAGATATGCTGGACTTGACTTGTATAGGACTTGTGCTTTATTTAATTGCCAGGAGCTAAGAGAGTGAGAATAGAGACTACAGCCCCTTATTTATCAGGGGGGCTGGACTAAAGCTTATTGGTTGCCTGTTGTTCCCCTCGCCCATGGAACTCTGGGTATATCATGTGATCACACATCACTTGACTCATCCCATGACAGGGTAAATATCCTAATAATAACCTTTATATACAGTTTACATTCACTGTACAATACTTATATTAAATGTACATATTTAATATGCAACAGAATACAATAGAAGGACTTAGGGGGACCCTGCAGGAGAGCCCTATGGGCCTAAGGACTCTACCTGAGGGAACTAAAGGACTGTACAGAACCGCGTTCTGTACCGGGACACCACAAACCCTCTTTCTTAATAAAAGTCACCCTCGACGTCTGTACCCTTAGGGAGAGGAGCGAAATGGACACTGGTCCATATGCAATCCTGAAGCATTACATACAACATCCAATTCCAGGCTGATGAAACGAATATAGAAACTGATGAACTGTTGATAAGAGCCTCTGAACATAATGGGGGAGATTTATCAAAACCTGTCCAGAGGAAAAGTTGCCCAGTTGCCCATAGCAACCAATCAGATCGCTTCTTTCATTTTGCAGAGGCCTTGTTAAAAATGAAAAAAGCAATCTGATTGGTTGCTATGGACAACCCAGCAACTTTTCCTCTGGACAGGTTTTGATAAATCTCCCTCAATGTCCATACATGCTCTGTAAATCTGATGAACAGGATAACTTTTGGATTTGCTTGAGATAAGATTCACTTGAGATAAGGTTCATTACCATATGAATATTCCTATTAGTATAACAATATGACTTATTCTTATGACAATACCTCTTTCTTTTTCTTTCTTTTTAGTAGGTATGACTATGGACTATGCACAATTACTGACTATGCATAGAACAGACATAGCTGACTATACATTTCTGTCTGACTAGAAGATTTTATGATATTGGACTATGAAATCACACTTTATGAGTTGCAGTACTCCTACATTTGATTAGTACTATGATATATCTGACTATGAATGACATTTGAGTATTACGATATATTTGTATTATGATATATCAGACCATTACTGACAATTGACTGAATATTGGAATATTACTGACATTTGACTGACTAGTAGAATATTAGACTTGGTATGCATGGGGACAACAATGCTTAAACATATTCTTTGACATTATATCACTGTTTATTTATTTCTTTTCTGTTAGACACTGCTATTTTTGCTGTTAGACCATAGTTGCGGATTGGGTTGCTAGGGTCTATCTGCATTACACACTTACCCCTAGAACTTTACTTTACATAACATTTGACATTCTGTTACCTTACTTTTGTACGTGCATTTGGTTAGCTACAGGAATACCTTCTGGCCAGTAAAGAAACCTGGACATGCAAAGACAAGAAGAAATTGCATTAGTCCTGAAATAACCTGGACTTTACAACATCTTTACAGCCGGATGTATGTTATCATATTGTAACCTGGTCTTTTTAATATGTAATGACTCTGTTTATTATTCTATGTACTTTTATTTTCTTATTCTCAAATATATGTTTTAAAGAAAACTCTTTAATAAAAATTAAAACAATTATAAAAAAAAAAGAAATTGCATTAGTATATGTTAGTTACTAACAGTGGTTTGGACTGATATAAGAATGTTACAATCCCTGATGTACATTTGACTGAAGTTTGTGACTAATAGAGATGACCGAACTTTTAAAAAATTTGATTCGGCCGATTTGCCGAATTTTTGGAAAAAATTAGTTTTGATCCATATTTATTTGCGGCAAATCTATATTAAAAATCACTATTTCTGGCCTACAGAGAGGCCCAATAGGGGTATAGAACACTTTGCTGTCTTCCAACACGCATATGGAGTATGCTGGGGTAGTGAAATAATACTGTTATTCAGAATAACATGCAGATTACGGGCATCGCTGTTACGCCGAGCGCTCCGGGTCCCCGCTCCTCCCCGGAGCGCTCGCTACACTCTCGTTACTGCAGCGCTCCGGTCAGATCCACTGACCCGGGGCGCTGCGATACCGCCTCCAGCCGGGATGCGATTCGCGATGCGGGTGGCGCCCGCTCGCGATGTGCACCCCGGCTCCCGTACCTGACTCGCTCTCCGTCGGTCCTGTCCCGGCGCGCGCGGCCCCGCTCCCTAGGGCGCGCGCGCGCCGGGTCTTTGCGATTTAAAGGGCCACTGCGTCGCTGATTGGCGCAGTGGTTCTAATTAGTGTGTTCACCTGTGCACTCCTTATTTATACCTCACTTCCCCTGCACTCCCTCGCCGGATCTTGTTGCCATTGTGCCAGTGAAAGCGTTTCCTTGTGTGTTCCTAGCCTGTGTTCCAGACCTCCTGCCGTTGCCCCTGACTACGATCCTTGCTGCCTGCCCCGACCTTCTGCTACGTCCGACCTTGCTTCTGTCTACTCCCTTGTACCGCGCCTATCTTCAGCAGTCAGAGAGGTTGAGCCGTTGCTAGTGGATACGACCTGGTCACTACCGCCGCAGCAAGACCATCCCGCTTTGCGGCGGGCTCTGGTGAAAACCAGTAGTGACTTAGAACCGATCCACTAGCACGGTCCACGCCAATCCCTCTCTGGCACAGAGGATCCACTACCTGCCAGCCGGCATCGTGACAATCGCTTTTAGAATCACTGCCGCAGAGCGGCACAATGACAGAGCCTGGAGGTGGCATCAGTATGAGGAGACCATATAGTGGCTGAATGACACAGCGTGGAGGTTTTGGCAGCATGAGGAGACCATATAGTGGCTGAATGACACAGCATGGAGGTGTTGGCAGCATGAGGAGACCATAAAGTGGCTGAAAGACACAGCGTGGAGGTGTTGGCAGCATGAGGAGACCATATAGTGGCTGAATGACACAGCGTGGAGGTGTTGGCAGCATGAGGAGACCATATAGTGGCTGAATGACACAGCGTGGAGGTGTTGGCAGCATGAGGAGACCATATAGTGGCTGAATGACATAACTTGGATGAGGTTAAAGCATGAGGAGACCATATAGTGGTTGAATGAAACAGCTTGGATGAGGCTGAAGCATGAGGAGATCATATAGTGTCTGAATGGCACAGCCTGGAGTTGGCGGCAGATGAGGAGACAATAGGGCCTCACAATCTCTAATAATAAAAGATGAATTTTTAAATTGCAATTGAAGATGTATTGTACCTATTGCTACCATAAACATTTATAGGTAATATCCTAGGCTCAGCAGCATCACTAAACCATGTAGTTGCTATATGACACATACAGGAGTAGGCAGCAGCATGAGTACACAAGAGGGATTCACAACCCCTAACATTAAAAGGTGACTGTTGAAATCTCTATTGAAGCTTGTGCTAAATATACAAAAAAATTAAGGCCCAAGCCCAGAAGCATCAGTAAGCCAAGTAATTCCTGAAAGACACAGGAGCAGTCAGGAGCAGGCACCAGCAGTACACCAGAGGGTTTCATAACCCCTTACATTGAAAGGTCAATCTTGAACTCTCAATTAAGCATTTATGTTAGCTAGTGCTACCAGAACATATTTGGAGTTAATATCCCAGTCCCAGTAGCATCAGAAAAAGATATATTGGCTGAATGACACAGCCTGGCGGTGGGGAAAGCATAAGGAGCCCATGTAGTGTCTGAATGGTACAGCCTAAAGGTGGCTGAAGCATGAGAGGACCATTGAAATACAAGAATTTTAAATAGAAATCTAAGATTTTGAAATTGAGGATTTTGAAATGGAACTTTTAACTCCCAAGTTTTGGTAGCCCGGGCCCCGGCATGCGGGTACAAAGGACCTAATCTAAAAGGAGTCCCATGTCATATGCCAGCACAATGACAGAGCCTGGAGGTGGCATCAGCAGGAGGAGACCATATAGTGTCTGAATGGCACAGCCTGGAGCTGTCTGAAGCATGAGGAGAACCCAGGGCTTCTCAAAAATTGTCAGAATACCACGTGACATTCAAAATAATAAAATGATAGATGCATTCTCTGAAGAAAAGGTTGCTTCATTAGATGACAATATGAGTATTGTGTGTTCCAGTGAGTTAGCTCATCGGAGGAACAGGAAAACATTATACAACTTAATTCTGCAACTGAATGAAACAGCCTGGAGGTGGCAGCAGCAGAATCAGGAGTCCTGAAAGTGACCCGGTGACAGAGTGGTGCAGTGGGTGGCAATACCAGTACCCGGTGATGAAGGTGGCTGGAATGTTTGTAACTGGGGAGCAGTGCCTTAAATCTGTTTGGCACTATCCATATTTGTGCAGTGTTGGTGCAGCACTATGGTCAATCTACTCTGATGCATCTGGCATTGGTGGGTAGAAATCCTGGCTGATCCATGCCTGATTCATGTTCATAAAGGTTAGTCTCTCCTCATTTTTCGTGGACAGATGAGTTCTCCTTGGGGTGACTATGGCTCCCGCCACACTAAACACCCACTCTGATGTCACACTACTGGCCGGGCAGGACAGCTTTTCCAGGACAAACTCTGCAAGTTACATAGTAACAAAGTAACATAGTTCATAAGGTTGAAAAATGACCAGAGTCCATCAAGTTCAACCTATAACCCTAATACGTCCCTATTGAGTTGAGTTGATCCAGAGGAAGGCAAAAAACTCTCATACTAGAGGTAAAAATTCCTTCCCGACTCCAAATATGGCAGTCAGAATAAATCCCTGGATCAACCTTCTGTCCCTATAAATCTAGTATACATAACAAACAATGTTATTACTCTCCAAAAATGCATCCAGCCCCTTTTTGAACTCTATTACAGAGTTCACCATGACTACCTCCTCCGGGAGAGAATTCCACAGTCTCACTGCTCTTACAGCCGTCTGTGCTGGTGTAGAAACCTTCTTTCCTCTAGACGTAGAGGATTCCCCCTTATTATTGATACAGTCCTGGGTACAGTGGCGGATCCGGGGGGGGGGGGGGGGCAACGGGGTAATTGCCCCCCCGAGATTGCTGCCCCCCGCCCCCTAGAATGGTGGAGCCGAAGCTGTAAGCTTCCGCTCCACCATTCACTAACCTTGGCAGTCACACGCTGTGAGTACACAGCGTGTGAGCTGCGGGGTCGCGATCCACTGCAGGCCGGCGCGATGACGTCACATCATCGCGCCGGCGCCCGGAAATCCCGTCCCCGCGGCCAGCATACAGTAAGTACTAAGAGTATGCTCAGGGCCCAGGGGATTAGGGGACAGAATATGTGCCACTGTTAAGGGCACTATATCGTACAGGAGGAGGGGGAGGGGGATTTAAAAACTTGGGGGAAGGGGGGGGAGAGAAAGGGGAATTTTTAATGTGAGGGGCTGCAGGGCAAAGCACTGGGGGCACTATATGTGAAGAGCACATGACAGGGGGCCCCCTGTGCTGTGCCCCTCACATATAATGCCCCCTGTGCTGTGCCCACACATATAAATTATATGTGTGTGTGTGTGGGGGGGGGCACAGCACAGGGGGTATTATATGTGTGGGGCACAGCACAGGGGGCATTATATGTGAGGGGCACAGCACAGGGGGTATTATATGTGTGGGGTACAGCATAGGGGGCATTATATGTGAGGGGCACAGCACAGGGGGCATTATATGTATGGGGCAAAGCACAGGGGGCATTATATGATATAATTCCCCCTGTGCTGTGCCCCACACAATATGCCCCCTGTGCTGTGCCCCACACATATAATGCCCCCATCATGCGCCCCTCATATATAATGCGCCATCATGCGCCCCTCACATATAATGCCCCCTGTGCTGTGCCCCTCACATATAATGCTCCTGTCATGTGCCCCAAACATATAATGCCCCCTGTGCTGTGCCCCTCACATATAATGCCCCCTGAGGGGACAGGACAGGGGGCATTATATGTGGGGGGTGCATGATGGGGGCATTATATGTGAGGGGCAAAGAACGGGGGCATTATATGTGAAGGGCAGAGCTCGGGGCATTATATGTGAAGGGCACAGCATGGGGCATTATATGTGAGGGGTGCATGATGGGGGCATTATATATGAGGGGCGCATGATCGGGGCATTATATGTGAGGGGCAAAGAATGGGGGCATTATATGTGAAGGGCACAGCACAGGGGCATTATATGTGTGGGGCATATAACAGGAGCATTATATGTGAGGGGCACAGCACGGGGGCATTATATGTGAGGGGAACAGCACAGGGGGCATTATATGTGAGGGACGCATAATGGGGGCATTATACGTGAGGGGCAAAAAACGGGGGAATTATATGTGAAGGGCACAGCACAGGGGGCAATATATGTTAGCGGCACAGGACAGAGAGCATTATTATGTGGGGGGAACAGGACGGGTCATAATTATTATATGTAGGGGCACAAGATGGGGCATTATTACTATATGTGAAAGCACAAAGTGTTCTGCATTTCAGAAGTATTGTAGATTATGAGGAATTTCTGGGGTGGTACGCTTTTTTATGGGCAACAATACATTTGGGTATTTTATTCACTGCACAGCAAGTTATATTCAGAGAGTGCAGTGTGTGGTAGTATTAAATTTAGAGGGCACAGTGTGTGGTAGTATTATATTCAGAGAGTGCATTATTTGGTAGTATTAAATTTAGAGTGCACAGTGTGGTAGTATTATATTCAGAGAGCACAGTGTGTGATAGTATTATATTCAGAGAGTGCAGTGTGTGGTAGTATTATATTTAGAGAGTGCAGTGTATGATAGTATTATATTCAGAGGGTACGGTGTGTGGTAGTATTATATTTAGAGAGTGCAGTGTGTGGTAGTATTATATTTAGAGAGTGCAGTGTATGATAGTATTATATTTAGAGGGTACGGTGTGTGGTAGTATTATATTTAGAGAGTGCAGTGTGTGGCAGTATTATATTCAGAGAGTGCAGTGTGTGGTAGTATTATAATCAGAGTGCAGTGTTTGGTAGTATTAAATTTAGAGGGCGCAGTGTGGTAGTATTATATTCAGAGGGCACAGTGTGTGGTAGTATTATATTCAGAGGGTGCCGTGTATGATAGTATTATATTCAGAGGGTACAGTGTGTTGTTTATTCAGGGGATACAGTGTGTCAGAATTATATTCAGAAGGTATGTGCCAGTATTATATTCGAAGAATACAGTGTCTGGCAGGTTTATAATAATTATTGTTTTCATATAGAGGATCAGAATCGTAGTGAGGAGCTATCTGGGCGTCAAGTTCTGCAAAGATTTAGCTGGAACAAGTCCCGTGGTAAGTACATCTGAATTAGATAAGGAAAGACTGTAGAGAAGACGTCACCTGTGGTCACTGATATCATTCTGTATCCTCCTGTGTGTGTCCCATCAGAGCTGGAGTCACTTGTAAGTTCTGCAGTAATAATGGGTGAAACAACAACTCCCAGCATCCCCTTTCCACTACTTAGGTCATACTGGGAGCTGTAGTTTTAAATGGTAAAAACTTCTTTAGCACTTTCCCATTCTGTGGCAATTGGTATATTTGATTATTATTATGACGTGTAAGCATGGCCTAAGAGTCTTAAACAAGGTTAGGACTGTATGATACATTTAATAATATTGTAAGTTCTGTAAGCAACATCTTATTTTCTGTCCGCCAACACAAAATACTCTAATAGTGCCCCTCCCGAGACTCGACTCTGGATCCGCCCCTGCCTGGGTATAAATAGATCATGGGAGAGATCTCTGATCTGTCCCCTGATATATTTATACATAGTAATTAGGTCTCCCCTAAGCCTTCTTTTTTCTAAACTAAATAACCCTAATTCTGATAATCTTACTGGGTACTGTAGTCCTCCCATTCCCCGTATTACTCTGGTTGCCCGTCTTTGAACCCTCTCCAGCTCCACTATATCTTTCTTGTACACTTGTTCCCAGTACTGTACACAGTATTCAATGTGTGGCCTGACTAGTGATTTGTACATCAGTAGAATTATTTCCTTGTCGTGGGTATCTATGCCCCTATTGATGCACCCCATGATTTTATTTGAGTTGGCAGCAGCTGCCCGACACTGGTCACTACAGCTAAATTTACTGTTAACTAAGACTCCTAAGTCCTTTTCCATGTCAGTCGTCCCAAGTGTTCTCCCATTTAATACATAATCCCAGCCCGGATTTTTCTTCCCCATGTGCATTACTTTACATTTATCAGTGTTGAACCTCATCTGCCACTTCCCAGCCCAAACCTCCAACCTATCCAGATCCATTTGTAACAGTTCACTGTCCTCTAATGTGTTTACCGCTTTATAGAGTTTAGTGTCATCTGCAAAGATTGCTACTTTACTATTCAACCCCTTTGCAAGGTAATTAATGAATATATTAAATAGGACAGGACCCAAGACGGACCGCTGTGGTACCCCACTAGTAACAGTCACCCAATCAGAATAAGTACCATTAATAACCACCCTCTGTTTCCTATCATTGAGCCAGTTACTTACCCACTTGCACACATTCTCCCCAGTCCAAACCTTCTAATTTATTCACCAAACTTTTATGTGGAACCGTATCAAATGCTTTGGAAAAATCCAGATATATGACATCCGGCGATTGCCCCTGGTCCTCTCTGGAGCTCACCTCCTCGTAAAAGCTGATCAGGTTAGTTTGACAGGACCGATCCCTCATAAATCCATGCTGATACGGGGTCATACATTTATTTTTGTCAAGATATTCCAAAATTGCATCTCTTAGGAAACCCTCAAACAATTTACATACAACCAAGGTTAAACTAACAGGTCTATAATTCCCAGGGTGACCTTTTGACCCCTTAAATATTGGCACCACATTTTGATTTTTTGTAGGCGGCACTGTACTTCTTCCTGGTTTAGACAGGTGACCTGTACTGGGGAGTTTACCTTATCACACTGTATTTCACCTGTCATTTCATTTTCCTCAGTGAATACAGTGGAGAAGAATTTGTTTAATACATTTGCTTTTTCCTGATCCCCGTTTATAATTTCTTTCTCATCATTTTTTAAAGGGCCTACACTTTCATTTTTGACCTTTTTGCTATTTATATAGTTAAAGAACATTTTGGGGTTAGTTTTACTCTCTTCGGCAATGAGTCTTTCTGTCTCAATTTTTGCGGCTTTTATCAGTTTTTTTAACATATTTTACATTTTTCTCTATAGCTTTTTAATGCTTCTTCACTGCTGTCCTATTTTAGTAATTTAAATGCTTTATTTTTGTCATTTATTGCCCCCTTAACATTTTTATTCATCCATATTGGTTTTCTTTTATTTCTGACCCTTTTATTCCCATAAGGTATATACATCTTACAGTGAAAATTTTAGATATTTTTAAAAGTCTCCCATTTAGTGTCAGTATTGTTCTTTTTGAGGACATTATCCCATTTTATATTGTTAAGGCCTTCTCTGAGTTGATCGAACTTTGCCTTCCTAAAGTTCATTATTGAAGAACAAGTTATAATGTATTATAATATGATCACTATTTCCTAGGTGTCCATCTACTTGCACATTAATTACTCTGTCAGGTACATTGGTTAATATTAAGTCTAGTAGGGCGCCCCCTCTGGTCGGGCTCTGCAAGATTTGGGACAGATAATTGTCTTTAGCTACAGTCAGAAATAGAGATGTCGCGAATTGTTCGCCGGCAAACAGTTCCCGGCGAATTTCGTATGTTCGCGTTCGCATCGCCGGGCGAACATATGTGAAGTTCGATCCGCCCACTATACTTTAACATTGCAGTAAACTTTTACCCTGTGAGTCAGAGTCAGCAGACACATTACAGCCAATCAGCAGCAGTCCCTCCCTTCCTGACCCCCCTACCTCTTGCACGGACGCCATTTTAGCCTCATTCAGCATGCTACAGGCTTAGGAAGTGGAGGGTTAGAGAAGCTGCTCCTGCTGTATAGGGAAGGCGACAGCTAGGTTGCTGCAAGGTGGTGTATTCAGGGTCCAGTTTACTCCTAAAGCACTAGTGTAACATCTGCTTGAAGGACAGAACCAAAAAAAAACCTTTTTAGGGTTGAAAGATATCAGTCCTGGTTGGGAGGGAACCACTGGTTAAAAGGGGTACTCCAGAATCAAACTTAAGTTCCTTCAAGCAACTATCTACTACAGTATTCAAAGGGCTGAAAGATATCAGTCCGTGAGTCTTGCAACAGCTGGAGGCACCCTGGTTGGGAGGGAACCACTGGTTAAAAGGGGTACTCCAGAATCAAACTTAAGTTCCTTTAACCCCTTCAGGACGGAGCCCATTTTGGCCTTAAGGACCGGAGCGTTTTTTGCACATCTGACCACTGTCACTTTAAACATTAATAACTCTGGAATGCTTTTAGTTATCATTCTGATTCCGAGACTGTTTGTTCGTGACATATTCTACTTTAACATAGTGGTAAATTTTTGTCGATACTTGCATCCTTTCTTGGTGAAAAATCCGTAAATTTGATGAAAAATTTGAAAATTTTGCATTTTTCTAACTTTGAAGCTCTCTGCTTGTAAGGAAAATGGATATTACGAATACATTTTTTTTGGTTCACATATACAATATGTCTACTTTATGTTTGCATCATAAAATTTATGAGTTTTTACTTTTGGAAGACCCCAGAGGGCTTCAACGGTCAGCAGCAATTTTCCGATTTTTCACAAAATTTTCAAACTCAGTATTTTTCAGGGACCAGTTCAGGTTTGAAGTGGATTTGAAGGGTCTTCATATTAGAAATACCCCATAAATGACCCCATTATAAAAACTACACCCCCCAAAGTATTCAAAATGACATTCAGTCAGTGTTTTAACCCTTTAGGTGTTTCACACGAATAGCAGCAAAGTGAAGGAGTAAATTCACAATCTTCATTTTTTACACTTACATGTTATTGTAGACCCAATTTTTGAATTTTTACAAGGGGTAAAAGGACAAAATTTTTACTTGTATTTGTAGCCCAATTTCTCTCGAGTAAGCATATACCTCATATGTCTATGTAAAGTGTTCGGCGGGCGCAGTAGAGGGCTCAGAAGGGAAGGAGCGACAAGGGGATTTTGAAGAGTACGTTTTTCTGAAATGGTTTTTGGGGGGCATGTTACCTTTAGGAAGCCCTTATGGTGCCAGAACAGCAAAAAAAAACACATGGCATACCATTTTGGAAACTAGACCTCTCGGGGAATGTAACATGGGATAAAGTGAACCTTAATACCCCACAGGTGTTTCACGACTTTTGCAAATGTAAAAATAAAAATAATAATTTTTACCTAAAATGCTTGTTTTCCCAAAATTTTTTTATTTTTAAAAAGGGTAATAGCAGAAAATACCCCTAAAAATTTGAAGCCCAATTTCTTCCGATTCAGAAAACACCCCATATGGGGGTGAAAAGTGCTCTGCTGGCGCACTACAGGTTTCGGAAGAGAAGGAGTCACATTTGGCTTTTTGAAAGCAAATTTTGCTCTGGGGGCATGCCGCATTTAGGAAGCCCCTATGGTGCCAGGACAGCAAAAAAAAAAACCACATGGCATACCATTTTGGAAACTAGACCCCTCGGGGAACGTAACAAGGGGTTAAGTGAACCTTTATACCCCACAGGTGTTTCACGACTTTTGCATATGTAAAAAAAAAATTTATTTTTTACCTAAAATGCTTGTTTTCCCAAAAATTTTACATTTTTAAAAAGGGTAAAAGCAGAAAATACCCCCCAAAATTTGTAACACAATCTCTCCCGAGTACGGCGATACCCCATATGTGACCCTAAACTGTTGCCTTGAAATACGACAGGGCTCCAAAGTGAGAGCGCCATGCGCATTTGAGGCCTAAATTAGGGACTTGCATAGGGGTGGACATAGGGGTATTCTACGCCAGTGATTCCCAAACAGGGTGCCTCCAGCTGTTGCAAAACTCCCAGCATGCCTGGACAGTCAACGGCTGTCCGACAATACTGGGAGTTGTTTTGCAACAGCTGGAGGCTCCGTTCTGGAAACAGTGGCGTACCAGACATTTTTTATTTTTATTGGGGAGGGGAGGGGGGCTGTGTAGGGGTATGTGTATACGTAGTGTTTTTTACTTTTTATTTTATTTTTTGTGGTAGTGTAGTGTAGTGTTTTTAGGGTACAGTCGCACGGGCGGGGGTTCACAGTAGTTTCTCGCTGGCAATTTGAGCTGCAGCAGAAAGTTTGCGGCAGCTCAAATTTGTAGCCAGATACTTACTGTAATCCTCCGCCCATGTGAGTGTACCCTGTACGTTCACATTGGGGGGGACATCCAGCTGTTGCATAACTACAACTCCCAGCATGCCCGTTGGCTGTCGGTGACTGCTGAGAGTTGCAGTTTTGCAACAACTGTAGGCACACTGGTTATGTATCACTGAGTTTGTGACCTAACTCAGTGTTTCACAACCAGTGTGCCTCCAGCTGTTGCAAAACTACAACTCCCAGCATGTACGGTGCATGGTGTACGGTGACTGCTGAGAGTTGTAGTTTGCAACAGCTGGAGGCACACCGGTCGTGAAACAATGAGTTAGGTAAAAAAAAACTCTGAGTTTCACAACCAGTGTGCCTTCAGCTGTTGCAAAACTACAACTCTCAGCAGTCACCGACAGCCAACGGGCATGCCGGGAGTTGTAGTTATGCAACCAGCAGATGCACCACTACAACTCCCAGCATGCACTTTAGCTGTTTGTGCAAGCTGGGAGTTGTAGTTATACAACAGCTGAAGGTACACTTTTCCACAGAAAGAATGTGCCTCCAGTTGTTGCAAAACCATAAGTCCCAGCATGCCCATAAGGGAATGCTGGGAGTTGTGGTGGTCTGCCTCCTGCTGTTGCATAACTACAGCTCCCAGCATGCCCTTTTTGCATGCTGGGAGCTGTTGCTAAGCAACAGCAGGAGGCTGTCACTCACCTCCAACGATCCAGACGCTGCAGGTCAGTCCTGCCGCCGCCGCTGCTCCTGGGGCCCCGATCCCAACATTAATGCCGGGGATCGGGGTCCCCAGCACCCGGGGTGCACCTCCCGCACCCGCTCACGTCCTCCAGAAGAGGGGCGGAGCGGGTGCGGGAGTGACACCCGCAGCAGGCGCCCTGATTGGTCGGCCGGTAATCCGGCCGACGAATCAGGGCGATCGTGAGGTGGCACCAGTGCCACCTCACCCCTGCAGGCTCTGGCTGTTCGGGGCCGTCAGAGACGGCCCCGAACAGCCAATAATTCCGGGTCATCGGGTCACTGGAGACCCGATTGACCCGGAATCGCCGCAGATCGCTGGACTGAATTGTCCAGCGATCTGCGGCGATCGCCGACATGGGGGGGCATAATGACCCCCCTGGGCGATATGCCGGGATGCCTGCTGAACGATTTCAGCAGGCATCCGGCTCCGGTCCCCAACCGGCTAGCGGTGGGGGCCGGAATTCCCACGGGCGTATGGATACGCCCTCGGTCCTTAAGGACTCGGGATGCAGCTGTAGGCACCCTGGTTGGGGACCACTGCTTAAAAGGGAAACTCCGCTTTTGCTCATTGTCACACTAGTGCACATCAGATTAGGTGTGACAGTTGTGCAAATTAAAAAAAATATACCTTTTTTGGCTGTTAAATAAAATCAGCCGTCACTGTTAGTTCACGTCACAGTTACCATTTTTCCTGCCTGCAGGGCAAATTGTGTCACCCTAGTGCAAATCACATTAGGTGTGACAGTTGTGCAAATTAAAAAAAAATACCTTTTTTGGCTGTTAAATAAAATCAGTCGTCACTGTTAGTTCTCGTCACAGTTGCCATTTTTCCTGCCTGCAGGGCAAATTGTGGATGATGATGTTGTACCTGCTGCTGCTTCCTTTCTTGAGGTAAGGAGTTGTATGGCAAACTTCGAGGAGGCTAGGAATTCCGGCGCTGACCAAGGAAGAGACAATGGAGCCAGGTGTGTAACGAACAGATTTAATCCAATGCAACGCGTTTCACCGCGCTTGCGCGGTTTCATCAGGCATCAGGCATCCTTTCTTGAGGTGTCAGATAGCGGTGAAGGTGTTAATGATGACGATGTGTCCGTGGATGCCACGTGGGTGCCTGCTAGAAGAGAAGAAGAGGGGGAAAGTTCAGATGGGGAGACAGAGAGGAGGAGGAGACGAGTTGGAAGCAGGGGGAGGTCGTTGCAAGGAGCTAGTGGCACAGTCAGACAGTATGCATCGGCATCCGGGGTCAGCCAGATGGGACGCCAATCAACGCATGCTGTTGCCACCACCAGAATGCCGTCATCGCAGAGCTCAGCAGTGTGGCATTTTTTTTGTGTGACTGCCTCTAACAACAGCGAGGCCATTTGCAACATGTGCCAGAAGAAACTGAGTCGTGGGAAGTCCAACACCCTCCTATGCACAACTGCTTTGCAAAGGCACATGATGTCACATCACAAACGCCTATGGGATCAACACGTCAGTACAAGCAGCAGACAAAGTCAAAGCCACCATCCTCCTCCTGGTCCAGCATCTTCAGCCAGGTCAACCACTGCTGCCCTCCTTGCCCCCTCTCAACCATCCGCCTCTCCGTCTCTCGCCTTGAGCAGTTCCTGCTCATCTGCCCACAGTCAGGTGTCTGTAAAGGAGATGTTTGAGCGCAAGAAGACAATTTCTCAAAGTCACCCCCTAGCCCGGCGTCTGACAGCTGGCTTGTCAGAACTGCTAGCCCGCCAGCTTTTACCATACAAGCTGGTGGAGTCAGAGGCCTTTGAAAAATTTGTATCCATTGGGACACCACAGTGGAAGGTACCCGGACGAAATTTTTTTGCACAAAAGGCAATCCCCAACCTTTACTCCATTGTGCAAAAGGAAATTATGGCATGTCTGGCACACATTGTAGGGGCAAGGGTCCATCTGACCACTGATACCTGGTCTGCAAAGCATGGTCAGCGCAGGTATATCACCTACACTGCTCATTGGGTAAACCTGGTGACGGCTGCCAAGCATGGAATGCGTGGCTCTGCAGAGAAGTTGGTGACACTGCCACGACTTGCAGGCAGGCCTGCTGCCACCTCCTCTACTCCTCCTACTCCATCCTCTTCCATAACATCCTCGGCCGAGTCCTCTTCCACTGTTGTGTCTTGCTCCACATCACCGGCACCCCCCCAGGTCCCCAGGTGCTATTCCACATCCTGGATACGGCAGTGTCACGCCATCTTGGGGTTGACTTGCCTCAAAGCGGAGAATCACACCGCACCAGCGCTCCTGTCGGCCCTGAACGCACAGGTGGACCAGTGGCTGACTCCGCACCAACTGGAGATCGGCAAGGTGGTTTGTGACAACGGAACAAATTTGTTGGCGGCATTGAGGTTGGGCAAGTTGACACATGTGCCGTGCATGGCACATGTGTGTAATATGATTGTACAACCCTTTGTGCTCAAGTACCCAGGCTTACAGGATGTCCTGAAGCAGTCCAGGAAGGTGTGTGGCCATTTCAGGCGTTCCTACACGGCCATGTCGCACTTGTCAGATATCCAGCGGCGAAACAACATGCCAGTGAGGAGCTTGATTTGCGACAGTCCGACAAGTGGGAATTCAACACTCCTAATGTTCGACCGCCTGCTCACACAAGAAAAAGCCGTCAACGAATATTTGTATGACCGGGGTGCTAGGACATCATCTGCGGAGCTGGGAATTTTTTTGCCACGTTACTGGAGGCTCATACGCAATGCCTGTAGGCTCATGCGTCCTTTTGAGGAGGTGGCAAACCTGCTCAACTGCACCAAAGGCACCATCAGCGACATCATACCGTTTGTTTTCTTCCTGGAGCGTGCCCTGTAGAGATGAGCGAATCGAAGTTGACGAACCCGAATTCGTTAAGAATTTCATGAAAAATTCGATTCGCAACTAATACGAATATCACCTTAATTCTATAGCACGAATGCTTCATTAAACTCCATTTTACAGCGTTCCAGGCTATTGGAGACCTAAGATGGTGGATCCACATGTGAGTACAGGGGGAAGGGGATTATGGGAGGGCGGGAAACAGCGGCGGGAATGAAGGTAGGCGGGCTGACCCTGAATCACATGTGAGATGCAGCCTATCAGTGTTCACTTACCCCTGTGATGTAACAGCCCTATATAATCGGCGGCCATCTTCCCTCTGGTCATTTCTCCTATGCACGAGATAGGGAAAGGAAGTGACTGCACGTCTGTGTGCTGATCGCATACAACGGCGTTATACAGCATATATGCAGCGGTGACATCAGAATTAGGGAAAGACACAGGGCACAGTGTTGCTGCAGTTCTGATCAAGAACGATTCTAGCAAAACCTCGTATTCTCCTTACTCAATATAGCAGGCAGAGAGGTGCTGCATAGCAGTCACCTGCGTCATAGATCTCAAAGCTGTTTTACCTGTATGGAGCATCTAATCTCCTCTTTTTTCAGCCCAATTGAGTTTTTTCTGTTGCTCCACAAATCTGATTCTCACAATTGTGTGACAGAGTGCAATTTAGGGTTTAATCCCTGTAAAAAAAAAAAATGTCTGTGGTGCTGCCCAGTTGGGTCCTGCTGCTGTTCCGCAATAGGTCATATTAGTGTGGACTTTAGTGCCTTTTTACCATTTTTCACCTGTTACTCTGTCTCTGTGCTAAATTCAGTGTTATACCACACATTATACAGCTGCCGAAAGAAAAAAAAATGTTTTTCCTGCATACAAATACGCTTTTTCAGTGGCCTTATCATTGCAAAGGGCCTACATGTACCATATACCACCTTTTTTTCTGTCTCTGTGCTAAATTCAGTGTTATACCACACGTTATACACCTGACGGTGTATGAAAGAAAAAAAAAGTTTTTCCTGCGTACAAATACACTTAACAGTGTCCTTATCATTCCAAAGGGCCAACATAAAAGCAAATAGCGTACCATATACTACCTTTTTTTCTGTCTCTGTGCTAAATTCAGTGTTATACCACACGTTATACACCTGCCGGTGTATGAAAGAAAAAAAAAGTTTTTCCTGGTTACAAATACGCTTAACAGTGTCCTTATCATTGCAAAGGGCCTACATACAAGCAAATAGTGTACCATATACAACCTTTTTTTCTGTCTCTGTGCTAAATTCAGTGTTATACCACACGTTATGCACCTGCCAGTGTATGAAAGAAAAAAAAAGTTTTTCCTGGTTACAAATACGCTTAACAGTGGCCTTATCATTGCAAAGGGCCTACATACAAGCAAATAGCGTACCATATACCACCTTTTTTTCTGTCTGTGTGCTAAATTCATTGTTATACCACACGTTATACACCTGCCAGTGTATTAAAGAAAAAAAAAAGTTTTTCCTGCGTACAAATACGCTTAACAGTGGCCTTATCATTGCAAAGGGCCTAAATACAAGCAAATAGCGTACCATATACCACCTTTTTTTCTGTATCTGTGCTAAATTCAGTGTTATACCACACGTTATACACCTGCCGGTGTATTAAAGAAAAAAATAGTTTTTACTGCGTACAAATACGCTTTTTCCGTGGCCTTATCATTGCAAAGGGCCTAAATACAAGCAAGTAGCGTACCATATACTACCTTTTCTCTTTCTCTGTGCTAAATTCAGTGTTATACCACACGTTATACACCTGCCGGTGTATTCAAGAAAAAAAAAGTTTATCCTGCATACAAATACGTTTTTTCAGTGGCCTTATCATTGCAAAGGGCCTACATACAAGCAAATAGCGTACCATATACCACCTTTTTTTCTGTGTCTCTATTAAATTCAGTGTTATACCACACTTTATACACCTGCCGGTGTATTAAAGAAAAATAAAGTTTTTCCTGCGTACAAATACGCTTTTTCAGTGGTCTTATCATTGCATAGGGCCTATATACAAGCAAATAGCGTACCATATACTACCTTTTTTTCTGTCTCTGTGCTAAATTAAGTGTTATACCACACGTTATACACCTGCCGGTTTATAAAAGAAAAAAAAAGTTTTTCCTGCGTACAAATACGCTTTTTCCATGGCCTTATAATTGCAAAGGGCCTACGTACAAGCAAATAGCGTACCATATACTACCTTTTTTTCTGTCTCTGTGCTAAATTCAGTGTTATACCACACGTTATACACCTGCCGATGTATTAAAGAAAAAAAAAAGTTTTTCCTGCTTACAAATACGCTTTTTCAGTGGCCTTACCATTGCAAAGGGCCTACATACAAGCAAATAGCGTGCCATATACTCCCTTTTTTTCTGTCTCTGTGCTAAATTCAGTGTTATACCACACAGTATACACCTGCCGGTGTATGAAAGAAAAAAAAAAAGTTTTTCCTGCGTACAAATACGCTTAACAGTGGCCTTATCATTGCAAAGAGCCTAAATACAAGCAAGTAGCGTACCATATTCTACCTTTTTTCTGTCTCTGTGCTAAATTCAGTGTTATACCACACGTTATACACCTGACGGTGTATGAAAGAAAAAAAAAGTTTTTCCTGCGTACAAATACACTTAACAGTGTCCTTATCATTCCAAAGGGCCAACATAAAAGCAAATAGCGTACCATATACTACCTTTTTTTCTGTCTCTGTGCTAAATTCAGTGTTATACCACACGTTATACACCTGCCGGTGTATGAAAGAAAAAAAAAGTTTTTCCTGGTTACAAATACGCTTAACAGTGTCCTTATCATTGCAAAGGGCCTACATACAAGCAAATAGTGTACCATATACAACCTTTTTTTCTGTCTCTGTGCTAAATTCAGTGTTATACCACACGTTATGCACCTGCCAGTGTATGAAAGAAAAAAAAAGTTTTTCCTGGTTACAAATACGCTTAACAGTGGCCTTATCATTGCAAAGGGCCTACATACAAGCAAATAGCGTACCATATACCACCTTTTTTTCTGTCTGTGTGCTAAATTCATTGTTATACCACACGTTATACACCTGCCAGTGTATTAAAGAAAAAAAAAAGTTTTTCCTGCGTACAAATACGCTTAACAGTGGCCTTATCATTGCAAAGGGCCTAAATACAAGCAAATAGCGTACCATATACCACCTTTTTTTCTGTATCTGTGCTAAATTCAGTGTTATACCACACGTTATACACCTGCCGGTGTATTAAAGAAAAAAATAGTTTTTACTGCGTACAAATACGCTTTTTCCGTGGCCTTATCATTGCAAAGGGCCTAAATACAAGCAAGTAGCGTACCATATACTACCTTTTCTCTTTCTCTGTGCTAAATTCAGTGTTATACCACACGTTATACACCTGCCGGTGTATTCAAGAAAAAAAAAGTTTATCCTGCATACAAATACGTTTTTTCAGTGGCCTTATCATTGCAAAGGGCCTACATACAAGCAAATAGCGTACCATATACCACCTTTTTTTCTGTGTCTGTATTAAATTCAGTGTTATACCACACTTTATACACCTGCCGGTGTATTAAAGAAAAATAAAGTTTTTCCTGCGTACAAATACGCTTTTTCAGTGGTCTTATCATTGCATAGGGCCTATATACAAGCAAATAGCGTACCATATACTACCTTTTTTTCTGTCTCTGTGCTAAATTAAGTGTTATACCACACGTTATACACCTGCCGGTTTATAAAAGAAAAAAAAAGTTTTTCCTGCGTACAAATACGCTTTTTCCATGGCCTTATAATTGCAAAGGGCCTACGTACAAGCAAATAGCGTACCATATACTACCTTTTTTTCTGTCTCTGTGCTAAATTCAGTGTTATACCACACGTTATACACCTGCCGATGTATTAAAGAAAAAAAAAAAGTTTTTCCTGCTTACAAATACGCTTTTTCAGTGGCCTTACCATTGCAAAGGGCCTACATACAAGCAAATAGCGTGCCATATACTCCCTTTTTTTCTGTCTCTGTGCTAAATTCAGTGTTATACCACACGGTATACACCTGCCGGTGTATGAAAGAAAAAAAAAAAGTTTTTCCTGCGTACAAATACGCTTAACAGTGGCCTTATCATTGCAAAGAGCCTAAATACAAGCAAGTAGCGTACCATATTCTACCTTTTTTCTGTCTCTGTGCTAAATTCAGTGTTATACCACACGTTATACACCTGCCGGTGTATTAAAGAAAAAAAAGTTTTTCCTGAGTACAAATACACTTAACAGTGGCCTTATCATTGCAAAGGGCCTACATACAACCAAATAGCTTACCATATACCACCTTTTTTTCTGTCTCTGTGCTAAATTCAGTGTTATACAACACGTTATACACCTGCCGATGTATTAAAGAAAAAAAAAAGGTTTTCCTGTGTACAAATACGCGTTTTCAGTGGCCTTATCATTGCAAAGGGCCTACATACAAGCAAATAGCGTACTATATACTACCTTTTTTTCTGTCTCTGTGCTAAATTAAGTGTTATGCCACACGTTATACACCTGCCGGTGTATTAAAGAAAAAAAAAAGTTTTTCATGCGTACAAATACGCTTAACAGTGGCCTTATCATTGCAAAGGGCCTAAATACAAGCAAGTAGCGTACCATATACTACCTTTTTTCTGTCTTTGTGCTAAATTAAGTGTTATACCACACGTTATACACCCGCCGGTGTATTAAAGAAAAAAAAAATGTTTTTCCTGCGTACAAATACGCTTTTTCAGTGGCCTTATCATTGCAAAGGGCCTACATACAAGCAAATAGCGTACCATATACTACCTTTTTTTCTGTCTCTGTGCTAAATTAAGTGTTATACCACACGTTATACACCTGCCGGTTTATGAAAGAAAAAAAAAGTTTTTCCTGCGTACAAATACGCTTTTTCCGTGGCCTTATAATTGCAAAGGGCCTACATACAAGCAAATAGCGTACCATATACTACCTTTTTTTCTGTCTCTGTGCTAAATTCAGTGTTATACCACACGTTATACACCTGCCGATGTATTAAAGAAAAAAAAAAGTTTTTCCTGCTTACAAATACGCTTTTTCAGTGGCCTTACCATTGCAAAGGGCCTACATACAAGCAAATAGCGTGCCATATACTCCCTTTTTTTCTGTCTCTGTGCTAAATTCAGTGTTATACCACACGTTATACACCTGCCGGTGTATGAAAGAAAAAAAAAAAGTTTTTCCTGCGTACAAATACGCTTAACAGTGGCCTTATCATTGCAAAGGGCCTAAATACAAGCAAGTAGCGTACCATATTCTACCTTTTTTCTGTCTCTGTGCTAAATTCAGTGTTATACCACACGTTATACACCTGCCGGTGTATTAAAGAAAAAAAAAGTTTTTCCTGCGTACAAATACGCTTTTTCCGTGGCCTTATCATTGCAAACGGCCTACATACAAGCAAATAGCGTACCATATACCACCTTTTTTTCTGTCTCTGTGCTAAATTCAGTGTTATACCACACGTTATACACCTGCCGATGTATTAAAGAAAAAAAAAGTTTTTCCTGCGTACAAATACGCTTTTTCCGTGGCCTTATCATTGCAAAGGGCCTACATACAAGCAAATAGCGTACCATATACCACCTTTTTTTCTGTCTCTGTGCTAAATTCAGTGTTATACCACACATTATACACCTGCCGGTGTATTAAAGAAAAAAAAAGTTTTTCCTGCGTACAAATACGCTTAACAGTGGCCTTATCATTGCAAAGGGCCTAAATACAAGCAAGTAGCGTACCATATTCTACCTTTTTTCTGTCTCTGTGCTAAATTCAGTGTTATACCACACGTTATACACCTGCCGGTGTATTAAAGAAAAAATTTTTTTTTCCTGCGTACGAATACGCTTTTTCAGTGGCCTTATCATTGCAAAGGGCCTTAATACAAGCAAATAGTGTACTATATACTACCTTTTTTCTGTCTCTGTGCTAAATTCAGTGTTATACCACACGTTATACACCTGCCAGTGTATTAAAGAAAGAAAAAAGTTTTTCCTGCGAACAAATATGCTTTTTCAGTGGCCTTATCATTGCAAAGGGCCTACATACAAGCAAATAGCGTACCATATACTACCTTTGTTTCTGTCTCTGTGCTAAATTAAGTGTTATACCACACGTTATACACCTGCCAGTGTATGAAAGAAAAAAAAAAGTTTTTCCTGCGTACAAATACGCTTAACAGTGGCCTTATCATTGCAAAGGGCCTAAATACAAGCAAGTAGCGTACCATATACTACCTTTTCTCTTTCTCTGTGCTAAATTCAGTGTTATACCACACGTTATACACCTGCCGGTGTATTCAAGAAAAAAAAAGTTTATCCTGCATACAAATACGTTTTTTCAGTGGCCTTATCATTGCAAAGGGCCTACATACAAGCAAATAGCGTACCATATACCACCTTTTTTTCTGTGTCTGTGTTAAATTCAGTGTTATACCACACTTTATACACCTGCCGGTGTATTAAAGAAAAATAAAGTTTTTCCTGCGTACAAATACGCTTTTTCAGTGGTCTTATCATTGCAAAGGGCCTAAATACAAGCAAATAGCGTACCATATACTACCTTTTTTTTCTGTCTCTGTGCTAAATTCAGTGTTATCCAACACGTTATACACCTGCCGGTGTATTAAAGACAAATACGCTTAATAGTGCACTCATCATTGCAAAGGGCTTACATACAACCAAGTAGTGTACTATTTAGTACCTGTATTTCTGTCTCTGTGCTAAATTCAGTGCAATTCCACACATTAGTATACACCGGCTGGTGTATACAACAAAAAAAAGAGTTTTTTTTCTGCATATAAATACGCTTAACAGTGCGATCATCTTTGCAAAGGGCATACATAGAACCAAGTAGTGTACTATTTACTACCTGTTATTCTGTCTAGGGCCTATATACTTTGAAAGGACAGCCGTAAGTAATCGCCTGCTGCTGTTCTATACCCTCATAAACGCACTAAGTATGTCAGGCAGGGAAGTGCCAGAACGTGCACAGAGAAGGGGCAGAGGCCTACATACATCAGGCAGAGTTGACAGCAGGCTTGGGGCGAGTGGCAGCAGGAGTCGCAGCAATAGGCCTGAGCTCTCGTTAACACCCAGCGGTCGTGTCGTCGACCCATCTCTCCTAGTCAATTGGTTTGCACACTCATCCCCATCATCACAAGCGACATCTCACAACCCCAGTCAAGAGTAGGTGGGTTCCTCAGACACAACCCTCAGTTGGCATGGCCCGAGAGCAGTCCCCGTAATCCCATTGCCTTTGTCCTATGCTGTTAACTCTCCAAAAGAAGTATCTCACCATCAGTGACGTGCACACATCTTTTGATGATGATGAAGCCGATCGCAATTGGGAGCCGGGTGCAGAAGCCGGGGCTTCATCATCATCAGGAGAAGAGATTTGCTCTTTGTCTATGAGGCAGCAAGGCGGTAGCACGGTTGGCAATCAGCATGGTGGTGGCAGTAGTGGAAATTCAGGAGCCAAATGTGCCAGGGGGAGACCACCTGCTTCGCGGCAAGCTACCATTCAGGGAGGTAGTGGAACAGGGGTTCCTGGAGACGGCGCCAATAGCAGTGAAATAGTGCGGACTGCGGGTGGGAAAATCAGATACTCTGCGGTGTGGTTGTTCTTCATAAAGAATCCGGAGGACCTTAGCGTAGTCACATGTAAAATCTGTCGGCAGAAGCGAAGCGTGGCCAGGGTCCCAATCTCGGCACCACAGCCCTGCGTCAACACATGATTCGCCACCATAAAGCGGCCTGGGATAACCGTGGCTCCGATGTAATGGTCCAGCCTGCCACATCACCCAGTGGCCATCCGCTCCCTCCGTCATCCAGCCAAGGCTCCACCACCTCAGCCGAAGGGAGCATTGTGTCAAATCCTCCTTCTGGCGCTCCTGCTTCTTCCGCTTTTTGTCAGCCATTCCGCCAACAATCGATCGGCGAAGCCATGTCCAAGAGACAACAGTATGCGCCCACTCATCCAACGGCGCAGAAGTTGAATGTGCTCCTGTCCAAGTTGCTGGTGTTGCAGTCCCTCCCTTTCCAACTGGTGGACTCTGCAGCTTTCAGGGAATTGATGGCTTGTGCTGAGCCTAGGTGGAGAGTCCCAAGCCGTCATTTCTTTGCGAAGAAGGCAGTACCAGCCCTGCATAAGTTTGTACAAGAGAAGGTGGGCCAGTCCTTGAGCCTGTCGGTGTGTTCAAAAGTGCCCGGCAGCACCGACGTGTGGAGCTGTAACTACGGGCAGGGACAATACATGTCTTTTACGGCCCACTGGGTAAATGTTGTTCCTGTACAGCCACAACAGCAACTTGGACATGTCACACCGCTTCCTCCTCCACGCTCTCGCTCCCAGGCAGTTGGTCCTTTTACAGTGTGCGCCTCCTCCTCCTCCTACCCCGTGTCCTCGGCCTCCACTGCACGTCCAAATCTCGGTGGCCCTTCATCGTACCACGTGTGTAGGGCACAGCGGTGTCAAGCCGTCCTTCACATGGTTTGCCTTGGCGAACGGAGTCACACAGGGGAGGAACTGCTAAAGTTCATTAGGGAAGAAATCAGAATATGGCTTACTCCACAAAATCTGGGAACCACAATGTGACCGACAATGGGAAGAACATTGTGGCCGCGCTGCGACAAGGAAGTGTGAACCATTCGCCCTGCATGGCACACGTGTTGAATCTGGTTGTCAAGAAGTTCATCAAGTCTTCACCCCATTTGCAAGACGTCCTGACAATGGCAAGGAAACTGTGCATGCACTTCAGCCACTCGTACTCCGCCAAGCACACTTTGCTTGAGCTGCAGCGTCAGAACGGTATCCCACAACATAGTCTCATTTGTGACGTTGCCACACGTTGGAATTTCACCCTCCATATGTTGGACAGACTATACGAACAAAGAAAAGCCAGCACGGATTTTTTGATGATACAAGCAGATAGGAGTACTCCCCTGTGTAACTTCAATGTGAACGAGTGGCAGCTCATACGTGACACCTGCCGTTTGCTGAGGCCCTTTGAGGAAGCCACATTTTTTGTTAGTCGCTTGAATTACGCCATGAACGACGTAATTCCACTCCTATATTTACTCAAAAAAATGATTGAAAACATGGCTGGTCACGGCAATGGAGACGTTGCGCCTACATCAGAAGGCTACATGAGTCCTGTGGGGGATGAACTGGAGGAGGATGATGAGGGGCAGAGCGGAGCACAGTTTACAGTGGATGAGATGGCTGGTGTTTCTGGTCATTGGACAGGAGAGGAGGAGCAGGAGCAGCCAGAGGAGCTGGAGGGTTATTACGAGGGAGGCGAGACAGAGGACCCAGACACACCATGGCAGTATGCAGTGGAGATGGAGGCAGGTAGTCCCAGCGAGTCACTGTCACAAATGGCACGATGCATGCTGAGTTGCTTGCGTAGTGACCCCCGAATTGTCAAAATTCGTCAGCGCGATGACTTCTGGATCTCCACCTTATTAGACCCTCGCTACCGGCCCAGAATGGGGGCCTTTTTTACACCCACTGAGAGGGAGGACAAACTGACCTACTTCAGGGAGCTTCTACGTAGTCGGTTGGCCGATGCCTATCGGCCACATGGTCCATCCGCTCGCAGGTCTGACTCGGGGGGCCCTCTGCGCTCACCTTCCACTGCCACGGCTGCTGGGGAGGGGAGGGGTGGCAGGAGCCGTACCGGCTCAATCAGCAGCAGCCTGAGTCTACAGTCGCTGATTAGTAGCTTCCTTCAGCCACATAGTGAAGCTACTCATCAGCAGCAGGTGGACATGGAGCAGGACCTGAACCAGCAGGTGGTGGCTTACCTCGACATGACCCTGCCAACAACCGTTGAAGATCCGCTGGACTTCTGGGCAGCCAAACTCGATTTATGGCCGCAACTAGCGGAGTTTGCCCTGGAAAAGCTGTCCTGCCCGGCCAGTAGCGTGCCATCAGAGCGGGTGTTTAGTGCGGCCGGGGCCATAGTCACCCCAAGGCAAACTCGTCTGTCCACTAAAAATGTGGAGAGACTGACGTTTGTCAAGATGAATCAGGGATGGATCAGCCAGGATTTCCAGCCACCAATGACAGATGGGTCTGAGTAGATTGACCATGCTCCTACAATAAAATTTTCTCTATTGTGGTTGGTTATGAAACCCTCTGGGGCAGACCTGGGCATTGTACGGCCCGCTTGCCACATGCGGCCCTTTGATTGGCTCCGACCGGCCCGCGCTGATTGGGGGACGACTATGCTGCCTAACCTGGGGGACAACTATGCTCCTAATCTGGGTGACATTTATCCTGCCTAATCTGGGGGACAACTATGCTCCTTATCTGGGGGACAACTATGCTTCTAATGTGGGGGAAAACTATGCTCCTAATCTGGGGGACAACTAAAATCCTAATCTGGGGGACATCTATGCTGCCTACTCTGGGGGACAAGTATGCTCCTAATCTGGGGGACATCTATGCTGCCTAATCTGGGGGACATCTATGCTGCCTAATCTGGGTGACATCTATGCTACCTAATCTGGGTGACAACTATGCTCCTTATCAGGGGGACAACTATGCTCTTAATCTGGGGGACATCTAAGATCCTAATCTGGTGGACATCTATGCTGCCTAATCTGGTGGATATCTATGCTGCCTAATCTGGGGGACATCTATGCTGCCAACTCTGGGGGACACATATGCTCCTAATCTGGGGGACATCTATGCTGCCTAATCTGGCTGACATCTATGCTGCCTAATCTGGGGGACAACTATGCTCCTAATCTGGTGGACATCTATGCTGCCTAATCTGGGGGACATCTATGCTGCCTAATCTGGGTGACATCTATGCTGCCTAATCTGGGGGACATCTATGCTGCCTAATCTGGGGGACAAGTATGCTCCTAATCCGGGGGACATCTATGCTGCCTACTCTGGGGGACAAGTATGCTCCTAATCTGGGGGACATCTATGCTGCCTACTCTGGGGGACAAGTATGCTCCTAATCTGGGGGACATCTATGCTGCCTAATCTGGGGGACATCTATGCTGCCTAATCTGGCTGACATCTATGCTGCCTAATCTGGGGGACAACTATGCTCCTAATCTGGGGGACATCTATGCTGCCTAATCTGGGGGACATCTATGCTGCCTAATCTGTGTGGCATCTATGCTGCCTAATCTGGGGGACTAGTATGCTCCTAATCCGGGGGACATCTATGCTGCCTACTCTGGGGGACAAGTATGCTCCTAATCTGGGGGACATCTATGCTGCCTACTCTGGGGAACAAGTATGCTCCTAATCTGGGGGACATCTATGCTGCCTAATCTGGGTGACATCTATGCTGCCTAATCTGGGGGACAACTATGCTCCTAATCTGGGGGACATCTATGCTGCCTAATCTGGGGGATATCTATGCAGCCTAATCTGGGTGACATCTATGCTGCCTAATCTGGGGGACATCTATGCTGCCTAATCTGGGGGACAAGTATGCTCCTAATCCGGGGGACAGCTATGCTGCCTACTCTGGGGGACAAGTATGCTCCTAATCTGGGGGACATCTATGCTGCCTAATCTGGGTGACATCTATGCTGTCTAATCTGGGGGACATCTATGCTGCCTAATCTGGGGGACAAGTATGCTCCTAATCCGGGGGACATCTCTGCTGCCTACTCTGGGGGACAAGTATGCTCCTAATCTGGGGGGACATCTATGCTGCCTAATCTGGGGGACAACTATGCTCCTTATCTGGGGGACAACTATGCTCCTAATCTGGGGGACAACTAAGATCCTAATCTGGTGGACATCTATGCTGCCTAATCTGGGGGACAAGTATGCTCCTAATCTGGGGGACATATATGCTGCCTACTCTGGGGGACAAGTATGCTCCTAATCTGGGGGACATCTATGCTGCCTAATCTGGGGGACATCTATGCTGCCTAATCTTGGTGACATATATGCTGCCTAATCTGGCGGACAACCATGCTCCTTATCTGGGGGACAACTATGCTCCTAATCTGGGGGACAACTAAACTCCTAATCTGGTGGACATCTATGCTGCCTTATCTGGGGGACAAGTATGCTCCTAATCTGGGGGACATCTATGCTGCCTACTCTGGGGGACAACTATGCTCCTAATCTGGGGGACATCTATGCTGCCTAACCTGGGTGACATCTATGCTGCCTAATCTGGGGGACATCTATGCTGCCTAATCTGGGGGACAAGTATGCTCCTAATCTGGGGGACATCTATACTGCCTACTCTGGGGGACAAGCATGCTCCTAATCTGGGGGACATCTATGCTGCCTACTCTGGGGGACAAGTATGCTCCTAATCTGGGGGACATCTATGCTGCCTAATCTGGGTCACATATTTGCTGCCTAATCTGGGGGACATATATGCTGCCTAATCTGGGGGACAAGTATGCTCCTAATCTGGGGGACATCTATACTGCCTACTCTGGGGGACAAGTATGCTCCTAATCTGGGGGACATCTATGCTGCCTACTCTGGGGGACAAGTATGCTCCTAATCTGGGGGACATCTATGCTGCCTAATCTGGGTCACATATTTGCTGCCTAATCTGGGGGACATCGATGCTGCCTAATCTGGGGGACAAGTATGCTCCTAATCCGGGGGACATCTATGCTGCCTACTCTGGGGGACAAGTATGCTCCTAATCTGGGGGACATCTATGCTGCCTAATCTGGGGGACAAGTATGCTCCTAATCCGGGGGACATCTCTGCTGCCTACTCTGGGGGACAAGTATGCTCCTAATCTGGGGGGACATCTATGCTGCCTAATCTGGGGGACAACTATGCTCCTTATCTGGGGGACAACTATGCTCCTAATCTGGGGGACAACTAAGATCCTAATCTGGTGGACATCTATGCTGCCTAATCTGGGGGACAAGTATGCTCCTAATCTGGGGGACATATATGCTGCCTACTCTGGGGGACAAGTATGCTCCTAATCTGGGGGACATCTATGCTGCCTAATCTGGGGGACATCTATGCTGCCTAATCTTGGTGACATATATGCTGCCTAATCTGGCGGACAACCATGCTCCTTATCTGGGGGACAACTATGCTCCTAATCTGGGGGACAACTAAACTCCTAATCTGGTGGACATCTATGCTGCCTTATCTGGGGGACAAGTATGCTCCTAATCTGGGGGACATCTATGCTGCCTACTCTGGGGGACAACTATGCTCCTAATCTGGGGGACATCTATGCTGCCTAACCTGGGTGACATCTATGCTGCCTAATCTGGGGGACATCTATGCTGCCTAATCTGGGGGACAAGTATGCTCCTAATCTGGGGGACATCTATACTGCCTACTCTGGGGGACAAGTATGCTCCTAATCTGGGGGACATCTATGCTGCCTACTCTGGGGGACAAGTATGCTCCTAATCTGGGGGACATCTATGCTGCCTAATCTGGGTCATATATTTGCTGCCTAATCTGGGGGACATATATGCTGCCTAATCTGGGGGACAAGTATGCTCCTAATCTGGGGGACATCTATACTGCCTACTCTGGGGGACAAGTATGCTCCTAATCTGGGGGACATCTATGCTGCCTACTCTGGGGGACAAGTATGCTCCTAATCTGGGGGACATCTATGCTGCCTAATCTGGGTCACATATTTGCTGCCTAATCTGGGGGACATCGATGCTGCCTAATCTGGGGGACAAGTATGCTCCTAATCCGGGGGACATCTATGCTGCCTACTCTGGGGGACAAGTATGCTCCTAATCTGGGGGACATCTATGCTGCCTACTCTGGGGGACAAGTATGCTCCTAATCTGGGGGACATCTATGCTGCCTAATCTGGGTCACATATTTGCTGCCTAATCTGGGGGACATCTATGCTGCCTAATCTGGGGGACAAGTATGCTCCTAATCTGGGGGACATCTATGCTGCCTACTCTGGGGGACAAGTATGCTCCTAATCTGGGGGACATCTATGCTGCCTAATCTGGGGGACAACTATGCTCCTTATCTGGGGGACAACTATGCTCCTAATCTGAGGGACATGTATGCTGCCTAATCTGGGTGACATCTATGATGCCTAATCTGGGGGACAACTATGCTCCTAATATGGGGAAAACTGATGCTTCTGGCCTTGGGCCTATAATTTTTTGAAGTTTAGCAGTAGCTAAATATATGCTTAATGCAAATGTCAACATTGATCTTTAAATGTAAGGCGTTATGAAAATTTCTTGGGTACTGCAAATGCATGATCCAGACTCATTCTGTGTCTTTCAGGAACTACTTGCCTCCCTGGTGCCTCTGGCCTTGGGCCTTAAATTTTTGGATGTTAAATTCTCGGAGGTCGTCCAGGGCCTTCTCCTACCCCACCTGGGCCGATCCGAAGACCTCACTAACCAACTCACAAACTAATCCAATCGCTGTTAGCGACGGGCGGTGTGTACATAGGGCAGGGACTTAATCAACGCCAGCTTATGACCCTCACTTACTGGTAATTCCTCGTTTTAAGGTTAAATAATTGCAATCCCAGATCCCTATCACGAACTGGTTTCAGCGTGCAACACGCACCTGTCCTTGAAAGATAGAGACACGCTAATCCGTTCAGTGGAGCTCTAGTGCGGCCCAGGACATCTGAGGCCATAACACACCTGTTATTGCTCGATCTCGCAATTGATCGGGCAAGGTAAGGGGTTATTAAAGCCACTTGGGTACTGCTGAGGCCTACTCCTGACTGCTCCTGGTGCAATGTATGGGGTAATTAAATACTCTTGGGTAGTGTTAAACTTACTGATAATTTTATCAGTAATAAAATTGAATTTTGCAGAATGCTAACCGTTTGTTGCGTGTGATTTTTTAATGAAAAAAAAATATATATGGAGAGGGATCAACTCTGCTTAATAATTTTTGGCGATTAGAATCCTTTTGTGATCTGATCTTTTGGAGACAGATGCGCTTACACACATGTAATAATTTTTTTAACCAAATTTCAAACATTGTGTGGTTTATTATTTTTGAGAAGAATGTCTTTTGGTGGTCCATCGTCCTGCATTATAGAGTCTTCTAAACTGCTGTATATGCACTTGTTTTAAAAAAAACTGGTATTTTGTCAGACAATTTCAATAAAATTTTGCGTTTTTTTGGGGTCGATTGTGAAGCCCGGGTGTGTACTCGTACATCAGCCAACTCCAGGCTGTGTCTTTCAGGCAATCTATGGGTTCCTTATGCTGCAGAGGTGGGGCCTGGGTCTGGGAATTTAAAATTTTTGGATTGCGGGTGCTACCAAAAAAGATGGACACACCCTAATCCGTTTAGTGGAGCGTGCCTGTTGCCCCGGACATCTGAGGGAATAACACACCTGTTATTGCTCGATCTCAGGAGAAGGGGGGTTCATCATCGGGATAAGAGAGTTGCAGGTTGCCCTTGAGTCAGCGGTAGCACGGTTGGCATTCAGCGTGGTGTGGCAGTAGTGGAAATTCTGGAGCCAAACGTGCCCGGGGGAGACCACCTGCTTCGCGGCAGCTTACCTTTCCGGGAGTTAGCGGGTTACCAGCACCGGTCGATGAAAGATAGAGACACGCTAATTTGTTCAGAGGAGCGCGCCTGCGGCCCCGGTAATCTGAGGGCATAACACACCTGGTATTGCTCGATCTCGCAATTGATCGTGCAAAGGTAGGGGGTTATTAAAGCCTCTTGGGTACTGCTGAGGCCTACTCCTGACTGCTCCTGGTGTAATGTATGGGGTAATTAAACACTCTCGGGTAGTGTTTTTTTTTTTATTTACTGATAATTTTATCGGTAATAAAATTGAATTTTCCAGAATGCTAATCGTTACACAACGGAACGCTTGTTGCGTGTGATTTTTTAATGAAAATTTTAAAAAATAAATAAATACGGACAGGGATTAACTCTGCTTCATGATTTTGGGCGAAAAAAGTCCTTTGGTGATCTGATCTTTTGGAGACAGATGCGCTTACACACATATTGAATTCGTTTTTGTAAAAAACATTTTAAACATTGTGTGGTTTATTTTTTGGGAGAAGAATGTCTTCGGGTGGTCCACCGTCCTGCATTATAGAGTCTTGTGAACTGTTGGATATGCGCTTGTTCTTACACAAAGGTATTTCTTGAAAACATTTCTAAAATGTTGTTGTTTGTACTGGTGCATCAGCCAACTCCAGGCTGTTTCCTTCAGGCAATATATGGGTTCCTGATGCCGCAGAGGTGGGGCCTGGGTCTGGAAATTTCTAATTTTTGGATAGCGGGTGCTACCTATGAGAAAACTTTGGCAAAAATTTCATATATTGTGTTGTTTTTTGGGGGGGGGGGATTGTGAAGCCCTGGTGTGTAGTGTACTAGTGTATCAGCCAACTCCACGCTGTGTCATTCAGCCACTAAATGGTCTCCTCTTGCTGCCAACATGTCCACGCTGTGTCATTCAGCCACTATATGGTGTCCTCATGCTGCCAACACCTCCACGCTGTGCCATTCTGCCACTACATGGTGTCCTAATGCTGCCAACACCTCCACGCTGTGCCATTCAGCCACTATATGGTGTCCTCATGCTGCCAACACCTCCATGCTGTCCCATACAGCCACTATATGGTGTCCTCATGCTGCCAACACCTCCACGCTGTGCCATTCAGCTACTATATGGTGTCCTCATGCTGCCAACACCTCCACGCTGTGCCATTCAGCAACTACATGGTGTCCTCATGCTGCCAACACCTCCACGCTGTGCCATTCAGCCACTATATGGTGTCCTCATGCTGCTAACACCTCCACGCTGTGCCATTCAGCCACTATATGGTGTCCTCATGCTGCCAACACCTCCACGCGATGCCATTCAGCCACAATATGGTGTCCTCATGCTGCCAACACCTCCACGCTGTGCCATTCAGCCACTATATGGTGTCCTCATGCTGCCAACACCTCCACGCTGTGCCATTCAGCCACTATATGGTGTCCTCATGCTGCCAACACCTCCACGCTGTGCCATTCAGCCACTATATGGTGTCCTCATGCTGCCAACACCTCCACGCAATGCCATTCAGCCACTATATGGTGTCCTCATGCTGCCAACACCTCCACACGATGCCATTCAGCCACAATATGATGTCCTCATGCTGCCAACACCTCCATGCTATGTCATTCAGTCGCTATATGGTCTCCTGACACTGATGCCATCACCAGGCTCTGTCATTGTGCTGCTGTGTGGTAGTGATTCTAAGAGCCATGCCGGTAATCTGCATGCCATTCTGAATAACAGTATAATTTCACTACCCCAGCACACTCCATATGCGTTTTAGGACACAGCAAAGTGTTCTATACCCCTATAGAGTCTGTATGTAGGCTAGAAATAGCCTTTTTTTAACCCCTTCAGGACCAAGCCCATTTTGGCCTTAAGGACCCGAGTGTTTTTCCAACATCTGACCACTGTCACTTTACGTTCAATACTTTTTTATTATTAAGAAATTTTCGTTCAAGTGACACAAAATAAGTATCGAGATAAAACAAGCATCGAGACAGGCGCAGCTGTCTTATAGATAACGGCAGAAATTAAACAGTGGGACAGGCGCAGCTGTCATAGAAAAATTATAACATAGAACTCAACAAAATCAATGGGGTAAACCAAAGGGAGGACAAGTAGGTGTTGTGCAATATAAAAATCAAATGTGCAATACCTGTACTAATGGAAATGAGTGTAGATCTGGAATGGTGTACTTACGGAGAACGGTCTTGTGCCCATATAAAGATGTAATCAGATGGGGAATGTTAATGAGTTGGTATAATGAGGAGCTTTATTAAATGAGGTATGGGTATTGATTCATCGTCAAATCAAATATCCTTGCAATGTGTGGATGTAAGCCAGACTGCCCATCTAGCAGAGAAGTGTTTCAGTCTCTGAGATCCCATAGCAATTATTTTCTCATAGGAATAAGTAGTGTTAAGCTTACCTATTAATGAGTCTAGTGATGGCGTGGCTGCAGTTTTCCAGAAGCTAGTAAGGAGTACCTTGGCTGTGATGCAAAAAATGCAAAAAAAGTCTCTATGTTGTGGGAGTATTTTATCTATGTTCAGAAATAATAGGACCAAGTCCGGGGACCATGGGAAGCGATATGGGAGGATGGAGAATAAAAGCTGTTTACAAGCGTTCCAGAAATGTGATATAAGGGGGCAGGACCATAAAATGTGGTATAATGAGCCTTTCTGACCGCAACCACGCCAGCACAGCGGAGAAGAGTTTGGGTAAGCTAGCGAAATTTTGTCTGGAGTGAAATACCAGCGGAGGACTGTTTTATAGTAAGATTCTAAGTACGAAGAGCATTGTAGGGCCCTATTCGCACTTCGGAGGGACCTTTGCCAGTCTGGTAGTTCAATGGATCTATCTAAATCCCTATCCCACAATCGTAGTGGGTAACTTTTGACTAAATTGTCTGAATCCATGAGCATAGTGTAAAGTGGCCGGAGGCCTTTGCCTGTGGATTGAAAATATTTCAAGACTTGTGTGTGCAGGCCTATCGAGGGTGTTGTCAGACTAGAGAGGAAGTGGCGGATTCTAAGATATTTGTAAAAGTCAGATTTGTGTATGTTATATAGACCCTGGATAATGTCAAAGGGAAGGAGCACATTTTGTCTATAAAGAAGTCCCGCGTGTGTGATGCCTTGAGTTATCCAGTTGTGGAGAGGGATGTCAATTAGATGGGATTGGATTACCGATAGGGGTATATCATGGGGTCCTAATGTCCAAGGACAATTTAGTTTATTAAGGAAGGTACGCCATGCAGAGAAGGAGGCTGAAATAACTGGGTTGGAAACGTTGGGTGGGGGCAGCTTCCAAATAGGAAAAAGTAGTAAGTCCTGTAACGTACATGGGGAAACAGCTTGACGCTCAATGAGTAACCAGGGGAACAGGTTGTCCGATGACCACCAATGCTTAAGTTGTGCCACAAGAGTGGCAATATAATAACCCTGTATATTAGGGATGCCCAGGCCTCCCGCCAGTTTGGAGCGTAGTAAAAGGGATGCTGCTAATCTAGGCTTTTTTTCTGCCCAAACAAAGTTGGACAGGATACGTTGGGCTTTGACAAAGAAGGAATTAGGAAGAGGGATAGGCAGTGTGCGGAAAAGGTAAAGAAGTTTGGGGAGGAGAAACATTTTAAACGTGGAAATTCTACCAGTCCATGATATGTCATGGCGCGAAAGGTGATTAGCTTCCATAGAGAGGGAGGTGAGTAGAGGATCATAGTTAAACTTGTATAACGTGTCCGTAGGGTATGAAATGTGGGTACCCAGGTAGTCAATATGCGAGGACCGCCAATCAAATTGATGTGTGGTTTTCAATTTGGATAATATCCTAGCGGGGAGATTAAGAGGCAATGCTTGGGTCTTCAGGGTATTGAGCTTATAATAGGATAGGGCACCGAATTCCGTTATGTTATCTAAGACTGCAGGTAGGGAGGACGACGGATCTCCTAAGGTAAGGACCACATTGTCCGCATACAGCGAGATGGTGTGGGGCGTAGGGCCAATAGGTATGCCCGATATTCTATTATCTAGACGGATGGCTTGAGCTAATGGTTCTATAGAGAGAATGTAGATGAGGGGTGAAAGCGGGCAACCCTGACGGGAACCATTAGTTATCTCGAATTCATCAGAGAGAGTGCCATTGACCAACACCCTAGCTGTAGGTCCAGAATATAAAGCTGAGATCGCAGACAAAATATGTCCTGCGAAGCCCAGTCGTTTCAGAACCGCAAAAGCATAAGACCATTTGAGACGATCGAACGCTTTTTCTGCGTCGAGCGCCAGGACCACCGCGGGAGTTTTATGAGACTCAATCTGATGAAATATATGTATAAGTCTTCTGGTATTGTCCGAAGTTTGGCGTCCAGTTATGAAACCAGATTGGTCGGAGCCAACAAGACTAGGCAGGGTAGTAGCAATCCGGGTGGCTAGGAGTATGGCTAATATTTTAATGTCCTGATTCAATAGGGAGATGGGTCTGAAGTTCTGTGGTACATCTGAGGATTTACCTGGTTTAGGGAGTGTGGTGATGAGGGCCTGTAAGTTTTCTTTGGGGAGGGTACCAGTTGTAAAAGCAGTCATGCAGAAGGAGGCTAGAGAGGGGGCTAAGGAATTACTGTAAACTTTATAGTAAGAGCTATCAAAACCGTCGGGTCCCGGGGCTTTGCCAGAGGGGAGAGAGCGAATCACCTTTTGAATTTCTGAGACAGAGATAGGGTCATTGAGGGCGGAAAGTTGAGTGGGGTTGAGGGAAGGAAGATTTAATCTATTTAGATAGGATTGAACCGCATCAGTGGCGTTAGGGGGTTCTGGTATAGTGGAGTTTAAGTTATAAAGGCTGGCATAAAATGTTTTAAAACCGTCCGCAATATCTTTAGGGGTGTAAAGACGTTTGGCTGTGGTTGGGTGGACAAGTAAAGGGATCTTAGATTTTAGTTGGCGTGATTTAAGGCGGTTGGCTAGAAGTTTGCCAGATTTATTGTCTTGGGCATAATATTTTGCATTAGACTTCCTAAGGGCCTTCTCATATGTAGCCAGCATAAGGCAGCGAAGGTCTCTTCTAAGGGACAGTAATTGAGCAGCCATGGGTTCCGAGGGAGTCGATTTGTTAGCCTTTTCTAAAGTTTCTATTTGAGTCAGTAAGCTACTGAGTTGCTGATCTTTTCGTTTTTTAAGTATGGAGCAATATTTGATGCACATACCTCGGATAACTGCCTTATGGCAGTTCCATACAGTGACCGGGCTGATCTCAGGGTCGCTGTTTAGTAGGAAATAATCTTTGATATCTCGCAAGAGACATTGGGAATACTCCCCGTGGGACAGAAGAAATTGACTGATACGCCACATATATGTAGGTGGCGATGACACAGAATCTGCTAATGAAAGAGAGACTGGGGCATGATCTGACCATGAGATCCTGCCTATGTCGGTTTGTCAAATTGACTGGAGTAGCTGTCTGTCCACGAGGAACATGTCAAACCTAGAGTAAGTATTATGCACTGCAGATAAGTGCGTGTAATCGCTAGCTGAGTCGTGATGTAACCGCCAGACATCATATAAATCATGTTCCCAAGCCCAAGGGGACAATGAAAGGGAGGGGACACGTGAGTGAGAGGTGGAGTCAACTGATGGGTGCATCACTGTATTAAAGTCCCCACATAAAACAAGGGAGCCCCATTTACGCTTATGGCAACGCCTAAGAAGGGAGTTCAGAAACCTAATTTGTCCCGTGTTGGGCGCATATAGAGAAACTAATGTGATAGGCAAGGAGTTAATAGAGCAGTAAAGTATGATAAATCTACCCTTGGCATCTGTCTCTACATGTACCAACTCAAACGATACAGTGTTTCTAATACCTACAAATACACCTCTAGACTTGGAGTTGTGGTGAGAATGAAAAGTATGTGTAAAAGCTGGGTGACGAAGTCTATGAGCGTCCGTGCTAAGTAAATGAGTCTCTTGTGCGCATATTACATCACATTTAAGGGCAAGGACTTCTCTCCAAAAATGAGAGCGCTTATGGGGCACATTTAGACCGTTCGCATTCAAACTAACTATATTTATAACCATAATGCGAGTATTTGTTCAGTAGATAACACAATAAACATTGTATAGAACAGGGAAGAGAGCAACCACTGTCACTTTAAACATTAATAACTCTGGAATGCTTTTAGTTATCATTCTGATTCCGAGAATGTTATTTCGCGACATATTCTACTTTAACATAGTGGTAAAATTTTGTGGTAACTTGCATCCTTTCTTGGTGAAAAATCCCCAAATTTCATGAAAAAATTGAAAATTTAGCATTTTTCTAACTTTGAAGCTCTCTGCTTGTAAGGAAAATGGATATTCCATTTTTTTTTATTATTCACATATACAATATGTCCACTTTATGTTTGCATCATAAAATTTATGAGTTTTTACTTTTGGAAGACACCAGAGGGCTTCAAAGTTCAGCATCAATTTTCCAATTTTTCACAAAATTTTCAAACTAGCTATTTTTCAGGGACTAGTTCAGTTTTGAAGTGGATTTGAAGGGTCTTCATAATAGAAGTACCCCACAAATTACCCCATTATTAAAACTGCACCCCCGAAAGTATTCAAAATGACATTCAGTCAGTGTTTTAACCCTTTAGGTGTTTCACAGGAATAGCAGCAACGTGAAGGAGAAAATTCAAAATCTTCATTTTTTACACTCGCATGCTCTTGTAGACCCAATTTTTGAATTTTTGCAAGGGGTAAAAGGAGAAAATTTTTACTTTCATTTGTAGCCCAATTTCTTTTGAGTAAGCACATAGCTCATATGTCTATGTAAAGTGTTCGGCGGGCGCAGTAGAGGGCTCAGAAGTGAAGGAGCGACAAGGGGATTTTGGAGAGAACATTTTTCTGAAATGATTTTTGGGGGGCATGTCACCTTTAGGAAGCCCCTAGGGTGTCAAAACAGCAAAAAAAAAAACATGGCATACCATTTTGGAAACTCGACCCCTTGGGGAACGTAACAAGGGGTAAAATGAACCTTAATACCCCACAGGGGTTTCACGACTTTTGCATATGTAAAAAAAATAAAAATACTTTACCTAAAATGCTTGGTTTCCCAAAAATTTTACATTTTTAAAAAGGGTAATAGCAGAAAATACCCCCAAAAATTTGAAGCCCAATTTCTCCCGATTCAGAAAACACCCCATATGGGGGTGAAAAGTGCTCTGCTGGCGCACTACAGGTCTCAGAAGAGAAGGAGTCACATTTTGGCTTTTTGGAAGCAAATTTTGCTCTGGGGGCATGCCGCATTTAGGAAGCCCCTATGGTGCCAGGACAGCAAAAAAAAAAAAACATATGGCATTACATTTTGGAAACTAGACCCCTCTGGGAACGTAACAGTGAGTACTTACACCTCACAGGTTTTTTGAACAGTGGGCCATAAAAGTGAAAAATTTGATTTTTTTTTGCACTATATTGATAGTGTTACCCAAAATGTTTCATTTTCACATTGGGTAATAGGGCAAAAGGCCCCCAAAATTTGTAGAACAATTTTGTCTGAGAAAAAAAAATACCCCATATGTGGATGTAAATTGCTCTGTGGACGCACTGCAATGCTCAGAATGGAAGGAGTGAAAATTTTGTTGAAATTGAAGTCGGGGGTCATGTGCATTTATAAAGCCCCCACAGCAAAAAAAAAAAAAAAACACATGTGACACCATTTTTAAAACTACATCCCTCAATGAACGTAACAAGGGGTACAGTGGGAAATAATACCTCACAGGTTTTTTTGAAAAGTGGGCCTAAATTGAAAAATTTGATTTTTTTACACTAAAATGCTGGGGTTGAAGGGTAGCTTTTGAAAATTGCAATTTTCAACCTATGCTCTGCTTCATCTTTCTGGGAACAACTAAGATGTGACTCTGAATTGTCGCCTGGAAATACGACAGAGCTCAGCGAGAACTCTTCGCATTTGAGGCGGATGTTTGTTACGGACCTAACAGTTACATACATTCAGAGGAAAATACAAGAAAGGAACACCCACATGTGAACCTATTACAAACAATACACCCCCTAGGGAAGGTGTACAGGAGTGAAGTGGAGATTTGGAACAGACGGGTGTTCCCTTCATTTATTTTCCAGGAATGGATGAAGAGTACTATGGGGGGGGGGGGGGGGGAAAGAAAATTGCAATTTTAGTACTGATATGCCAATTATTTTCCCAGAATGATGACCCAGAGTACAGCCAAAAGTGAAAATGATGCCCGCCCCAAACCCTATACTCTGAATCATCATTCTGGGAAGGGGATGTGTGGGGCCGTCTCTATTCTTTTACCTCAAATGCGCAACCCGCTCAGGTGGAGAGAGGGAGCGTTGCGCATTTGAGGCAACTGCAAACCGCCAATGCTGTTGAATCTGTGTCCCATGACCCATTTTTTAGGGGGAAGAAAAAAAAAAAGATATTGGGGGTATTGAGAAAAGGTGTTTTTTTTTTTGGGGGGGGGGGGTTTGGTATAAAATTTGGAAGACAATGTACCCTGGACTGGTACATTGGAGTCGAATTGTGGGGAATGAAAATTAGGGCAAAGGATGGAAAATTTAGTACTCCATGGAAGTGTGATACTCCCTGAAGCAGCCTATGCAGAGGCCCGGATGATCGGGGCAAGTGTCGCATTGAGTGGGGGTGTCCTTCCGAATCCCCCACTTGCGACACACTCTGCATTTCTTCTGAGATCGTCCCTTCTATCCAGTGTGGGGGATCACACCTGGAAAGTGTTGGCCGGGGACGATCCGGGGACCTGAATTTCCAGAGGTGCTCTGACCCGCTCTTTGGCAGTCACCAAAGATGAGGGCCTTTAGAACTTCCTCTTGGAACTCCAGGTATGTCCCTGTGTTGCCAGCGTACTTGTACAGTACAAAAGAGTTGTACATGGCAACCTGTACCATGTAGACCGCAACTTTTTTGTACCATATCTTTGTTTTCCGCATGGCATTATATGGCTTGAGGACTTGATCAGAAAGATCAACTCCCCCCATATACCGATTGTAGTCCAGAATACAATCGGGCTTGAGGACCGGTCCCAAGGTACCTCGCACAGGGACAGGGGTGCTGCCATTCCCATGAATTGTGGTGAGCATAAGGACATCCCTCTTGTCCTTATACCGGACCAACAACAGGTTCTCATGGGAAAAGGCACGGTACTCACCCCGGGGGATAGGAGTCTGCAGGGGATAGGAAGGAAGGCCTCTTTGATTCTCCCGGACTGTCCCACAAGCGAGCGTGGATCTGGCGGCGAGGGATGTGAAGAGAGGGATGCTAGTATAAAAGTTATCCACGTAAAGGTGGTAACCTTTATCTAGCAATGGGTTCAAAAGGCCCCAAACGATTTTCCCGCTAACACCCAGAGTGGGGGAACAATCTGGGGGTTCAATGCGGGAATCTCGTCCCTCATACACCATAAACTTGCAAGTGTACCCGGAGGTACTCTCGCAAAGTTTATACATCTTCACGCCATACCACGCTCGCTTGGTAGGGATGTATTGCCGGAAGCTGAGTCTCCCCTTAAAGCTGATGAGCGACTCATCAATAGCGACCTCCCTTCCAGGGACATAGGCCTCCCAAAATCTGGCCCCGAAGTGATTGATGACCGGCCTGATTTTATACAGGCGGTCATACGCGGGATCAGTTCGGGGGGGACATGCCGCATTATCAGCATAATGCAAACATCTCCGAATGGCCTCGAACCGGGAACGTGCCATGGCCATACTGTAGAGGGGTGTCTGGTAAAAGATGTCCCCACTCCAATATTGCCTGACACTGGGTTTTTTAACTAGACCCATATGCAGCACGAGGCCCCAAAAGGTCCTCATTTCGGCTGCATCGACTGGAGTCCAGCCGCGGGGTCTAGCTAAAAGTGAGCCCGGGTTAGCGGCGACGAACTGTTGGGCATACAGATTCGTCTGTGTAACCATTAGATTAACAAAGTCGTCACAGAAAAAATGACCGAAAAAGTCCTTTTCAGTGAACCCGGCGATGTTAATCTTGATTCCTGAGTCGCCAACAAACTCAGGAATCACGGGCCGTGGTCCGCTGGCTCAGCCCAGACAAGTTCTCCGGTACGAGGTACCAGTGACCTTGGCAGGGGGCTTCACTAGTATGAGCACCAGGGGGACTCATACTAGCATGAGGCACAGGGTCAAGGGCAGAGGAGGTTTGCGGCACCGCACGGCGGCGGCTCTGCCGCCTTGGTGGCTCATCATCTGAACTAGATGATAAGGAGGACGATGAAATAAGGAAGGTGGGGTCTTCATCGTCCTCTGAGCCGCTCTCGGTGTCGGAGGCAATTATGGCATATGCCTCCTCCGCCGAAAACGCTCTGCGGGCCATTTCCCTACTGTAATGGGGATACGGGTATGTGTGTGTGTGGGGGGGAAAACTTTATTGGTGTATGTGCTGTGTGTGGTGTGGTGCGATACTACCTCCCTAACCCGCCCTAACCCTCCCTAACCTAACCTAACTAAACTAACCCGCCCTAACAGAAAAAATCCATGTTGGGATCGGGGCCCCAGGAGCGACGGCGGCGGCGAGGGACAGTCCTGTGATGAAGCAGCAGCAGGAGGTGAGTTACAGCCTCCTGCTGTTGCTTAGCAACAGCTCCCAGCATGCAAAAAGGGCATGCTGGGAGCTGTAGTTATGCAACAGCAGGAGGCAGACCACCACAACTCCCAGCATTCCCTTATGGGCATGCTGGGACTTATGGTTTTGCAACAGCTGGAGGCACATTTTTTCTATGGAAAAGTGTACCTTCAGCTGTTGTATAACTACAACTCCCAGCTTGCACAAACAGCTAAAGTGCATGCTGGGAGTTGTAGTGGTGCATCTGCTGGTTGCATAACTACAACTCCCAGCATGCCCGTTGGCTGTCGGTGACTGCTGAGAGTTGTAGTTTTGCAACAGCTGAAGGCACACTGGTTGTGAAACTTGGAGTTTTTTTTTTTTACCTAACTCAGTGTTTCACGACCGGTGTGCCTCCAGCAGTTGCAAACTACAACTCCCAGCAGTCACCGTACACCATGCACCGTACATGCTGGGAGTTGTAGTTTTGCAACAGCTGGAGGCACACTGGTTTTGAAACACTGAGTAAGGTCACAAACTCTGTGATACATAACCATTGTGCCTACAGCTGTTGCAAAACTAAAACTCTCAGCATGTACAGTCTGTCAGCGCATGCTGGGAGTTGTAGTTTTGCAACAGCTGGATGTCCCCCCCAATGTGAATGTACAGGGTACACTCACATGGGCGGAGGCTTACAGTAAGTATCGGGCTGCAAGTTTGAGCTGCAGCAAATTTTCTGCAACAGCTCAAACTGCCAGCGAGAAACTACTGTGAACCCCCGCCCGTGCGACTGTACCCTAAAAACACTACACTACACTACCACAAAAAATAAAATAAAAAGTAAAAAACACTACATATACACATACCCCTATACAGCCCCCCTCCCCTCCCCAATAAAAATGAAAAACGTCTGGTACGCCATGGTTTCCAAAACGGAGCCTCCAGCTGTTGCAAAACAACAACTCCCAGTATTGTCGAACAGCCGTTGACTGTCCAGGCATGCTGGGAGTTTTGCAACAGCTGGAGGCACCCTGTTTGGGAATCACTGGCGTAGAATACCCCTATGTCCACCCCTATGCAATCCCTAATTTAGGCCTCAAATGCGCATGGCGCTCTCACTTTGGAGCCCTGTCGTATTTCAAGGCAACAGTTAAGGGTCACATATGGGGTATCGCCGTACTCGGGAGAAATTGGGCTTCAAATTTTGGGGGGTATTTTCTGCTTTTACCCTTTTTAAAAATGTAAAATTTTTGGGAAAAGAAGCATTTTAGGTAAAATTTTTTTTATTTTTTTTACATATGCAATAGTCGTGAAACGCCTGTGGGGTATTAAGGTTCACTTAACCCCTTGTTACATTCCCCGAGGGCTCTAGTTTCCAAAATGGTATGCCATGTGTTTTTTTTTTTTGCGGTCCTGGCACCATAGGGGCTTCCTAGATGCGGCATGCCCCCAGAGCAAAATTTGCTTTCAAAAAGCCAAATGTGACTCCTTCTCTTCTGAGACCTGTAGTGTGCCAACAGAGCACTTTTCACCCCCATATGGGGTGTTTTCTGAATCGGGAGAAATTGGGCTTCAAATTTTGGGGGGTATTTTCTGCTTTAACCCTTTGTATAAATGTAAATTTTTTGGGAAACCAAGCATTTTAGGTACATTTTTTTATTTTTTTTTACATATGCAAAAGTCGTGAAACACCTGTAGGGTATTAAAGTTCACTTTACCCCTTGTTACGTTCCCCGAGGGGTCTAGTTTCCAAAATGGTATGCCATGTGTTTTTTTTTTTTTTGCTGTCCTGGCACCATAGGGGCTTCCTAAATGCGGCATGCCCCCAGAGCCAAATTTCCTTCAAAAAAGCCAAATGTGACTCCTTCTCTTCTGAGACCTGTAGTGCGCCAGCAGAGCAATTTTCACCCCCATATGGGGTGTTTTCTGAATCGGGAGAAATTGGGCTTTAAATTTTGGGGGGTATTTTCTGCTATTACCCTTTTAAAAATGTAAAACTTTAGGGAAACCAAGCATTTTAGGTAAACATTTTTTTTTTTTTTTACATATGCAAAAGTCGTGAATCACCTGTGGGGTATTAAGGTTCACATTACCCCTTATTACGTTCCCCGAGGAGTCTAGTTTCCAAAATGGTATGCCATGTGTTTTTTTTTGCAGTTCTGGCACCATAGGGGCTTCCTAAAGGTGACATGCCCCCCAAAAACCATTTGACGCTCCTTCCCTTCTGAGCCCTCTACTGCGCCCACTGAACAATTAACATAGACATATGAGGTATGTGCTTACTCGAGAGAAATTGGGTTTCAAATTCAAGTAAAAATTTTCTCCTTTTTACCCCTTGCAAAAATTCAAAAATTGGGTCTACAAGAACATGCGAGTGCAAAAAATGAAGATTGTGTATTTTCTCCTTCACTTTGCTGCTATTCCTGTGAAACCCGTAAAGGGTTAAAACGCTTACTGAATGTCATTTTGAATACTTTCGGGGGTGCAGTTTTTATAATGGGGTCATTTATGGGGTATTTCTAATATGAAGACCCTTCAAATCCACTTCAAACCTGAACTGGTCCCTGAAAAAAAGCGAGTTTCAAAATTTTGTGAAAAATTGGAAAATTGCTGCGGAACTTTGAAGCCCTCTGGTGTCTTCCAAAAGTAAAAACTCATCAATTTTATGATGCAAATATAAAGTAGACATATTGTATATGTGAATTAAAAAAAAAATTATTTTGAATATCCATTTTCCTTACAAGCAGAGAGCTTCAAAGTTAGAAAAATGCAAAATTTTCAAATTTTTCATCAAATTTTGGGATTTTTCACCAAGAAAGGATGCAAGTTACCAAAAAATTTTACCACTACGTTAAAGTAGAATATGTCACAAAAAAACAATCTCGGAATCAGAATGATAACTAAAAGCATTCCAGAGTTATTAATGTTTAAAGTGACAGTGGTCAGATTTGCAAAAAATGGCCGAGTCCTTAAGGTGAAAAAGGGCTCAGTCCTTAAGGGGTTAAGGGACTTCTAGCGCCAAAAAGTTCTGCGCCAAAAAAAGCATTTATCTAATCAGCGGTGTGCGCACTGATTAGCGCTTGTGGCGGCAGGGGGTGCAGAAGTCAGAGGGGGGTCCAGCCACTCAGCCCAGAACAGTGGCTGGTGGCTTGTACACAGACCCCCACACAAAAAAAACGAAAAATCAAATGAAAAACCGCTTAACCACAAAAAAAATGCACCCGCCTGAACCAAAAAAAAAACGCTGATCAGTAATAAATCACTGACAGCGGTGGCACAGGCTGCACACACAGGTACGGTCCGTCCACACAGTACACTGTACTGGGTGTCCATGCTACTAGACCCCCGGTATAAACATAAAGTGCCTGACATGTTACCGCATTACAGCAAGGCGGAAAGGATTCAGCAGATCCAAAATAAATTAAGAAGTATGCTGTACGCAGCGTATAAGTGTCATGTCACAGCACAACAGGGATCTAACAGGGGAAGAGGTGAAAGTAATCCTCCTCCTCCCACGAACACTCCGGCAAGGACAGGAAGCTGTACAGACATGCTGTTGATGGAGGACATGCAGAGCTTTTTAAGTCCTACGCATTGCCACAGCCCTTCGGGGTCCACCATCAGAGAACGACTTGAACGACAGGTAACAGACTATCTGGCCTTAACCGCAGATATCGACACTCTGAGGAGCGATGAATCCCTTGACTACTGGGTGTGCCGGCTTGACCTGTGGCCTGAGCTATCCCAATTTGCGCTCAAACTTCTGGCCTGTCCAGCTTCAAGTGTCCTGTCAGAAAGGACCTCTAGTGCAGCAAGAGGAATTGTCACTGAGAAGAGGAGACGCCTTGGTCAAAAAAGTCTGGATTACCTCACCTTTCTTAAGATGAATGAGGGATGGATCCCGAAGGGACTGACACTGGGCGATACATTTGACTGAACAAGGCCTGATCAGATGAGCTACCTTGGCCTAAAAATGGTCCACACGCTGCTGTATTTGAACTCTGAATGCCGGATGACTTGCGTGACTTATCTGCCACCAACTAGGGTTCAAGCCGCAATGTTTTAGGGAACTTTCTGCCTGCCAAAACAAACAGAAGGCCGCTGCTACAGCGACAATACCTAATTTTCCAGGCAGGTGTACATGCCTAATCTTTCTGGCCTCTGCTGCTGCACTTGTTATGGTGCTGCAATTTTTATGGCTGCTGCTACAGCTGCGGCTGCGACAATACCCAATTTTTCATCCATGTGTACATGCCTAATTTTTCTGGCCTCTGCTGTTGCACTTGTTATGGTGCTGCAATTTTTATGGCCGCTGCTACAGCTGCGACAATACCAAATTTTCCTGCCAGGTGTACATGCCTAATTTTTATGGCCTCTGCTGCTGCACTTGTTATGGTGCTGCAATTTTTATGGCCGCTGCTACAGATGCAGCTGCGACAGTAACCAATTTTTCATCCATGTGTACATGCCTAATTTTTCTGGCCTCTGCTGCTGCAATTGTTATGGTGCTGCAATTTTTATGGCCGCTGCTACAGAAGCGGCTGCAACAATACCAAATTTTTCAGGCATGTGTACATGCCTAATTTTTCAGGTACTCTCTGCTGACATCTCTGTCCATTTTTGCAACCGTGGATATTAGATTTATGCTAAGGGTAGCATGGTGGCTCAGAGGTTAGCACTTCTGCCTTGCAGTGCTGGGGCCTTGTGTTCAAATCCCACTATGTGCTGCCTAATATGGGGGAATCTTATGTGCTGCCTAAAGGGGAGCTCTAACTATGTGCTGCCTAACATGGGGGGATCTAACTATGTGCTGCCTAAAGGGGGACTCTATGTGCTGCCTAAAGGGGGCTAAAGCACGTCATTCCAAACCATTTAGGAATAATAGGTGATTTATGCCCTTTATGAATTAAAACCAGACTCTGCATCAACTATGTAATTTTCCATTGGAGTTTTGCCATGCATCCCACTCCAGCACGCCACAGTCCAGGTGTTAGTCCCCTTGAAACAACTTTTAAATCACTATTGTGGCCAGAAAGAGTCCCTGTGGGTTTTAAAATTCACCTGCCCATTGAAGTTAATGGCGGTTCACCCGGTTCGCCCGTTCGCGAACTTTTGCGGACGTTCGCGGTTCGCGAACCGAAAATTGTATGTTCGCGACATCACTAATTGTGAGAAAACCATCACACACAGGTACAGACACAATATTATGAACTACAGTAACTTTACAGCAACTGTAGCATAGTCAAATAAAAAAAATTCCTCCAGATGCTTGATGACAAACTGCCACACCGCCGAGTAGCTGATTTTCCCACAAACAGTCCGCACTAAGTGACTGCTACTGCCGCTGTCTCCAGGAACCCCTGCTCCACCCCTGCCTCTTCGGCAACCTGCAACCCTCTTCTCCTGGTGATGATGAAGCCTCTTCTGCACCCAGATCCCAATTCTGATCGGCTTCATCATCATCAACAAGTTTCTGCACATCACTGATGTCCCCCTCAGGTTCCTCAACAGTGTCTGCTTCAGGACCCTGAATGCTGGCAACACCAACTACCATGTCTCTCTCCTCATCACTACTTGCCCGCCTAGAGGAGGAAGCGGCGGATGTCTCCTCCATTTCTTGTCTGGGCAGTAGCTGCTGACTGTCCTTTATTAGATCGTCCTCACTGAATAGTGGATCTGAACCCACAGCATAAGATACTTCTGTGGGGAGGGAACAGCATAGGACAGAGGCAATGGGATAACAAGGACTGCTCCCGAGCCATGCCAACTGAGGTTTATGTCTGAAGAACCCAATGACTGTTGACTGGGGGTATAAGATGTCACTTGTGATGAAGGGGATGATCCTAGCTAGCTAGCTGATACCGGGCGATCAGGCCTTTCTCTGCGACTCCTGTTACCACTCGCACCTATTCTGCTGTGAACTCTGCCTGTGCCTGATGAATTTAGGCCTCTGCCATTCCTCTGTGCACGTCCTGGCACTTCTCTGCCTGACATACTTAGTGTGTATATGAGGGTAGTACAATACGCTTCACCACGCTTGAAACATTATTTGTCTAGAAAAGCAGCAGGTGTGTAATTTTGGCTGGCCTTTTACAGTAACTAGGCCCTTAAGACTATATCAGGAACAAAATGGTACAACACTTATATATACGTATGTGTTATGCACTTATGAGGGCAGAAAAATGCTCTACAGCACACTTTAAAAAGTTTTTTGTGTACAACACCAGCCAGTGAGTACTTTTGCCTGACCTTTCACAATATCTAGGCCCTTGAAACTTTAACAGGAACAAAATAGTACACCACTTAGCTGTACATATGTGGTATGCACTTATGTGGGCAGAAAAATGCGCTACAGTACACTTAAAGGGGTATTCCAGGATTTTTTTTATTTGGCTATGCTACAAGGGCTGTAAAGTTAGTGTAGTTCATAATATAGTGTCTGTACCTGTGTGTGACGGTTTTCTTACAATTCTTATGTGATTTTCACTCCAATATTTATTTTTAACAGCATACAAAATGACTGTTGTCTCAGATTTTTCCCAGCTTGCAATGCAGCCAGGACCTGACTCACTAGTCAGCTGATGACAGGGAGCCTGTCTGCTTCAATGGATGGAGGGATCGCTTGGCGGGAGAGAGATCAATCTGCAACAGCTGTAGGCACCCTGATTGAAAACCCTACTGATTTGAATGGTTGCAGCTCATTTATGTTTCAATGGGTGTGGTGGCTCATGTGTGGGAGAGAGGAAGATGGAATTGTGGGATTTGTAGGCAAAAAAAGAAAAGTCAAACAGGAAATACTAGTTCACAAAAAGCTATCCACAGTGTTATGGTAATCTCACAACATAGCCATTTAGCCCCAAGACAAGCGCAGATCCTTCCTAACCATGTCCATTACCGTCTGCCAGTCACGTACTAAAATCACCTTATGGTGGATAACTCCTTTAAAAAAGTTTTCGTGTACAACACCAGCTGGTGAGTACTTTTGGCTGTTTTTTCACAGTATCTAGGCCCTTAAGATTTTATCAGGAACAAAATGATACAACACTTAAATGTACGTATGTGGTATGCACTTCTGAGAGCAGAAAAATGCGCTACAGTATGCTTAAAAAAGTTTTTGTGCACAACACCAGCAGTAGACACCAGTGCTGCAGCCCACAGTCGCTGTGTACTACAGCCAAAATGTCACTTTCTCAATCTCACTCCCTTCCCTATCAGTGCTTCTAGGCAGGATTTGTGCTTGAGCTGAATTGCTGCTGTTCTTCTGTGCACCACACTGCTCTCTGATCCTCTCTATAATAGAACCCTGTAAGGCTAGGTTACCACTTGTTTTTTTTCTGGCAGTTTTTGGAAAATTGCCACTGCAGTTTTTGAGCCAAAGCCAGAAGTGTATTCAAAAGGAAAAGGACATATAAAGGAAGAACTTACACTTCTCCTCCCTTATGGATCCACTTCTGACTTTGGCTCAAAAACTGCAGTGGCAGTTTTCCAAAAACTGTGGAAACCTAGCCTAAAGAGTGACTGGGAGGTGGATCCCTGCTGTTCTTCTGTGCAACACACTGCTCTCTGATCCTCTTTATAATAGAACGCTGTAGACAGTGATTGGGAGGTGAATCGCTGCAGTAAGAATGCTTTTCTGTGAAAAACAAACTGCTCTATGTCCAACAGAATGCTGATTTGACTAGGAGGTAAATCGCTGCTGGAAAAAGCTTTCTGTGTAACACACAGTGCTGTCTGTCAATATCTATCTCTCTGCAGTGTAAGGATGAAGTGACTGGCCACAATATGGCTTCCGATTATATAGGGCTGTTATATCACAGGGGTGACATCCTGCATGTGATTAAGGGTAATCCCACCTACCTTCGTTCTTGCCTTCCCAGGATTCCTTGCCCCATGTCCTCACATGTGGATCCGCCATTTTAGATGCCCTGGAGCCTGGACCGCACTAAATGGAGTTTAATGAAGCAATTTGCGCTATAGAATCATGACGATATTCACATTCATAACAAATTTGGATTCATCAGATTCGATCATCCCTAATTGTAACACAGAAAAACGTAAGAGACAACCAAAAACCAACAAGGAGAAAAGTAAATACTCATAAGATTTGCCTTGTATAGTCACATGACAGTAACATTATTATTAAGTTTAAACTAAGGGCACCAACATGGTGCACTCTGCATTCCTTTACTGTGTGTGTGTGTGTATCTGTATTTTTTTATATCATTTTAGTAGGTATGTCACTTGTTTGCAGTAATATGCATGTGTTTTAATATTTCACTGAAGGGTTAAGCGGGCAGGTCCTGCACCTGTTAAATGTGAGCACACAGGGTGTGTTTACTCAGGTACGGGACAGCACTATATAAACTAAGATGATTCCATGGGAGAGAGGAAGGAAAACACTAAGAAAGCAGAAAGAGAAAAAGAGAAGAAAGGATTGTGAATCAACAAAAAGAAAACAAGAGAAAAGGGGATTAAGGTAAAAAAAAAAGGCACACGGACATACAAAAGAGTAAGGTAGTAGACAAAGCAAGTAAAATGGAAATTTGATGAGAGATAAGAAACACAAGGAGAAAGAGAAAATAAAGAAGAGAGAAAAATAGGATAAGATGAAAAGTTTTTGATGATAAAGATAAAGCCAAAAAAGGGCAGGTATACCATAAGGTATAAGAAGGAAAGTGAGAAGGAAGAAGAAAGTGGGTGAGACATCCTTTACACCAGGGACACGTGTCTCTTCCAGGATTCAAGCATCGTCAGCGAGAGACAGAGGGAGGAGAGAGAGACTTAGAGAAAAAGAGGAGGGAAAGGAGAGGACTGAAACGCTGGCTAAGAGAAGGAGATAGTACAGAGGTATAACAGAGGTGTCAAAAGAGTTGACATAAATGACACTATAAAATCCTGCAAGTGACTCTCATTTTGGACAGGTAATGCTTTAACTACAAATTGTAAGAGGGGAGTATTTCAAAGCTTCCTAAAGCTTGACATCTGGTGATAAAATGTTATACTATTTTGTCAGCTGTATTGTATAAGTGAGTACTGTCATGTTTTGGACCTATGTTGTTGTTTTACATTAATCTTTTGCCCAGTTTTTGGTAGGAGTTTTTGAACATGATTCTGTAGAATTGGTTCCATTTCTGAGATTATGTTATTTATTATTAAGGGATAAAAGGTGGGGATCAATTTCAGGATTTTCAGTCTGTTCCTAATAAATCCTATAATTGTGTGACCAACTGCACAAACTTTCTTAAGGGAAACGTCTTATTCCATCCAAATTATAAGGCCAGTAACTGGAGCAAAGCAAAAATTCCTTGTTGTGACATTAAAATCGACAATATGAGGCACAATACAGGATATAATCATAAGAGTTTAGCATGTCACTGTTTGTCCCTTGTGATTCCATGTGTCATGGTGTTGTGTACAGAACACTCTGTTCAAAGTTTGCTAGTTTTCATAGTGTATCCAAGACTTTTCCTAGATATTATAGGTCAAACATTTATACAGCATTACTTGCCATCTAAAACTATACATGTATTAATACTGTTTACCTGTATGTGTATTTGTGGGTAAAATTTACAGCACTGGCAGTTAGTTATTAGATATGTTTTAAACGTAATCTATTTTCTATCTTTACTTTACATTTAGAAATAAGGCCATCATTTTGTTGTGCATTTTCTATGGTAATACTTTTCCTTTTTTCTTTACTTATGCTAGATAAAATGTTGCATAGAACTCAATTACTCTACTTTATAAAAGGGTATTAAAGTGTTAAAGCTAATATATGCTGTAGGGTAAACCATTTGACCTCAGAATAGCCATGGTTGCCATTCTCCATATTTTACTTCATGGAAGAAAAGGCTTTCATTATCCAGAGCATGGTCTCTTTTAACAGGCTTAAAAATATCTTTATCTCTGTTCAACGACTGGAATATATGGGATTTTAGTGTTTTAAACACAACTTAGCAACATATATAGCACAATTCCAAGTGACCCAAGCAATTATCTTGTGTGAAGCAAGCATTTTCTGTCAAATGTCAAATTCTATCAGACCGATAGAATCTAACAATATGTTCCATCATTGGTTGTATTTATATGCTATAATAAAAGAGTCCATTATATGGTATGATAAAAAAATGTAGCTTATATGATTTGTCAGTGAACCCATGTTTCCATGACCTGCAGAACAAGCTAGGTTTAACCTGGCTAAGCAAGCAATCATGGTTTTAGACAAACAAAAGCGTAATACATATCTATTTGTGTGTCATATACATCACTTATGTGCAGCAGTGAAACAGAAACTGTCATGGCCAGACTGCTAGGTTAAAGGGGTACTCCACTGAAAAACATTTTTTTTAAATCAACTGATGCCAGAAAGTTAAACAGATTTGTAAATTACTTCTATATAAAAATCTTAAATCTTTCTGTACTTATCAGCTGCTGTATGCTCCACAAGAAGTTCTTTTCTTTTTGAATTTATTTTCTGTCTGACCACAGGAACTGTCCAGAGCAGGATATGTTTGCTATGGGGATTTGCTCCTGCTCTGGGCAGTTCCTGACAAGGACAGAGGTGTCAGCAGAGAGAAATGTGGTCAAACAGAAAGGAAATTCAAAAAGAAAAGAACTTCCTGTGGAGTATACAGCAGCTGATAAGTACTGGAAGGGTTAAGATTTTTTAATAGAAGTAATTTACAAATCTAAGTAAGTAAAGGTAGAAAAAATGGGTGGGCACTGCTAGAGAACCACTATGCAGGTGCAGCAATCAATGTGTTCGGGTGTATGGCTGGTATATGGTGCTGGACAATCAAAGTGACAGTCTTTCATATATAGTAGAACGAAGATAGAAAAATGTCCGCACTCACCATGCCATATGAAATGATTCGCTGTATTGGATTCTTCAGATTTCCATAAAAAAGCATAACACAGAAACACCCGAGTGCAGGGAGGGGGAGCAGCTCCGGGTAAGGAGACTAGGAGCGGCTGTCAGGAACAACAGCACCGTTTCGCGTTATTCACGCATCTTCCGGTTTACAAATCTGTTTAACTTTCTGGCACCAGTTTATTTAAAAAAACAAAACGTTTTTTAGTGGCGTACCCCTTTAAAGCCTTGTACATATATTGGCTTTGTACAGGACCATAATGTGTAGGCATTATCTTCAGGAGTTAAAAAAAAAATTCTATATGAAATTACCAGCTTATGGTGGTATAGTCGGGCTGCAAAGATTTACTTGGATTTGATATTATTGCTACATACAACTTGGACATTGTATGGAACTATAAAATGGCTTGGTGCATGAGGCTTTAATTTTTACTTTCTGCAGAACTGACTGGCAAAAAAGTCAGGGAGTGAAGTTTTGTAACTTGATTTTAGTAAAATGCGCTAATTATTTTTCCCTAGAACTACGGTATTTGTTATGACAGTGTTATTTAATTTTATTCTTTTTTTTTTTTTTTTTATCTTTACAGCATGTATAAATTCAATTCTCTAATGTATGGCATTCAACCCTTCTGATCAAATAATATCGAAAAAGCATACAAACTTAGTTTAATAAAATAAACCAATGATATTGCCACCTTAAAATCTAAATTATTGCAATTATTTTAGATTGCATCTTTTGAAGCTCTTGACTGCTTATAAATGACCTGAAGGCGATATTATGGTTGGATTGACTATATTCTTGGCTTTATAAAAGGGACTTGCCACCTGCAAAACATAGAACAATCTTCCGATTAAGCTACTGTCACTTGGATAGAAAATGTTTATGTGTTTGTAAAATGGTGTCTCTACTTTCTTCTGTCATTTGCATACCAATTAAATTACCTAGAAACAGAGGAAGCATTTAAAGTGTAGCTATCATTTCAAAAGACTTTCAAAACCCCCCATAGTTTTGTTAGATGAACCCCTCAGAGTAGTGTCAAGGTGATTTTAGTTCTCTTACTGTTATTACTGAGTCTCTAAAAGTATCCTTCTTGGTGCATAGCTATTTCCCATTATCAAGTTTCAGGGGGCAGGACCAGAGCAGGTCTGTTTTCCAGCAGAACTCACACAGGTTCTTCCTAACCCTTAGTTGGCTGGCCAATAACAGCAAAACACACTGTGGGAGATTTATCAAAACCTGTCCAGAGCAAAAGTTGCTGAGTTGCCCATAGCAACCAATCAGATTGCTTCCTTCCTTTTTCAGAGGCCCTTTTCAAAATGAAAGAAGCCACCTAGTTGCTATGGACAACTCAGCAACTTTTCCTCTGGACAGGTTTTGATAAATCTCTCCCATAGTCTTTACTGCTATGCAATTACATAGTGCTGATGCATTGGACTGAACAAGCTGGCCTTTTGCCCCAGAATTATTTACAGTAAACTACTATAGATGGCAAGTGAAGGGAGAAGGGGTTACTGATGCATTGGTTTTGCAAGGTTCTATGTGGGAAGAAATGAAAGAAACAGCAGCAGGGCAGGAGGGAGAGGGTTACATTAAGCACTAATCTGTTACTATGACAGCTGTTGTTGCTGCTGAAACAACAAGGAACCCTTGATTTACCTTTTAGGGACAGTGTGGATCCTCTGGAGACATGCTCACAGTCAGTTTGTAGGTACCAAGTTTAGCCCCCCCCCCCCTCATATAGCACTAACTATTCCCATACCCCACTCACTGTGTTCTGTCTGGTCTGTCTGTTCTTAGAGATGGATTAAGCTGAACAACAGCCATTAAATGGCAGATAGCAAAGAAGGGAAACACCTGTCATGCACTTTCAGTCACTATGCAGATGACTAATGTGAGAAATGTATTTCTTGTAGAGCACCATAAAATATGTTTGCTCTATTAAGGGTAAATAAGATATATATGGAAAGTTTGAGTATTCTTTGAATATTCTACTGCATAAAAATCACAAGTACTTACAGCCGCAGCCCTGTAAAAAGGTGGCACCCTGGTGGAATATTGCAAGTGCATGTTTTGTAAAATGGATGATTTTTAATGTTTCACTCACACAGAAGCACAAAAAGTATGACAGTGGTATAAGCACTTGGATGTTATAGCTCACACTTTGCGGGTTAATTCTTTGGACAAGTTGCATAATGTCAACTAGAAGTTCAAGTTTTCGTGCCCTGTTGCCAGTGCCCACAGGACTGAGAGCAACGCCACTATTCTCCAAGAGGGTCAGGTTGGGCTCAAGATGGTTTATTGTTACAAGCAACTGTATGTACCTGAAAAGACTGGCAAAGGCCACCCCATGTCAAGAGATCCACCTTGCTCTCCAATGCATAACTATGCCAAAATATGCAGTGGGAAAGTCTGACAACCATTCCATATATGCTGACACTGGATATGAAAATGCCTTATTGACATCTGGAAAAATTTCATTTTATTCACAGTAATCCATCTGTACAGCATTTTTTTGCATTCCTTTGGATCAACAAAGTAGGGTGATAGGTTGAACTTGATAGACTCATGTCCTTTTTTAACCTTATGAACTATGTAATTATGCTAGATTTAGCTGAATGTTAGCTGAATGTTAAAGGGGTTATCCAGGAAAAAAAAAAAAAAAAATGTATATGTCAACTGGCTCCAGAAAGTTAAACAGATTTGTAAATGACTTCTAATAAAAAATCTTAATCCTTTCAGTACTTATGAGCTTCTGAAGTTAAGGTTGTTCTTTTCTTTCTAAGTGCTCTCTGATGACACGTGTGTCGGGAAACGCCCAGTTTAGAAGCAAACCCCCATAGCAAACATCTTCTAAACTGGGGGTTTCCCGAGACACGTGTCATCAGAGAGCGCTTAGACAGAAAAGAACAACCTTAACTTCAGAAGCTCATAAGTACTGAAAGGATTAAGATTTTTTAATAGAAGTAATTTACAAATCTGTTTAACTTTCTGGAGCCAGTTGATATATATAAAAAAGTTTTTTCCTGGAATACCCCTTTAAAGTGTTAACCCACACTAAACCCAATACACTGGGTTATATGTGGGTGAACAGGATTACTACCTTCAGTCTGGAACCCGGTCCCTCTGAGGATCAGCTTCTATTTTCGCTGAATTGCGTGCTGGAGGTGGGCCCACCAGTTGGATTTAAATATTCATGGTCGCTGGTCACTTGAGCGCTTGTGCCTACTGAGTGGTCATGTGACCAGCAGCCTTGAATATTCAAATTCACGAGGCGGGCTTGCCTCCAGCAGGCCCGGACTGGCCTACGGGATACTGGGAAATCTCCCGGTGGGCCGCTGGCCCTGGGGCCACTTTGAGATGTGGCTGCGTGCTTTTTTCCCCCCTCCAGCGGCCGCCAGGGCCAGATCCTCATTGGTGCTCATAGGCCATAGCAGTAGATCATGACCCCGGAGCGGTGGTCAGAATACTGAAGAGGGGCAGTAAACAGGCATACAGCCTCCAGCCATACACTGTATATGGCTGAAGGCTGTATGTCTGTGTGGGGGCTATACTGCACCTAATGTGGGGGAACTATACTGCACATAATGTGGGGAACTATACTGCATATAATGTGGGGGACTACACTGCACTTAATCTGGGGGAACTGTACTGTACATAATGTGGGGAACTATACTGCATGTAATGTGGGGGACTACACTGCACTTAATGTGGGGGACTATACTGCACCTAATGTGGGGGAGCTATACTGCACCTAATGTGGGGGACTGTACTGCACATAATGTGGGGGACTATACTGCACATAATGTGGGGGACTATACTACAACTAATGTGGGGGAGCTATACTGCACCTAATGTGGGGGACTATACTGCACCTAATTTGGGGGAACTATACTGCACTTAATGTGGGGAACTATACTGCCAACCTCATGTGGGGGACAATACTGCATTTTATGTGGGGAACTATACTGCACCTAATGTGGGGAAGCTATACTGCACCTAATGTGGGGGACTATGCTGCACCTAATGTGGGGGAACTATACTGCACCTAATGTGGGGGACTATACTGCACCTAATGTGGGGGAACTATACTGCCAGCCTAATGTGGGGAACTATACTGCACCTAATGTGGGAGAACTATACTGCACCTAATGTGGGGAGCTATACTGCACCTTTTATGAACAAGAAAATTACGACGTGATGGTATAATGACGCAACACCATGGGAATGGTATGTAATTTTTCCAGGGCTGGTTTTCACACCCGGTCCGGCCCTGGCCTCCAGTGTGCAATTCAGCAAAGATAGAAGCTGATCTTCAGAGGGCACCAGACTGAAGGTAGGTATGTTAGTCAGAGATCCCGCATCTGTCTCCTGTTCA